>NC_133232.1:37432069-37757069 GCF_040436345.1 Pagrus major
ATATATATATATATATGATATATATATATATATGTATATATATATGTATATATATATATATATATATATATACATATATATATATATATACATATATATATATATATACATATATATATATATATAGTATATATAAATAAAAAAACAAAAACCACAAAAGCAGGCACTATTTCCTTGATGAAAAATCTAAACTATGTCATGTTGAGCGCGAGTCCTGTGGTTGAACTTTCATCTAAATTATTATTCCGAGAGCCCGGAGAAGTCATTGCTTCCGACAGCAGAAATATTAACAGCAAGTGGTGTGGAAGTCGCAATTATGAATAAAACATAACGTGTCATGTTTGACAATTCCATCACTGCTAATAAAACCATGGGCGTGCTGGGCTCTCGCCAATCATCGCACTGACAGCATTAATTGAAATGGCAACATGATTAAAAATCCAATTAATCATGCAGCCCTAATGGACAGAAAAATGCAAAAAACGTGGGATTGACCTTCAAAAATGGAATTTGTTCTCTGCTAAAACAATCTATATATAAATATTTTTGTCCTTTTAAAATAATTAGAGAGGTGTACAGTGCCCTGAGACAAACCTGCAGACTTTAATTTGGGGTTGAATGGTTTGTGACCGACCAGCCAATTTAATTAGGGAAAGTCATTTAGGGATTCGGCCATTATTGTATGTAATTGATTGCAAACTAGCTTAAGGATAAATATTGAGTCATTTGAGTGAAACCTAAAAATAACCACGAAAAAACGATTTGATTCTAATACCTAATTTAGTTTTCATTATCAAGTTTAGCATCATTCAAATCCAGCACCCATCTCTCAAGAACATGTAAACCTTTAAAAACAATAAGAATGAGCTCTTTATCCCCTCCAGCGACAACACAGGTATCGTGTCGATCCGTCTGATCGATCACCAGAGACGTGGTCTAAGTCTAATCCTATCACTCCCCCTGACATCGACCTCTGGGCCCTGCCATGATCCTGACTCCAGGATGAGCCTGACTCCTGGGCCACTGACACACAAACCATTTGAGCTCAGCACACATCCCTGCAGGAAAAAACTCATCCGGACACATTCAGCTACAATAGTGTCACGCTCGGATTGGCTCTGTGAGCACTGTCATGGCCTTTTGAGCACGAAGAGGGGTTTTGGGTGGCAAGAGCTGTGAAATAACAGGGGGGGGGGGGGTAAAAGCACTCTGCAGTGTGTTGACTATCTCTCCTGCACTCCAACATGAACCAGTGTGCTGTAAGCCATAAGCAGCCACGATCAACAATAATACTAATCAGAGCTACAATGAAGGGGGATGATATTTGTCATCGCTTTACAGATCTTGACAGCGGTTTCTGTGGCTCGTTGCTTGGTGATTGCTCCATTGTCTACTTCCCTCTGCGGATAGAAGATGAAGTCTGTGGTCGAACCTGGAGGCTAAATCGTCATGCACGCCTGCTGAACTCAAGAATCATCCCTTTTATGTCAAAAAAGCCGACCGCCCCCTTTTCCAGCAGACACTTCAGAAAAGCAAACAATCGGGTCCAGGAATAGCAGCTGTATTGTTGCGTCCCCACGTTTCTCATAAGGGCCCTCCACTCCTCCCGCCCTCCTTCCTGAGTTTCAATCCAAACCTGAATGAGGTCCAAACAAAGAGGAGCTGTCAGTGGTCTGCTAGACGTGGTGGATTAAGCAGAGAAATGAAGACCTGTCGTAGACTTCAGCCAAATAGACTCCCTGTATCTAAGCGGCAGTGGCAAGGAGCCACATTTCTTTCATGACGGCCTTTTAATGAGCTCTAATTAAATATCTGTGGGTTCAGCAATTGTCCAGGGGTAGGTAGTGGATCGCTGGCCATCTAAAACCAGAATAACAAGAAATAGGAGGGATAAACTCTCAAGGGATAACCTGCTGAAGCTACCCGGCCTCCATTTGTATATTATAACCCTGAAAAGAGAAACACTTTGTAGTACCTCCACTCTCTTACGAGTAAAAAACAGACAAGAATAATAGAGCTGTGAAAGTGGCCGTAGGATCGACTGAGACCGTAACACTCATCATAGAGAAACCCAAACTGAGAGACTGACAAAAGTACCGCATAAAGTCACAAACACCACGAAGGAACCCAGTATAATGTGTTAAAGTATATTCTGGATTGATTTGTCTTGTTGTTGATTCTTTGTCAACCACCAATTTTAATGTGTGTGTGGCACAAGAAGAGAAAGTCAGAGGATGCCACGGCCTTGGCATCAAAAACTAAAACAAAACCTTCTGGTGGTGCAAGAGGAGTCAAGGGATCACCAGAACCAGAACCAGCATGATTTACTGTCTACGAATCATGAGTTACCAGATATCAGGATATCACTTGAAATATTAAAAAACAAAAAAAACACACTGATGTATGCATTTCTCTGCTATTTCATACAGTAAGCCTACCTACAAGTAGTGTTGGGGAGACTTAAACTACATGTAGTTGAACTACATAGCTTAACTGCAACTTGCTGGTAGTTAAACTACATTCATATTTTGTGCTGCATCAAGTATTTCAACTACTTTTTGGGTCATTTTTTGTAGTTTAACTACTCAATTTACAAACTACAATTTTGGCCAATAACAAGACCTATATAATATAAATTTTATTTTACTTTGAAAAAAGGCATAAAACATGTCATGACATGCTAAGCCAACGCTGCCTCTGATTGGCTTGCCCTGGCAGCACACAAATGCTTCTTTATGCCAAGGAAGGCAGTGCAAAGATGTTTTTAGTGCGAAACGGAGCCGGCTGTCTGATTAAAACTTTGAGAGACTGCTCATGTGTCGTGTCAACAAGCGATTCTGCCCTGGCATCTAGTTCTAGTGCCTAAGTGTTAGTGCCTCTGAAGTTCCTGTGATGTTGACCAAAAATGTCAGCTTTTGTTCTTTAAAAAATTAAACTTGAGAGGCATATTTCTGCTGGCATGTGAATTTTTTGTAGGCTATTATATTTTGTTTCATATACACCATATGTTGATTTATTTAACGCTGAGTTAAATGAGTATAAGTAGTTGCTAAAGCTACTTTTTTTAGCAGTAGTTTAACAAACTACATTTCTCCAGGGGTAGAAATGTAGTTTGTTCAAACTACTGCCAGGCTGAACTACATGTAGTTTTAAAAGCTACACTTGCAAAGTAGCTTCCCCAACACTGCCTACAAGTAGTGAAGCCATCAGACATTAGAAGTACATCCTCCAAAACAAACAGCTAAAAGTGCTTCAAGTTGTTCGAGTCCATTGAGACATAACATGTTAGCAAGTGTGAGGTTTCAAGGTGTTTGTTTAAAGTCGTAGTATGAGCAGTATGTTTCAGTCATCAGTCATTTCATACTCAGGTACTTTCAGTTGAACATTCGGTTGCTATAGCAATCCCCTTGGGAGGTTACTGGGGAAACGATTACTGGTGATACCTCTGGTGCTCAGCAGAACTAGCTTAATGCCTGGACTACACGAATACGATATATTCCTAAACGCACATTTTTTTGTCCAATTGGGCCTCTCAACCACACGAACACGGCGATTTCACCCACATAAACGGAGATATTTTTAAACGGATAAAAAAGTGGAGAAATAAAAAAATATCCGATTGAGTGGATCCGTGTAGCGATGTTAAACGGAGCTGGTGTTGACGCGATGACGTCAAGCGCCTAGCAACAAGCCGTTCGCATGGTTGTCAACAACGATGGCCGAGATGTACCGGGCTATCTGTGTGTGCTTTGCACTTTTAGGTCTTATCTCAGCTCTACATATGAACGTGACGTTGTTGCATCAACTGCACTCCTCCGGTACGCAAAGGCATCTGCTGCGCCCGGTCTTCGCCATAACTTCAAACTGCCGCCGTTTGACTGTTTCTTCGGGACCAGTTGACTGCGCATGCTCATAACGTTCTTCTTCTGTGGTATTTTACATTTTGCTAATCGCCACCTATCGGCCGGGCATGGCATTGCAGGCTTCAGAGGCGATCGTTTTCAGTTTTGCCTCTTCGTATGGACGGAGATATTTCTGTGGTGTGGACAGAGTTTTTTTTTTAAACGGGGACGAAAATATCCACATAAAAAAATATCCATATACGTGTAGTCCAGGTCTAAGTAGCAAAACATAATATCTGGCACACCGGCTGCACTTTCACGGCTTTGGAAACATTAACCAAGTGGGCTTAGCAATAACAACATTAGTGTTAGTAGGACTGTATGTACTTGATAAAGTTGCAAACCTAGATCTTGATTAGTGTCCAGTTAACATGGAAAACGCTGGTTCTGGACAAGTGACACGATGCACCAGAAGTGATGGCCACAATTCGTGCAGGGTGTCGTGGGGGTGGAAAAAGAAGGATACTCATTATTCGAGCATTGGCAGTTATATTCAGTTGAACATTCGGTTGCTAGTAGCAACAGTGCTATCACAGTTTAACTGAGGGCGTTACATCCACATCAGATTTCTGACAAAATATAGACCGACATCTTTTATGTACATCCCCTGTTGGAGTATCAGCTTATCTGCAGGTTTTTACTTTTATCATAGCTGCTCTGTCATCGTGTATTTATCATTTGTACATCAGTTTACTGCTAACCAAGCTAACCCTGCCTGAGGCTAATGTGTTGCTAATACAACATTGTAAGTTGCTGTTAATTTACTGTCGGTTAACTCGTGTATTTTTATCCTTTTACTTTCACTGTGTACTCTGTGTGTACCTTTACCAGATTACTCAGTGTTGTACTTCTTATGGGGACTTCATGTTGATCTCTCTGTGGTGACGGCTGCTGCCCGACATCATTAGAAAACTGGTCTATCAGTTTTGTGAATACAGTTTTCTGTCACTGTGCTGTAAATCTCTTTTGTGCTTTTACTTAAGTGAGATTTTGAGTGCCGAACTTTTAAATTTATTTTTAAAATCGTAGTATTATTACTTATTATTAGTAAAGTCTTTGAGAACTTTGTCTGGTCAGTGATATTAATACAGTGTAAAAGTTAACTGTAAGTTAGTCTCTGTTAAACCACCAAGGAAAACCACTGTTTGCTCCTGAAGCTGAAAAGGTTGACAGACAAAGCTGTTGGTGTTCTGTCACTTCTCAGACTCAGACTAAGGCGTGAAACTGGAAACTAGTGTGTTTAACCATGCGTGTTGTTTCTCCTAAACTAATTTTGCACATAGAAACCTGGGATGGATCAAGATGTCCATCGTGTACTCACAGAAGAACAGGAAAACAAAACCCAGGCCTAATGTATTTTTCAGCTCTTTCTCTTTAATGGTGAAACTCTTCCTCCCACTTACTAATGTGGGAGGAAGAGTTTCTGCATCACAGTAAAAGTGAAAGCCATGAAAAAGCCTCGCTCTGGAGCTTCAGATTCATCACTTGTGCCACATTCCTGTGCACAATCCCTGTGAACACCTTCCAGCAAGTACTATTCCTCCAGGCTGTTTTATTCAGGGGTGCCTCTCTCTGCAGCAGAGGTACCGCCGCTCTGGGAGGATACGTAGCGTGTGGTACAGTTAGGACGGAGGTGATCAGGTACTACCTGTACTGTTTCAAACTGCTGGGAGACCTGAATGTAGCCTATGATGCTACTGTTACTTTTATTTAATTATCAGAGGACTGGATTGTTGTTCATTTACAAGATATGTTTTCTGTAGTAACATGTGTCACTGACAATACAGGACCAAAGCACAGGCAGAGTTATGGTAAAATCACAGCTGCAGGTCACAAAGTAAGGCGGTCATAAAGCCTGAACAGCATCAGCTCACCTCAGCAGCAACCAGCTTCCTCAGTCAAACTTGAACAGCAAGGACAGCGCTGTGGTAAAGATGTAAGTAAACAGGCTAGGCTGACTAGCCTCAGGTGTAACTCTTGCTTTCAGTAATACATGGACATTTATTGCTTTAACTATCTTAATTAGCTTAAATCTACTTCAAGGAAGCAGAACCAGATTCACTGTTCGTGAAACAGTCTCAATTTAATACTGATGCCTCTTGATGACCTTCATAAGCAAATGAGAGCATCAGTGAAAAGACTGGCTCTCTATCAAGTTATTGATAAAGCCTGCCACTTTGAAAAGGTGATTTTATGATGGAGTGCTGAGGATGATTTGAGTCTCACAGTCTAAGAAAAGAAGCTGTTCTGTAGTCTGGTGGGACGGTAGAAGATACTTCTGAACAACTGGCTCATAACGTAACATATGTTGGACTTGATACCGAGCTATGTCTTGCTGTTGGCCTATTAAGATAAAGACATTATACTACTGGAGAATGTGGAAACCGAAAAACCAAATCTGTTAGCTGTAGGCTTACATGTAACCTAGAAACGGTACTAAAACAAAAATTACTCGAGTTCACCACCATCATATAATATCCACAAATAAATATATTACATCCTGCCGTTTAAAAAAAAAGTACTAAAATAATCATCTCTCTTTTTTCTATCCCTTTCAGTACAAATGCAGGCGCTCGGTGGGTCAAGATCTTCACGACAGGACAGTTTTGTCCACAGGGGTCGCCAGAGTCAACAAAAATAAAAAGTTCCTTGTAGCAGCTTTAATAGGGTGTGGCCCAGCCATGTTTGTGACATTGGGTTGCTTGAACCACCATGTAAGCTCGGCTAGGCTGACTAGCCTCAGGTCTAACCCTTAATGCTAAGAGGCTTCATGCAGGAAGCATTCCTAACAGGTGAAGGTTTGTCATATACGTACATGTGACATCAAATGGCTTTATGTTCGTGGCATATCATTATTAAACCATTCTGTTGTTCTGCGTCTTGATATTAACGGATGTGGAAACAAAAAGGTTTAAAGAAAAAACTTTCTAATTGCTCGACACTTGATACAAACATGGAGCAATAGATTTTAATTGTCAAAGTCAATTTGCTGTCATGAAGAGTAGTACTCAACATGTGGACATGTTTGATATGTTCTGGTTCTGGCTCAACTTTCTATAGTTTGAGGTGATTACTCAACTTGTCATGATACAGTATTTGTATCTGAGCTTAGGTTTGAGTCTGATGCATTGAGTTTTATTATTCTTTTTCAAATCTTTTTCAATGAAGTGCAATATGAAATTGGAGTATTTAAAGGTGATTTTGGTGTTACCTTTAATGTTATTCTCTCAAGTTTTTTTTATACTTGTTAAACATGTACAGGGGGGGGACCAGAAGGTCGCTGGTTCGAATCCCAGCTCCCCTGGGCAGAACCGAGCCACATGTCAAAGTATCCTTGAGCAAGATTCTGAACCCCAAAATTGCTCCCGATGTGCAGGTGGCGGCCTCTGCGAAGGCCAGGGGCGTACCCTGGAGAAACCGTGATTGGCTCCAGCAACCCCCCGAAAGGGGATAAAGCGGTAACATCCCCACGACCCTCACGGAAAAAGCAGTAGATAATGAGATGAGATGAGATAAACGTGTACCTGTCAAAAAGAAACCTGTCACTAATTGGCAGCTACAAAAAACAGTCTTGTTAAACTGTAACAGCTTGTTGTCCTTTAGGAGGAGGTCAGTGTGTCATCATGTTGCCTTCTCCTTCTATTAAATCTCGCCTTTTCCACTGAGCTGCAATCTAAAACTGCTTGTCCGTACTAAAAGTTCTCTTGGTCCGGCCAATGAGATTATTTCTGCTTGAGCAGCTGAGAAACGTTTCTAATTCTGAATCTCACCAAAAATGCATTTGGCTAAGATGCTGTGGTTACTGACCGCTTCCTTTTCCCATGAATCTCTCACTAAGTGCTTGTGTAACTGGAATTATGGTTCTGTTAATGTGTCGTCAACACATTTAAATTGAATTGTTTATGGAGTGTTTTGATTCTTTGAGCTGGTATGTGGAGGAGGGAGAGAGAAGAGGCAAAGACAGAATGTAGTGAGAGACAAAGAGAAAAATACGCCTGCACAACTTGTCTGAACTGAAGAGCGGTCTCATGACTTAAACATTCTGGGGGATAAAATATGCCCACGCTGCAGGGATTCTTTTCCCAGAAAAACCTGCAGCTTCAGCAGTGTGAGAGGCATGCATCAATGGAGTATTGTATCAGTGTTTTGTGATCATATTGTGCTGCCTCATGCTTGGTAGAGCCGCAGTGATCACACGCTGGAATTATGGAAAAAATGGTAAAACAATAGCTTTGCTTCTCAGGAACAGCATAGTAATGGAATTTAATGAAACTCTGTACACCACTACAATATGCAATGTGATGAAAAACCAAAGCAGGTAACTCCTCTTACACAGGGAGGCGTCTCTTAATATAAAACCTGTGACTAATACAGCTGAGGACCTTAGTGCATGTTCTATACTTTCCTGTCAGTCTCTGCTGTCAACGCTCACATCAAGTAAAATACCTAAAAAAATACCAGAAAGTGCAGAGAGACACTTTAAAGTGCACACACCATATCATTGTTTACCCCTCTGGAAAATACTCCAGATGTGTTTCTTGGTCAAGATGCTACTTAAATACGGTGAAAGTATCAAAATGTACACAACCCTACATAAATCAAGCTGTCAGGACTTCTGTGTTGTTGTGATGTCAGTCACTGCCCTCAGCAACACTCCAGCACAGTCATGGTTGCAATAAATCACCAGCAGCTGAAAATACAGTGAGTAGCGCCTGCTCAGGCCTGTGAGAGCTGACCAATCAGAGCAGACTGGGCTTTTCAAGAGGGGGGCCTTAAAGAGACAGGCACTAAGACTGAGCATTCAGACAGAGGGTGAATAGAGGTGCCGCAGGAATAGACATTTTTTGAACGTTTAAGTATTTTCTAGTAGACACCTAAAATAAAAATATGAATCTGAAAATGAGCATGATATGGGACCTTTAACTTTCATCCAAAATATGAAAAATAACAAGAAATAACAGTCCAATATACTTTCACATAATATCAGTATAGAACATATTATATTGTCTATAGTCTGTATTGTATATAGTCTGTATATTGTGCACTATCATAGCATGTGCCGTCCCGGGCTTTAATATTCCTTTTTATTACTGATATTGTAACCATGAGTTCAGATCCTTTTTCATAGCCGAGTGCAAGGTGGTTCTGTTGACTGGAAGGCTAATGTGACGGTACCAACTGGTCTGTCTACGATCTCCCATTGGTGGTGCCAGTGGATTGAAATACGATGTGAAGATCATTTGACTAATGAATCCATGTATTCCTTCATGTTTCCTTCTTCATTTGTGGAGGTGTTTTCCTTTTATTTCTCACCCGTTTGTAGATTCCAGGACTCTGACGAACTGATTAGAATTCACTTTTGAAGAATGAAAAAAATATACAGCTCCAAACTAATTTTACAGGCACATTCCCTGCTGTTAATAATCAGCACAGAAATCAACCATATCTAATGGATTCTGGTGAGAAGGCAAAACTGCATGTTTAGAATTGCAATGAGCTGTTCTCAGGTGTTGTTCCTCAGAGCTGAGGACCTGCAACATAGCTGCCAGAGGCTACCTGCCACCTTTAGCATTAAATATACACCAAACGACAGGGTACTTGGAGGCCACAGCTCCACTGCCAACTAACACACACTGTGCTTGCAGGTATCAAAAAAATGATAATGGGTTGATTAGTTCAAGGTTAAATTCATTGTTTAAGTTGCAGTCATTTGTCCATGCTTCCAGCTGATTTCAGTATTTAAATCAAGATTGCACCGGGACAGTTCGACTGATGGACACAACATTATGACTTCATGTTCAGCAGATGATCTTAAGCTTCCTCTGTCTCATCCTGGAGATAAGAACGCAACAAACTCAGTTTTAAAAAAAGGTGAAAAAAGACAGATTGTTCATTCATGAAGTGTCCTTTCTCTGCTCATCCATGAATTGTCAGATATACCTCTTGCACATGAGTGAGATGGAGGCTGGAGTATATCTATGACAAGACTGGGAAAGTCAGAGGGTCCATTGCGGCTGTTGCTAACACTCGACAAAGACTGGAATGCAGTGAAGGTCAGATTCCATTAGAGAAGTGTTATACAACCCGGGGTGGGTGGGAGGGCACAGAGGACGGCTTTCACTCGCTTGCCTTGCTGACTTCAGAAGCAACAGAAATTCCTCAAGGGTATTTATCTGTAGCCAGGTGATTTCCAGGCCTGACCATCATGGATTGAGCCATGAGGGGAAGGGAAGGGATGGCGAGGTAGGGTAGGAAAGGGAAGGAGGAAAAAAAGGGATGCAGGAGAGAAAAAGTTTTGTACACAATTTCTCTAAGGAAAGGAAAGGAAAGGTGAGTGTTTGCTACATTTGTGTTCAGGTGATTTACAGGTGGGGCAACCTCCGATTGAGTCAGAAAGGAAAGGAAGGGTTGGGAAAGTGCATTTGCATTCAGGTGATTCTTTGGTTGAATGATTGGGGGAAAGGAAAGGAAAAAGAAATAGTTTCTGTATCCAGGTGATTTGCAGGCTTGTTTGCATCTTTTGCAGGGGGAGAAGGACAGTAATGAAAAGGAAAAGCAAGAATTGAGATGGAGAGAAAATGAGGAAAGGATAGAAATAAAGAAAGGCTGGTGTTTATCTGTATCCAGGTGATTTACAGGTTTTGCTGTCATCTGACTGAATCGAGACGGGAGGCAATTAAAACCCCCTTCGTCAGTTTTATCAGCTTCAGGTTGAGCCATGAAAAGAAGGAAAGGAAAGGAAGGGAAGGGAAGAGGGAAGAGAGGAATGCAGGAGAAGAAAGGTGGGTGTTTTTTATCCAGGGGATTTCCAGCTTCAGCCATCTTCAGACTGAGCTGAGAACTGCAGGGAAGGAGAGCGATAGAGGTGGAGAGATCAAATGAAATGAGGGAAGGTGATCCTCGTTTTGAACAATGAACGTCCACGTCATATACATACGTTACCAATCTCAGAAGGAGGAAGAAAGGAGAAAAAAGGGAAAGAAAAGGAAAGAAGTTGAAAGGAGAGGAGGTAGGAATGGAGGAAAGGAAGAAAGATAGTCAAGTGTTTAGTGTGTAGACCATCCTCACACTGAGCCACGAAGGCAAGGAAACGAAAAGAAGGAAACAGGGAAAGGAGGAAGGAGGGGAAAGAAAGTTTGTATCTGCACCAGGGTGATCCATAATTTCAAAAATGGGTAGAAGGAAAGGAGGGAACATGACAACAGTATATGCCCAATAAACCTGAATGCCTCAATCCACACACACACACACACACACACACACACACACACACGATACAATGCTATCTCTGATGCCTAATCCACAGCAGCATGGGGATGCTGGAAGGCTCATGACACAAATTGAACATTTCAACATGGCGTGCAGGAGTGCAAGGACCAGACTCACCCTATCAGAAATCTAAATGACGTGTCCTTTGTGCCAATTCCAGCGCACGTTCAGGAAATGGAACAAGGGATTGTGGGAGACATCTATTTTATGTTCTAAACCCTTCAATAAAACTCACTTCTTTTATCCTCCTCCACCTCCACCTCCTCCTCCGTGATA
Organism: Pagrus major; assembly: GCF_040436345.1. Taxonomy (NCBI): domain Eukaryota; kingdom Metazoa; phylum Chordata; class Actinopteri; order Spariformes; family Sparidae; genus Pagrus; species Pagrus major. The sequence goes on from NC_133232.1 coordinate 37,443,517, forward strand.
ACAAAGGAGATTCTCTGTTTGTGGAGCCGACTGTGCCTTCAGTTTGATGCATTGAGACATTAGCATTTAGATAACCCCTTTGAATATAGGACGTGCGGGAATTGAAAACAAGAACCGTATAAATACTGTGAATAATCAGAAGTTTCATTTTGAATTAACATTAGTTTGTGTTTTATCCTTTAAAATGAGAAGAGGCCGCAGACAACAGCTGAAACATCTGGTTCGTTTTGCTCACGTGGTGTACCGTGAGGGAGAACAAAGAGCATTTTATATGATGATTGTGGCTAAATTCACTGAGTTCATTTTCACTTAAATAGAATCACAGATGATTTTCATTCATAAGCCATTTTTCCTTTTTTTTTGGACACGTCTACAAACTGTCCCTGTATTAAATCTTCCCGCTCGTGGCAGCTAAAGCTTGATAAACATCCTTTTTTAATTTTCGTAGATCACTCAAAGTCCTTCAAGTAGCCTAATAATGTGACATTTTGGGCAACATGCTTATTCATATTGATGCTGAAATTTAATAAGAAGAATGATGTTTTTAATTAAATATGAAGCTACGGCCAGGAAGCAATTAGCCTAGCTTTAGCAGGAGGAAACAGATAACCTCGCTCTCTCCAAAGTAAAAAAAAAAAAAAGCACCTCCAAAACTCACCAAACAACACGTTATATATCTTGTTTGTTTAATCCGCACAAAAACTAGTTCACCTAACCAGCTGCTGGTTATTTAAAGGACAGATGCAAAAGTGATATCAATTGTCTGGTATAACTCTTGGTTTGAGGTGAATTAGCATGTTCCCCAATCAACACATCCTCACACCTCAACACCAGAAGCACCAAACAAACATGTAGCTAACGTTGTAAAACTGTTGCAGTTTGGTTAGGATCCAAAAATGATAATTTTTTTGGTTGAAATAGGTACATTAGTGACATAAGCTAAGTTAATTTATGTTACGTACATGACGTAAGTGTATTAAAATGAGAAAATGTTGCCTCTTGGTTTCACACAGGACAAGAACAGCGATCTAACCGACAGCTCCGTACACACACTTTGTGGCTCTTTAAACCAAGTGACATGACTTCCTCCTTTGCTCCAGTTATAATTACTACAGCCACTAGAGGTCAGCGTCTAACAGTAAATATAAATATGGGTCATAACAAGCAGCTACAAGCATCAAACTCTTCCTGAAAAGTTCAGCTCAGGCAAAATATTGCGGTTTGACTACATTTTGGAAAAGATCAACATATCTGCCCAATGCCTCAAGTCTGAGTTCACTTTTTCAATGTTTAAACAAAACTTACTTTTCCTTAATATTAACCAGATGCTTTAATTGCCTGAACCTTACAGGGGATGCAGGATAAAATCTGACTCTGTATCAAATCATTTACTTGCCCTCCTCCCTATGACTTTTGGGCAGCACAACAATGTCACATTAGCTACACTGAAAATTGCCAGTGAGTGCAATCTGAACAGCAATTACATTTCCTACAACACATTTTTGGCAAAGCAAATTAGAAGTAGGAACAGATTTTGCAGGTAGGGATGCACCTCCACCTTTCAGCACCTGGATGTCACATCGTTTGTAAAGAAGCACAGAAATAATTATTTAAAAATATCTCTATTCAAAAGCTCATTTTGTACCTGGTGAGTTTCCACCTTAGTCCAGTTTCCCTGAACATCTGTCATCTTCGCCAAATTCAAATTGGTCATTTAAGTAATCGACTCCAAAAAAAGAAGTCAGATGAAAACTTAATAGCCATCATACCAAATTACTGTTTTGCCCAAAAAAAGGCCATTCATGAGGGCCACATGTCTGTAAAACTGGCTAATATGCAAACCAGTTGTGCACAGTGATGTCACGAACCTGTGAGTCCTGCTCTGATTCATCAATCGTGATTCTTCCCCTGCGCTCATATATTATTTTCACATCCCGGCCTTTTATTTGATTTGAGTTGCCAATCAGAGTGTGATGAAAATGGCTGGAACCTCACTGAGATCAATCTGAGCTTCATGCTGAGAGGGACGCGGCCAAAATATCCTCTTAAGGGGCATTTCACTGATGTTGGCTTTTAGGGGGTTACCTGCAGAAGAAGACCAATGAATCCCCAAAGGTTTTACTTTTGGGTCAGTGAAAATAACAAAAATGGCGAGTCCTCAGAGCTATGCTCGATTAAAACTGATCCAAATTTTGTTCCCTTCTTTTTTTTAATCTCGTTCTGCATTTTGTTTTCAAAGATAATGATTCACATTTAATCTGACCTGCAGAGAGGAAGGGAAGTGTTGGAGCTGCAGGGAGACCCCAGAGGCAATCAGTATTCCAGTCACCTGCTGCACAACATAAAGAGCATGCTAGCAAGCTGTGGACAAAGACACCCAAACACACAGCCCACCAATGCATACGGAGCAGTGCACACATACCTAAACACAATCAACCACACACACATGCTTTCAAAAAAGCTTCATTGAAATAAATTGCAGCCTCTCCAGCAAGCTGCACCTACAGCAGTTTCTTGGCCTCAGCAGCTGGTGGGGAGGGGGGGCGAGCAAGAGAGCCAGCAACAGATGATTACAGCTCGACAAAAGGTTAGGAGACGTGACAACATGGCTGCAAGTCAATCAGCAGGGCGCAATATGAGCACCTTGCCCAGATTCCAGGTAATGGAGGGGGGGGGGGGATAACGGAGTGATGTTGCACAACACGATCAACTTTCAAGATGCCTTTGAAGTCCAGAGTCGACATTTACTCCCCTGGAAAAAGAACGAGGGCCTGTTCTCTGGACAACATTGTGATTAAATGGTATTAGAGGGTTTTCCCCCTCAAGCACTTGAACAACAACAGGTCAAATCAAGCATTTACAAAGAGTAAACCTGTCTGGGGAAAAAACTTGGAAGGCCTGTAGTGATGGCAGGTGGTAGTTAACATTTCAAAGTGTAAGCCCTCTGAATTCCTATGAGATTATTTACATACATACAAAAATGAATGGGCACAGGAGGAGAAAAACAAACAAAGAGACGACTCCAGGTAGACAAAGACTTCATGTGAATTGAAGGTGGTGTTGTGGCGACGGACGGACGGACGGAGGGAAGGAGGAGCTCGGAGGCAGAAGAATTTCTGGGCTGTCACATCCTACGTTAGGGTGCAAAAACAGCTCACTGTGTTATCACAAGGGCATTTTGTCATTGACGCATCCACTACTGCTGGATTTATTGCGGTTGAGTCGAGAGCGAGCTATTACCATTGATAATTGATGGCCTGTAGGTGTGTGTGTGCGCATGTGGGTGCAAATGGGATGGCGAATATGTGGGTGAGCGCATGTATTCATATGTGCGTGTGTGTGCTCATGTTCATGCCTGTATATTAAGTGTGTCTCTCCCTGCCTTCACCCCCATCACCCCCCCTCAGTACCAACACCCACCTCACCCCCTCCATCCCCTGCCTGTCAGTGGTATGGGCCTCTGATTGGGGGCCCTGGGCTCAGTCGCCACGGAAACTGCACCAAAGCAAACAAAGGGGTGGAACAGAGCCGAGGGAATACAGTGACACAAAGGGGCTACCTTGCACAGTGGAAGATTTCAGGAGAGGCTCACACAAAGCCCAAGTAGACGTCGCTTGTTGTGCCTCTCATTAACGACGCCGCATCTTTACGCTCGGCGCTGAAATCTCCAGCTCACTGCGGTGCACAAGGCATGAGATCTCAAATTAAATCCCTGTCGTCGTCCCCCCCCCCGCTCTGGAATTGCTTTATTAACATATGCAAATCACAACGGCGGGGATGTGATTAGTGAAATTGCACACATTTTCTGTGATTTTCCATGCAGTGCATAAATGGAGTCGGTCCAAAGTCATTTTCAATTCATCCTCTGCTTATCGCTGTGCATTTTGTCAATCAAACGGCAGTGGCTGACTATAAACCTTTGATAGCGCTTTAATTCCCATTGAAGCTCCGGTAGCAAGCAGCATTATCAGCAAAAGATGAATTCACACCAGCCACAACAACACCAACAAGGTTATTAAGATTAGCTATTGTCAAACATTAACCCGATTATGGCAAATTAAACTCCAGAACTCGAGAATATTATAAAGTCCATTAAATAAGGCTAAGATGGAGGTTTTGAATATGTAACGTGTCATTCAGTCAATATTCCCCCAACCAAAGGACCGTAAAGCTGCCTGATGGGAAATAAAAGCAGACATGGGGACATACAGGAAGTCATTGTGCTAAAGCAGGGGATTACATTTTCTTCAGGCCCTGTGGTTGGTCCTGTCCACTGAGACTCATTAAGAATGGCCTTGACATTAAGGGCCCACTCTCTTTCAACCTGTTTGTGGCCACGATGCTGAGATCAAACAGAGTGCTATAGGTGAGGGCACTCTCAATGGCCTAAAGCTGGTCATTCATCCTTTTTAAAGACAGGAAATCAGGCTAAATGGAGGCCCGACTCCTCCTTCTCCCTGCTAAAGAGGCTTCAGAAGGCACAGAGTTTTTGCAGTAAAGAATTTCAAGTGGCCACGGGCCTTTGAGGGGGAGTGCAGAACCAATAAAACCCAGGATTACTTGTGTCAAAGAAACACACCTGCATTTCATACATTGTCGGTGCCTTTTCCTAATCACTAACTCCAGGAGAGCTGAAATGAAAATGCCTCTTTTCCCGGCCGAGATTCAACCCAAAACAACCTCATTTATAATGTTTTTTCACATGTTCTTACTTGTCTAGTGTGCATTTTCCAATGTTTATGCCTGCGTGGTTCAAACACCACAGGGGGAATAAAGGCCTTTTGTTTGACTGAGCCGACACATCTTTGAATTTTCAGCCTGAGAGTCAGTCACTGTGGTTTCATCCTGAACTTTTACTTCCATGAATAATTAGCTTCCCACTATATTACACATAATTTCTCTGTGTTGCCATTAGTCACATGAATGGGTGTAGAAAACAGATGTAGTCAGTGTTGTAGAAATGACATTAGTTTGTTCTTTATGAGTAGCTGCTACCAAAACCAGGGCAACCAGAGCAGATTGTACCTGAACTTAGTCCTGTTTCTTTCTGACAGCTTGCTTATGTTCAATTCATAATAGATGCTGAGCATAAAAAAAAACCTCTTACACAGAGAAACCCCTTTGTACTTCCCTGTGATCCATAAATCTCAAATCAACTTAAATTGACGGCACCTGCCTTCCAATTATTCCCCCTCATATAGTGCAGCACAAACAAAGGTTTAGTCAGGAACAGCCAGGACCAACAGGAGAAAATCTAATTTTGTTGAAGATGAGATCACAGCAATGATAGAGGAGATTGAATCCAGGCAATATGTTTTATTTGCTGGGCTAAATTGTGGTTTGACAAACAAAGTTAAAAATGCAGCTCAGTGTTTCTCCACTGCAGTGAATGAGGCGGGCAGAAAGACTCAACTGGGGCTGATATTAAAAAAAGAGAACTGTCACGGTTTGGCAACAAAGGACCCAAATGCAGGTTACTAAGAATCCAAGAGCAAAAACATATTAGTGCAAATCAGGATAACACAAGGACACAGGGCACAATGCAGGTAAGACATGAGGAGAAAACAGGAACAGGGAGCAGAAGTGAAATGCTCTGCGGGGTCGAGGTGAAGTCTGAACAAGTGAGTCTTGAGTCTTTTGTGGAAGATGGCGAGTGACTCTGCTGTCCTGACGCTGGTCAGGAGTTCGTTCCACCACTGAGGCGCCAGAACACAGAAGAGTCACGACTTCGCTGAGCGGCCTTTGTTTGCTCTCAGCGATGGCGGTACCAGCCAGCTGATGTAGTAGAGCGAAGTGCTCGTGCTGGGGCGTGTGGTCTGACCAGTGTTTGGAGGTAGATGGGTGCGGTTCCGTTGACGGCCTTGAAGGCCAGCACCATGGTCTTGAATCGGATGCGGGCTGCAACAGGAAGCCAGCGGAGGTCACATGGGAGAATTTGGGTAGATTGAAAACGAGGCGCTCTGCAGCGTTCTGGATATGTTGCAACATGCGACGACTGACTGAACATCTTACTGGCCAGTTTTAATGTTTGACCCCTGTCATACCACACATGAATATAGAAACAGTCAGTGCTGCATGTTGGATGGATGAGACAAACACAAGATGCTTTAAACAACCTTTTTGCACCACTAGAGGGGAAAAATTCATAAACGTGTACAATAAAGGGTTGTTTTAAATCCACTAAACTCCAAGATGATGATGAAAGTTAGATATATTCTAACATGTCGGTGTGGAAATATATTGAATATTGAAACTAAATTAATTCTGGTAAAGGAAAACCGGTGATCCCGTCTACACTTATCAGAGCCCAGTGACAGGCCAATAAGATTTTTTTAATAAAACTACATGATTGGCTTCATCTTAAAATTAAATGTATGAGTCATACCTGCATTATACTGAAGCCGTTCTGGAGGTACCACCTCTACAGAGCAGTATCAGTATCCAGCATGTGGCCTCAGGGCTCGACATTAAGGGGAGCAGCACAGCCCTCATCGCTCAGTCACCCTCACGCTATCTCCCACCTTTTCCCCCCTCTTCCCCTCGCTCTCCCTCTCCGTGACAGATGTGTGATTGATTCCCGTGGTGCCGGGTGATATGCTCCTTCTAATTTTAGCTGCGCTCACTTGGGGACTCTCACAGCAACAGGTAAATTGGATGCTGGAGCCGGAGTCCATCTGCACTGTAAATAGGCACTGATAAATTATTTTCCATGACAGCCGCTGATATGAATGATGTAACATATGCTGCTCGCAGAACGGTACGCATAATCTATGTAGCTACAGTGAGTGCACACTTCTTTATATGCTCAAGCCTCTATTAAAAAAATCCCACATACAAATCAATATTTTGGGTTTTCCCCCTATGGCTTTAGATGTTTGTGTGTACTGAGAGTCGAACTAGGTGAAGATATCTGGAGTTGATAGCAGAGAATGAAATATAAGTCATTAAAACATTTCTTTGAATGATCCTGAAAGAGACGTGTAACATTAGCCTGATGATCAAATAACATGTAATGTTACGAAGCTATAGAGACATCTATGTTAACCACATAACCTGGCTGATGCTCAGACTGTTTTATTTTTTTTATTTATTATTATTATTATTATTATTATTATTATTATTATTATTATTATTATTATTATTATTATTATTATTATTATTATTATTATCATTACTGAAAATAGCTCCATCTCTGCCATGTAAACTCATTTCACTCCTAAAACTGATTAAACTAGTGAACTGGCTACGTACCATCCTGACATTTAAACAAAACATCTCATCAGGTTCATATTACATGTTTATGACCTCACTTTCATGTCAGGAGGTGGAGGTAATGGTGGTGGAGTTACAGGCGACAAGGCTGGCAAGACAGTGAAAGCCGTTGTATGTTGTATGATGTCACTTGGGGAAATTTTCCAGCCGTGTTTGTGGCGAACACAGCAGATATTTTAAAAAAGGCATCACATGATCTTTTCCTAACCAACCTAACCAAGTACATTTGTGCCTAAGCAGGGCATGAGCACAGCGTTGTCACAACATAACAAAGTTAAATCCTTAAGAAATGTAAAGTTTCAACATATCTGTGGTTTGCAGGGACGTCAACTGCCAACCAAAAACAACTATGCCGTTGATTTTTTTGAGTTGTATACTTATATAATCCTAAATGTTTCCCACAATGTTCAAACTCAAAGAATTCTGTAATTGTACTCATGATAACAGCACGTTTCATTTGGATGATTGCCACTTTAACTTCCAGGTAAACGCAATTGTGATTGTAACTGAACATGACATGAATAAAGCTTTAATAAAAAGAAATCTGAACAAATCTGCAGGAGCCACTTCAGCCAATGGTGGCTGTTCACCAATGAAAAACAGCTCTCATCATCACACGCTTCTTCATAAGGTCGTCAAACTACATATTTTGTTTTTATTGTTTTGATGGAAACCCCTGCAGCAGAAAATACACACTAAATGATATCATCCATGCCTAATCAGGTACTCAAATATTAAGCTTCAATTAATGTTTTCTCAATGTTTGATGAAAATTAGGTGTAAATAAATGATTCTAGCTCAGTAGTGAACTGTATTGAATTTAATACCTACAACATGGCCACTGCAACACTTTCTTACATTAAATCGACTGCAGTGATGTTGTGAATGAAGCATTGTGCCAAAAAGCCTTTTGTTACATGTATAATATTAATTTCTGCCTGCAGAGAGAGACGACCTGAAATCACAGGGACACAAAGTGGCACCTCCCTCAGTCTTTTTCACACTTCGCTGTCTAAAAACCTAATTTGCTTTTTTGAGCATAGACTTTTTTTTTTGTTCACGTCACACATGCTCGGAGGAAACTGGGTCATTTTAATCATTTGAATCTCAAAGTAACCAGGCCAGCAATCTACCAGGTACATGTAGGTCAGAGTCCATCTCGGCTCCCGTGTGGTTTCTGACCGCAGCTTTCCCTCGACTGTCACTCGTGATTAATCTGCTAATGTCTGCATGCAAATTCTCCAAATAGGCCTCCACAGTGTGACTGTACAACCAATGGGTGTCAGCAGAGACTGTTTTGCCATGTCATGCATATGTATGAGCTTGTATATTTAGCAGCCAAGTTGCTTTTGATCACTGTGTGGAGAATGAGTGGGCTGAGATGAATGGTGGTCCAAAGCTGGGACACATTAGCAGCTGACCACCCGCCTTTCATACCGAGCAGAAACAACAGATGGGCCAAACAGACTGCAACACACCGTTAGCACAATGTTAAGTAGGGATGCAGATAGTGAACACGTCATTAACTGAGGGTGCTCCACTATATTCCAAAAGACTATGTAGTATTTCACTGGGGAAAAGGAACTGGTCATAAGCAATTTGTCAGGATTATTCAGATGCGTCACTGCAATTTATAAGAAGAATTAAACAATACAAGGGAAATATTATCTCTATTATAATATCATTTTTTGATATACTAAGAAGAGTGTAGGATAGTTCTCAGTCCAACTTGCCTTTGACTGATGAGGTTGTTCACTGATGAGCAAACATTCAACGACAGGAAGACCGGCGAAGAGAACCGGCGATCCTTCATCGTCACGTACTTAAAGCAGCATCATTATTAAAATAAGAGTTGAATAGCTCTATATTCCAACAGTAATCTTATTGAGTGTTAGGTCAGTAGCCCATGTCTCTCCTCCCACTGCTCTTGCAGTAAAAGAGAAAAGACATTTTCTAGTATCCTTGCCAACTTTATCCAACCAGGACAGAGAACTCCATGAAGAGGCCGTCCTGTCTGCTTGGAAACATGCAGAGATCAGGATCCTGAACAGGCCAAGTGATGAAAAAACACTTGGAAGAAAGAGGCAAAGAGAGCTGCCTCGAAGGAAAGAAAGGAGACGTTTAAGTGTGGTGAGGGAGGGGATTGATAACGGCAAGACAGACAGGAAGTTAGCTAAAACATTGATGATGGGTACAACAGCTTCAACATTGTGAAAGACAAAAACTACTTTGTTAGGTTCAGGAAAAGATCCTGGTTTGGTTAAAATAAGTAAGCTATGTCAGTAAGGTAGAAGATACGTTACGTAGGGACTCACTGTGGACTGCTTGGGGCTGAACAGCAGTCTGAGTGAAAGCCTTTTTTAAACCCCATCCTCGTGTGGACTCTTACACTTTGTCACCTGATGTCCTCTTGTGTTCCCCTCATAAATATTATGGACACTAGAGGTCACCGCCCAACAATAAATGGAAATATGGGTCACGCTAAGGTGCAAAAATGCCCCAAAATGCCATATGTTTATGTGACAGGGACCTTTAGGGGTCGTGTGAGTTATAACTCCTGGCTGTGTGGAGCAAAGATGAAAATAGTGTGACATAGTTACTGAGGCTCAAAGTGAGGATGGGATTAGGAGGTCAGGGTGGATCAGCAGGGCTGCAAAAGCTTGTGAATTTGACACAAGACCTTTTTAATTCCTGTTCTCTATCAATCAACGTTTCCTTATTTAGGATTCCATAACCTTCACTAATTATTTTCTTTTCATGACCTTAAAAAGGCATTTTCGTGGTAGCAAACACAAAAACACATGAATCACTGTTATGGACATAATTATTTGGGAGGCCAGTGGTAAACAATGTCATCCTGTGAAAAGATAATCCAGACCAGGAAATACTCAGTTGATTTTGCCGTCTTTGTTTGCCTTTATTCAATAGCTGAAAGTAGAGACCAGACAGAAAATGAGAGAGATGGTGAACAACATGCCACAAAAGGTCCAAAGACGAGGCACGAACTGGGAACAAAAACCTGAAAAATGTCAGGCAGTGAAGCCAGAAAGCTCAGATATCAATTCAGCTGCTGCAGATGTGAAGAACTGAACTTGTCCATAGTGTTCTGTTGTACAAAATAGTGCTTCACGTTAACATTTTGTACAAACTACCTCAATAATTGTTGGTTTCACTTCATTCAGAATCAAAGCTTGAGTTTCTTGCCAGCACTGAAGGTGACCCAGCATGAAGCAGCAGAATCACTTTCAACATGAATGCATCTACACTTTCATTAACTTAAAATTTAAATTCAGCACATATTCTCAGTGCTTCCTGGCAGGTCCCCAAACAAAATGAGCTGGAGTGTTTCCGGGGACCATGGGACACATCTGGTGCTGCTGTGTGCCCGGTCGGGTATTTAGTAGATTGTACCAATGAAGAAGTCTTTCGATTAGAACTCGGAAATTGCTTCTGTCAAGACCACTCAACATGGGGAGATAGCTCGTGCTTGAATTGGGTCTCAATTTGAAAAAGAGGAGTAATCTAATGTGGCATCTTGATAACATTTATCATGGAAAAGAAAAGGAGGATTTGTGTTGGTGCCAGAGGACTTTGGGTTTTGAATTTCTTTGTGCCGAGTACAGACATGCCCTTAATGCGTTAAATGTGTTTAAAGCGGTCAAAGTCGGACTGTAGTTTCACTGTTCTTGATCACACAAAGCAAGATTGCTGCGATCCACTGATAATTCTGATTTACAAAATAAAAATCAGAGCTTGCTCAGCTGTACCATTTTGGGGAAAAAAAAAAAAAAAAAACCCTCATTATCAAAGAACAGCGGATGAAGCCTGCACATGCTCCAATTAGGCTCTCTAAATGTTTAATAAGCACAATCAATGTGCAGAATGGAATCTGCAACACGGGGCTTCAGACTGAGTTGAAGGAACTGTAACTCACTCTGTGGGTTACCTTTACCTTATGGAGAGAGAAAAAAACCCTTTGTAAAAGGACTCAGGCATTCCTTTTGTAACCATTTTAATGGCCAATGCCTCCTGGTCAAGAGGTGGTCGCTGAATGGACTAATTCTGCAGGATTAGTCCTCTGTGGTGGTGATCCAGCCAGCCAAACAAATGTGACCTTACGGTGCAGAATCAGTGCATGAACAACTATACATCGACTCCATAGGAGGGGGCAGTTCAGTCAGGGGATTAGTGAGAATCAACCATTCAGGCATACCCCTCCGTTTTCAGATTCTCTTTCTTGACTTTGAAAGACTTGTTTAACAAAAATTACATCACAGAAGGGGGCAGCTGGTGGCACAACAAGCCAAATACCAGAGAGGAAATTCAGGGCAAGGTAAGCCTATAGACAGGAGAGCTGAGCAAACTCGTAACGTTCCACAGTTTGTGCTCCGGGGATGTTTTTTCAGTCTCCAAAGGCCTTAAAGAGAGTGCTGGGGATAACAGCACAGAGAGGTGGACATGCTAGAGCTGGAAAACACAAAACACAGGCTTCACGTGTGTCAGGTGACCTTTTGTTCCCAACAGGGCTCAGTTCTGCAGGACTGCACAGCCAAATAAACAGTAAATGTTCCAGAGGATGGTCTGGTCTGCAGGCTTAAGTAGCAACTGACAGACAATACTGAAGGTAAAATATGGTGGCTGCAGTGTAAAGAACACAACTTTCCTGCTGAGCGTCGCTGACCATTACATCATGATGAGGATTCATCCTGAGTCCAGTTCATTAAAAGCCTTTAGATTGCCACAGTGGTACTTTGTGATGCATTTTAAAATTTTTTGCAGTAACTAAAGTGCTAACACAAGATGAGATAGAGGGTGATTGATTGGAGAGAATGAAACTACATTGATTTTGACATCTCCTCCTGGTGCATGAGTGCACATTGTTTCCCCTTCTGCAGGTTTCGCGACAACTGAGCAGTGCATCCTGTGATTTCCCTGAGCGGCGTGCACGGGAAAAAGTGTTTCAACATAAACAAACCAATCAACCAATCAATAAAACACAGCGAACCCTGAGGTGCTGCCCAATGACTAATAACAGAACAGTGTGGGTGATCGCACAAACAGAAAAGAGCACCACCGACAGAATCTAAACACTATTAACAGAGCGAGGCTTTGGCTCCACTAACCTCAGAGTTGGTGGTTCGATACCCAGCCCCTGCAATGAGTGCACGGACCAATGGATACTGCCACTGATGAGCAGGTGGCACCTTGCAAGGTAGCCTCTGCCACAATGTATGAATGTGTGTGTGAATGCTGACTTGTGTTGCAAAGTGGCCACCAAAACCGACCATCTCCATCTGTGATCCTGGCGACCAAAAAGTTGCAACATAAAGAAATGTTAGGGTGGAAAAACGTACTTAGCTCACAATTATTATGATGACGTATGGTGAAGTATCATCCAAGTGAAATGTGTCAATATCTTCACTCCTTATGCATCTTTACATGCCATCACCACCGGGAAGTGAGGATGCAGAAGATTTAAACTTGGGTCCAGATCCATAGGTCGTCTGTAACCACATCGTCTACACTGAAGTACTGTATCAAACAACAAGCTGAAGACTGGTCTTATTTAGTTCATAATTCTTTATAAACAGGTCGTTGCTCCAAATGTTAGAATCCATTTTCTATGATCTTTTTATTGTCTAACCAAATGGATTCATTTGATTTGACGTCAGTACCGTCAGTCTTCCGATGTGCTTAACCTCTCTTATCCCCCACTTCTCATGAACCACAGGGGCCTTTAACATTATCGGCTTTATGACACGACTGGTAAAGATCACTGGGATCCCCCATTCCTCAGGTTTAAGTCCTCTGACCATATTCTAATGCTCTCTCTATTAACAACCATTTATGACTGCGATGACTGAAACGTGCTTAACAAGTCTGTCATCGCTGCAGCTTTGTTCGCATCAGTTGAGCCAATCGAATGTGAAATGGCTTGCTGGGTGATGAAACCCCCGACGGTGAACTTTGAGGCTCAGGGATTTGGTCCGGGTGGACAGGTGGTTCCACTGGAGAGGCAGGAGCTCGGTACAGAGCCTTTGAAATCTTTTCATCTGGAAAATGTGGCCGCTTTTGAGACGACAAGAGGTCTACTCTACAAATAAGTCATTTAATCTAGTGCAGGGTCTCAAAATCTTCCTATTATTATTATTATTATTATTATTATTATTATTTTTTTTTTTAGATAATAGCACCTTTCAAAACCATATTTGGATGTGCTTCACAGTGAAAACAAATAAAACCCAAAACCAAATAGGATAACAAATATCAGTTAAGAGAAAGCCAAGATAAAAGTACATGACAAGAATGAAACATTGTGCAACATGAAGAAATCAGTCCCTCCGTTTCTTAGACAGTTCAAGGATGTTATTCAATTTAATTACACTTCTTTTTTAAGACAATGTCACCTTAAAGTAGGTTAAATATCACTGAGGAAAGTCAAATAGATTTAATGCTTTTTTTTTTTTTTTTTTTTGAATGATGAAATCAGTTGCAGAGTTGCATACATGTTGCAGTGCACTTCTTCTGTTTTCAACTGATTTCTAATAAAGAAATATCCCAAACCTGTGAAATAAACATGGAAGTTTGACTTAATGTTGCTTATTCTGTTTTATGATGGCAGAACACATTCAAACTTATTAAAAAGAGTCGCCTTATATCTGTCAGCACGGAGGCTTTTTATTTTCAAGGCTAATTTAATTCAAACTAGCTTTCTTCCATGTTTGTTGCTCTGCTGTTTCCAGTCTGAAAAGTGAAGAGAGTGTGGAAGTGCCTTAAACCTGCAGTCTTTCTAATGTCCAGCAGGGGGCGACTCCACTGGTTTCAAAACAAAGTCCAATTGTGTATAAGTATGAGAAAATGACCCTACTTCTTGTCAATTTATTACCTCAGTAAATAGTTTCTGATTGAGTTTCTGATCTCAATCACTAGTTCCAAGTCTTCAGTGAGCGTCATGTTCATTTTGTAAATTATGTTGCCAATTTTAGTAAAATATACGATAAAGCAGGGCGGCCCATGCTTTCACAAATCGCTACAACGGTGTGTCCTTGGGTTGCGTTACGTTTCCCCAGAAAACAAAACCTGAAGGACGGGTCGCAGGTTGGGAATCTCACAAAGTTCTGCACAAATCACAAAAGGGTCAAAACAAACTGGTCCCTTGGTGTCTAAAAGGTGGCAGTGGGAAATGATAGACGAACAAAAAAACCAGTGGACCAAAAACCAAAGGTGAAGCGGGAGTCACTGATCAGGGGGGAAACAAAGTGTAGATAAACTGGCCAAAAGAAATAATTCTCAAACACTCAACCCAGATTTTCACCCCAAACAGAAAATGCAGAGAGCCAACTGAAGGTGTTGACTCCCTGAAACTCACAACCAACTGAGCAGAGGAACTGCAACCCCATTATATAGTCTCCCAGCTGACTGATTGCAGCCAGCTGAGGGAGAACATCACAGGTGCACCCGATAGCCTCTGATTACCTGTGACCTGGATCTTGAGAAATATATATAATATCAGTGTTGCCAGATCTCGCGAGACAAATAAGCAACCAGGCCTTTGAAAACAAGCCCAAAAAAAAACAAATACATTGTGTGCACGTTTTTACAATCTGTGTGGACGGATTGTAAACTGTGGGTACTACAGATTGCCAATTTGCATCCATGTGGACAGATCGGTAAACTGTGCGCAGTTTTATTTTTCTCCCCCCTGAGCTTCAGGACAATGACCACAAGAGGGAGTTAAACCGCCTTTTCACATTATTTAACATTAGAAAACAGATGGGATATCAAATATAAACTGATGTACCAAGTACATTATATACACAGTAAAGCTCCACGAATAAATATCATCCTGAATTCACAAATTCTTTATTGTTGCTTTTATCTTCCTTTTTTCTTTTAGCTACATGACTTGACATGACAATGTCATAGAATAAAACTCAATAGAAACTTCCTTCTTTCAGTTTAAATATATCTCACAACGATAAACAAAGGCAGTATAAAGTGACTTAAGCCAGGACATTCAAGTGTCATAAGCGTTTCAATTTTTGTAAGCATGAAACCACTGGATAGCAAAAACACTCTTTTCCTAACCCTAGCAAAGTGGTCTTTGCACCTCAACCAAACTAGACCATGTGCACCACGTTGTCATGACGTAAAAATAAAAAAGTTGAACCCAAAGAAATGTAAAGTTTCAATATATCCATGGTTTTACTCTGCCCTTTTAATCGTGTGTCATTTTATATCATGAGATAACTGCTGTAAACATGGAGATGATGGTTAAATAAGTCTATATTGTGCATACATGGCTAACTACTGCAACAGGGGTTTCATTCCTTTTTACTTTAAATCTGACCTTAAACACAGAGTTGCTCATGTTTCTCCTCCCTATCAGTACAGTACATATACAACATTGATTTGAGCTGTCCGTATGAAGCTGCCTTTGG
The DNA here is from genome assembly GCF_040436345.1 of Pagrus major. NCBI lineage: Eukaryota > Metazoa > Chordata > Actinopteri > Spariformes > Sparidae > Pagrus > Pagrus major. The sequence goes on from NC_133232.1 coordinate 37,459,230, forward strand.
CTGGTCCTGCAACTGAACTGTCCAGTTATCTGACATCCATTCCTTCATTGCAGCTGACAGGTGAGTGGAGAATATGTGTGGGCGAAGAATAGGAAAATACCAGAGAAATTCAACTGACCTCTGAGCTTGACGCGGATCAGTGAACACTGATATTATCTCCTCCACATGCACACACAGACATGTAAACGCTCATGTGTTCATGGGCCAACACACTCAACACACTCTCATACCCAAATCAATCACTCGGCTCAGAGTGCGCTAATGATGTTGTTGACGTTAATGAGGAGGGGGACGCGCTCTTGAAGGCAGCTAACGATGCTAATCATGCAGATATCACACTGATATCCCCGTAACAAGCCATCATGTCAGTGGATGAGTCATCGATTAACTTGGATGTGTGTTTTTAGGCGTGTGGAGCACAACTGGTTCAGACGAGCCAATCACAAGAAACCCCAGAATGAAAACACCATCTGCAACACATGGAGGGTTTTCTAAGGTTATTCACACCTTGATTGTGTTAAATGCATCACGAGTTGATGAGATTTTTTTCCATCTACATATTTTCAGATAACAGTAATACTCAGCAGTATTTTCATGTAATTTGCACAGATTCTGTTTTCTGTGTTGGAGGAAACGGAAACTTTAAGCATGAAAAATCAGTAGAGGGCATACCTCCACCAAGGCCCAACAGTCCCCTTACGTACTCCCTCAGATACCAGCCACCTACATAGGCCCTGTTTTCATTGAGATCCCTGCATTATCTCTCGAAAAATTGGCAAAAATGTTGAGAAACAGCCTATCTCGCAATTTAAGAGAAAGTGAGAAAACATTCCTGGATCTGTCCCTTTGTGCAGGTCCACACCAAAAGTTAACTGGGTCTATTCTGGGCCGAGACCCAACCTCCATCCAAGTTTCATGGAAATCCGTTCAGTTGTTTTTGTGTTAGTTGGCTGACGAATCAACCAACTAACCAACCAACCAACAAACAGTTACCCCTTGGGAAATACTTGATGTGATTGTTGAACATCTCATTTCAAATCCATGGGTATTAATCTGCTGACTCAGCTCTCCTGGCTGCAGGGATTTGCTCCCATTCAGCCTCAGGAACATTAGTAAGGTCCAGCACTGATGTTGGCGGATGAAGTCTGGCCTGCAGTCGGCGTAACAGCTCATCCAGAAGGTTTTAGCCGCAGGCCAGTGAAGTTCTGCCACAAAGTCAGAAGCACACTGCTGTCTAAAGTATTATTGTTTACTGTAGCATGAAGACTTTCCTTCATTAGAACTAAGGGCCCAAACAGCCCCAGGCTATTGGAAGGAAAGAGGGGTGTGACAGGGCAGTCCACGTATTTCTGGCCTTATCCTGCAGTTTATATGTAACGAAATTGTGCTGCATCATGATGGGAAGGCGAGTTTGTAAATATAGCCCCATTCAGACTTAATGCAATTCGAAGTGCTGTACATTAAAATAAGACATTAAGAAAACAATAACATGCATTTAAGAGATATAAATAATTATAAGATTTAAAATAAATTGTATTCAAAAGATAATAATAACAAAAGCAAGCAAATACATAGTTACAGACGCCCTGATTTAAATGAGCTCACAGTTTCAGCAGAGTGTATCAGGTATTTGGGAAGCATGTTCCAAAAACTAAAAGCTTCACTTTGTTTGGTTTTGATCCGGAGAACACTGAGTAAACCTTCCCCTGGCCCGGGCGGTAAATAAGAGATGTCCTGACAAGTATTTAATAATCCATCCTTTGAAACACAGGCAGCCAGTCCAGTGGTGTGATGTGCTTCACTCCAGGAGACGGGAACCTTTTGAGCATCAGCCTGTCGATAAATGATAAATAACCTGATCCATGATAACTGAGAGGGTCTTGTTATAAAGACATGTAAAAAACATACATTCATATTCAGGAAGAAAGAAAGAAAAATGTTAACTGGAACGGAGTCGAACTTATTTGCATTGTACGCTTTGGTTTCCAGCTCACTGGCAGCCGTAAATATCATTTACCATCCTCCAGCTGATTGCAAATCTGGGCTCTGGTTTCCTTTCTATATCTAAATATTAATAGTCTCCATTACACGAAAATTACTTTCATCTCCTACTCACACGAAGGGATTAGATTTTAATCAACGCATTAAATATGACTTTCTATTCCTGCAGATGGGAGAGGATGGCAGGCAGTCAATTAGCATCATGCTCTGTTTGCGGTCTCACAGCGAAGCCTGATAAAGTCTTTGTTATCACAGAGGCTGCGAAGGCATCAACAAAATACAGAAAGTGACACGTGGGAATGAGGCAACATCGTGATGAGCTTCTGTCAAGGATTAATGCATCAATATAACTTTAAAACATCTTTTGAAAAGAAATCTTTTGAATTAATGGAACCAAACACTGCTGTGAGGGATTGTTTATTTTCTAACAAAGATTTAAAGTAACATAACATCTGAAGATCAATCTGCAGTCACAGCTACTCCAGAATATCAGTGTCCTCACAGTGACACTGAATTGGAGGCAATCTGTTGGACTTTGGACTTCCGTTGTTCTGCTGATAATCAGGATGGAAATTTATGGAAAGAAAGCTGTGAAGCATTTTGGCCAAGAAAACTCCGCAGACTGCTTTTCATAAAGAATATCAGCAGCCAAAATGTTTTCACTTTGCCTCACTTTACTTACCTTTTCAAGGGAATCTCACTTTGCAGCAGCTATTAAAATACAACATAAGACATAAATACATAAATATAAAATACACAAGTAATCGTAAAGCAACACAATGTGATTTCTGTATCTGTTAAGCTGTTTTCTCACACTACAGCTCTACTTTTACAAAATGGTTTTGACTGTCAGTTAATGAGCTTTGTGTTGTAACTGTCTTTCATTGAGAAGGATTGCAAGGCTAGTTTGGGCTGTTTCCATCTAATCTGATATAATGTGCTCACTCATCTTCTCCACTACAACCTGCACTGGAGCAGAGCAAATCCCAGGTGAGATCAATAAAGCCTGATTAGCCTGATGACACGCAGCAGGCCTGCTCTCTCTCTGTTTGTCGGTCAGTGGGGTATTTATACCAAACCGAAGTGGTTTGTGTCATGATGTTAGAGGCTCTGTGGCTCAACATGGCTCACTTTGTCTTTTCTCCTGACTCCTGCTGTTTCAGCAAGACACTTTTTTAGCGAGAGGCCGAGTTGTTACCAGCCGGTGCCCAGGGATGCCAATTTTTGAGTAAAGTGAGTTGCCTGTTTCACTTCTTGGTGCTTCATTTCTGGAGCTTCCTGTGTGCTTATCTTCTGTTATACAGTCTTATCACAAGGCTCCTATGCATACGTGATCAAATGCCTCAGTCGCTACTAATTTGCAGTCAGCACATGGCTGTCTTTTTGCTTCTGCCTCACTGTCCCCAGATGCATGATGTGTATTTTAGAGTGACAGTGTTGCCATGAACCTGCTCCCCTAAAAGACATCGTCTCATCGTGCTTGTGAAATGACTCGGAACTAAAATCCTCTCATAGAACTAAACCTCGTCCTCAAGAATTTGTGAACCTCGCTGAGCTGCCAAAGTCCTGGGACTGGAGGAACGTAGATGGTGTCAACTATGCCAGTACAACTCGTAACCAGCACATCCCTCAGTACTGCGGCTCCTGCTGGGCTCATGGCAGCACCAGTGCAATGGCGGGTTAGATTTTTCCTGTTCCAGCTTGTTAAAGATCTGTTGAAAGGGTTTTTCTAGTGTTTGAAAATTGCATTTGAAATCTACAGCCACATGTATGAGAAACTGCTAATGCATGCTGGCAATGCTTTTCAAAGAAAGTATTTATGAGTACAATGTATCTGAAATCAAACTTCTTGCAGAGAAGCTTCTAGAAAAGACCAGAGTCTGAAGCACTCCACATGAATTCTGCTCACCTTCATTAAAATTTCAGGAAAAACCTTTTTTAGACCAAAATGATTCGGTATGAATGGTAACATTTCTGGCAAATGCTTTTTTCTTTGTCAACAGTTACTTCTGACAATCGGTACCCTTCATCTGCGGTTGTGCTAAATGTGAAGCTTAAAGTGGAAAGTGATTGGTGCAGCATAACTGTTTTTTAAAAGGTACCTTTTTTTTTTTTTTTAGAAAATCTCAAACATTAACCATTTGTAAAAGTTTTTGACTAACTTAACACAGCCAGTCCCCTGATTCTAGTCTTACTGCTGGTTCTAGACATTTTGGATCTGTTGCACTGTTAAGGTTGAGTCCACGTGTAACCGAAGATTTAACTTAACATTGGTACAAAAGTGTACACGGCTAACTCTCCTCCTGAGTTTGGACATTACTGGGGGGAAATCTGACTATTTCCCAAGAATGGTATGCAGATTAAATTTTATGACTGAATAACAGATGGGAACCTCCTGATATAAAATCATTTGAGACTTGAGCTGAGCTTTTCCAAGGCAAAAATTTCATTTTTGGGGAACTTTCTTTTCTGCTTCCTAGATCGTATCAACATAAAGCAGAGAGGCGCATGGCCATCTGCTTACATATCTGTCCAACACGTGGAGTACGCTCACGAACATGGCATCCCTGACGAGACCTGCAACAACTACCAGGCTATTGACCAGAGTAAGAACTGGGCAGAAGTTTGCCCTTTCAGTTCATTCACGAGACTTTCTATTAAACTAACTCGTCCTCTTCTCAGAATGCAAACCGTTCAATTCACGTGGAACTTGTGCAACATTGTGCAGAACTACACTTTGTGGAAGGTTAGGTGACTTTGGAGCCATCAGTGGACGGGATGATATGATGGCAGAAATCTACACTAACGGGCCAATCAGGTTTTAAAATTACTTTTTTTTTTTTTTTTTTTTTTTTTTTTTTTTTTTTTGTGGTTTTGCTTTCTCAATTTTCAAAATTTCCCCACAGTAGAATTTGATGCTGGTTAATCACATCAAATATTCTACCAGCAACTGCTATAAATGCCAAATCACTTTCCTCTGTTCTCAATTCACAAATTGAATTGTTCTCCCTTCAGCTGTGGAATCATGGCCACAGAGAAACTAGACGCCTACAGCGGGGGCCTGTACTTGGAGTACATCGGCAGTCCTGACATCAACCACATTGTGTCAGTCGCTGGCTGGGGAGTAGAAAATGGCACTGAATACTGGATTGTGCGTAACTCGTGGGGAGAGCCGTGGGTGAGTCATCATGTAGTAACTCAATGGCCTCAGTCCCTGCATGGTTCAGTAGCTTTTAAACTTGGCATTTAAAAATTGGATGTTGGAATGAAATGCAGTGGGTGCATTTTTAATTTTTTTTTTTTTTCTCTCTAGGGTGAGAAGGGCTGGCTCAGGATTGGAACAAGCGCCTACAAAGGAGGAATCGGAAGCAAGTACAATCTGGCTCTAGGAAGACTGCATGTTTGGAGACGTGATCGTACCCACAACCTATCAATAGAAGTCAAGGCTTTGTCTTTGGTCCTCCTGGTAGCAATGACTCAGCTCATCCCTCAATTAAACTGGACTTGTCATCAAAGAAGCAAAATAAACTGCTTTTGCTCAACTTTATCCATGATTTTCTCTTTGACTCTGAAGGAGCAGCAGAATCTGAAATGGAGACATTACACTTAGCTTTTGATATTTTCCTCCAGTGCACTGGAGTTAGACTGCAGAAGCATAGTTGGGTAGCCTCTGGTATTCAAAGCTGTAGCAAGCCAGTTTTGGTGGTCAGACGGTCTTGGAGTTCACTAAAATAAGTGTCGTCACTGCTTCTAACATTCTGCCAAAGAAGCATCACTACAGTAGCATCTTGTGTAGACTGAAGTACTGAGACTTTTTGCCTCCCCATGAATCTAAAGTCTTCCACTAATAAAGGGGAGCGCCAGTCATTTGTGTTGCACGTATAACTAAAAAAAAGGGTTGGATGAGTGCATAATGTGCATGGATATGCAATAAAATGAATCTGTATTTTTGGGGACAAAATAAAAATTCAGATGTCACAATAAGTGAAACGCATATCTATCTCTGAGTAGTGTAAGATTAAGGGTCACATAACTAATCAAAGGAGCGGAGATGCCAGATTTTGTTCGTAAAGTCGTCACATGCAAACACCTGAACACTTCTCAGAGCCCAAATTCAGTTTTTAAGGCAGGTTTCAAATCTTAACAAATTAGAGGAAAACCCGCACAAGGTAACAGAAGCCTTACTTTACTTTTATACTTGTACACATCTAAATATTTGTACTAGCCAAAGGCCGCAGTCACGCATACATGAAAACATCTGCCTCCTATTCACTTCCATTCTATGCGGCTGTAGGGGAAAAAGAACATTTGCATCTGGTGACGACACAAATCCACATCTTGGCTTCACGTAGACTTCAACTTTAGTGAACGTTGACTGGCGAACCAATGGTAACAATGGACTTGCATTTCTACAGCGCTTTTCCAGTCTACAGACCGCTCAAAGCACTTTACAACACATTCATACACTGATGGCTGAGGCTGCCATGCAGGGTGACAGCTGCTCATCAGGAGCAACTTGGGGTTCAGTCTCTTGCTCAAGGACAATTTGACATGCAGCTGCGGGGGACCAGGGATTTGAACCAGCGACCTGCACTTCAACATGCAGCTGGGGGAGCCGGGGATGCCAATGCGCCAATAGCAAATACATGTGATTGACCACTCAAACTTCCTGCAAACTGAGTTCAGTGCACCTCACATCTTGCACAGTCCACATTCAGCACCAGCAGGTGATATTCATTCACCTGCATTAGCGTATGTGTGACGCAGCCGAATACAAATACTGTAGTCTATTAATATATCCTACCCCCTCCCCATGGAGAGAACTCAGACGACTGCTCCCTCATGAAGAGTAGATGGATTTGCGTCAAGTTTACAAGTAGGAGCTCTGACTTCGAGTGGTGTTCCACTGTACTTTTTCTAGCAGGAGGTCGGAAATGTTCGAGTTGCCAGTTGTCTGGAAAGCAGCATACGAATTGATGCTTTTTTATTATGCTGATATGTCTCCTTGCGTCTTAGCTACTCACAGCGAGGATGTGAGAAAGATGCAAGCGAGGACATACCTGCCTTCTCCTTCCATCCCTCAAGGATTGGAAGATCCTCCATGATGGTGGGGGAAAGATTTCCAGGTCATGGGAGGAGAGAGGAAGCATAAGACAGCATAATAAAAAGGACCCAATGTTTGTAACAATTTGATTTGAATTTGGGGGGGGGGGGTTGTATGATACAACAAGGTCAAGTTGTAGGAGGGTTTAGATGCAATATTGCCGAGGCTTTAGAGCTCTGCACTGACTGTGATTGTTATGAATGACATACAACAACCCTACTGTCATTACGTTGGGACTTCAGGTCGCAGGACGACTGAACAAAGCCGATCTCTTTCAAAAGCCCAATGGCATTTGTTTGTTCTACATCTCTGAGCTTGATTAACAGACCCACCTCATTTACTGACTGACAAGCTTTATTAGTTTCAATTCTGTTCTGCTTCTGGAGTAACGTTCAGTTTAATCACCAGTTATCTACAGCAGCACACACAAACGCACACAGCCATCCTCTGAGTTTATGTGCAATTACAAAGAGCCCATTTTCTTGCTGTTCAGCTGGGGAACAAAAGAAAACTGAGCACTTAGATATTTGGTTCAGGGGACGCAGCAATAATAAAAATGCATAAACACAAGCTGCTATGCTTTGCTGCTGATATGGAAATGCTTCCCATTAACTGCAGTTTCCATTCAGCATCTCTGGGGAGAACAAAGGATAATCAAACCTTATGCGGCGCTGTTAACTTCAAGCCTCCAAACCGAGGCCAACCTTAAGCCTATAAAGCCGTGGCGTGTCCGAGTGAAGGCCCACTGTGAAAACAAATATTGAACATAATTTGGTTGCTCAATATTATGCGATCAAGTCCCCACCCCTCCAGCGATCTTTCACGTGAAATCGAATTTGTGCTCTGATTAAATTTCCTGCATGTTTTCTCATTTGCATAATCACAAACAGCTCTAATGGCTGTGAATGAAAACACATGGTACTCTTTGGGTCTGAGGCTCAAAAAAAGAGCGGTCTTTCTAGTGTGACAAAAAAAAAATGGGTATGAAAAATGCACGAGCTATTTTCATACTGAGTGATTCAGCATTCATCTTCATTACAGCAATCGATATGGCAAAATGGATTTTTCAGCAATTCCTGCAAACCCATTATGTATTGTTTCAGTGATCAATATGCGGCTCTGTAAACACGGAGATGGAGTGGTGGTTGTTTTATGAAAAGAGTATTACTGAGGCCTTTTGGTCGTGCTGAGCTCTGGATTATCAGCTTAAATAGAGTTGGAGGGTATATCCACTTCTGAAGTATCTTTGAGCAAGGCATTGTAATGATTTATCCGTGGCAGCTGCTTCTAGCAGCAGTGTAGGAATATGCAGAAAGCTTCCCTGTGTGTGTGCTTTGTGTAATCCTTCCTCATGCACTCGCCTCTCCAAGGCCACTGCTGAAACTTGCCTCATGAAATAAGCAACAGAGAACAAAAGGATGAGCAGCCACAGACACATTCTGGTGTTTCACAGAAAAATGTGTTTTCTGATTTAGCTTAAGAGGTTAGAGACACCATATCTGATGTTAATCATTCAAAACATGCCCAAATGATGCATTTAAATTATTACTATGAGCATATGAGCAGGATCAGATTTCATCATACGTTCCACAATAACATCCATCATTCATTTATCGTGTCAAATATGAATCCAGCAGACTTTTCAACCCGGAATGAGACAAATCTCATTCCTGTTTACCAAAAACACAAGGCCTGGATCACAGCTCAGAATGTGTTGATGATTCTAATCATAATGCATGAAGCAGATTAGCTCGACGAGAAGGTATAAATCACTCATTATCATAGCCCTAACTTCAGCAAAAGGCGCATTTGAGCTGATTTGCATTGCATAATACATCTAAAGCACAAGCCGCAGAAAAAATGGAGTTGTAAGCCTCGTGTTGCTCATCAGCCCACGCAGGAAATATGATTTGATCATAAGAGACAAAACATCTTCCTCAGCCAGCCACCACTTTTCCTGATGATCTGTTTTTCACCCGTCAGGCCAAAAACAAAACACTTACACAACAATCACTTAGTCAGTGTGATTCCTTAATCGATTTACAGCTATAGCCACCCTGCTGATGTTATGCATCATTCCTCTGCTAATCTCACTTCCTTGTCCAATATACTCGTGCAACCTCGAGGCGGCTGCAGAATTAGCTTTAGTTAATGGATGAGTATTAATCCCTCTTAGTCACAACAAAATTAAGGAATAATGTGGCCATGAATATTTCAGCGACGCTGCAGCAACACAGGAATCTGCTCGCACAATCTGCCCTGGCTTGCAAAAAAAGAATTGGCGATCACATACATTATTAATGCTTCATCATAAAATTCATATTTTGCACCAGCTGAATGGGAGCTCGGGAGTGGGAATCCAATGAGCAGTCAATACTATTTCAAACTAACTTGCTGAACACACAGAACAGAGAGAAATGGCCTCTAAAACATCGCAGCTCGTCCGAGTTCTGCTTTTATCACTCTGTCTCCGAAGGTTGTGCATTCTTATTAGATCCCTTAAAAATAGATGTGAACCTTCCAAGTCAGTGAGTTCCTGCAGCCTCCCCTGGAAGTTTTAATTAGAACACCAGTCACTCGTGTTATCGTTGTTTCAAGAGGGCCGCTTCCACATTCCTGAGCTGCCCACTTCATCACTGGATCAGAGGCCTGCGATGAGTGCACTGTTTAGGACGACTGGATCTTACCTCAAGAGTCAGGATCTGGATCAACTTCTGTTACTGATGGAGAGCCAGGGTGCTCCACTATAATTGGAAGGATTATTGTAGAGACATAGTGTGCATTTATAGACTCAGAATAGATCCCTGATAATGAAAAGAAATGGTGTAAGAGCAGCAGATGATACATATCCCTCTATATGCATGAGCTCTCCAGATATGTACATGTAGAGAGAGACAAGAAGAGCCCCGACACTCTTCATGTAAACGGTCTTTGGGTGCTGAAAAACACCCTGTAGCAACCACACCAGAGGTCTGTGGCACCTGGAGTGACTGTGAAAGGTTTTTCTATGTTGTTGTTGATGTTTCAGATGAGGAACTGATTTCATACCTCAAGCTATAACTCACTGCTTTCAAGTAAAGGTATAGCTAAAGGCAACGTGGTCCGTGTTTATCAAAGAAACCTACAGTAGAAGATGTTTTTAATGTATCTGAGGAACTCTACAGCCAACAGATACCTCTGATACAACGTGGAGAAGCCGTCTCTCAACATGTGGCTGTCATACAAGATCGGAAATGAAATGAAAATATGTATGTGGAAGAAATGACGACAAAATATGGCTCAATCTCACAGCCTTTATAGAAATCTGAAAAAAAGACTTGTACCACAGATAAAAGAAATAAAGATGATGTTAGAGTCTGGAACTACATCAGTGGGATATTACTGTTATGATTTCTGCATCCCCACATTACCATCGAATTTTGGATATAATGTGAAAGTGAGTCTTTTAATTGACTGTTGGACGGCCTGGTAGTCTGTATTCAATGGACTATTTTGACTATTTGGTGACGATGTTTGGTCCACTGTCAAACTATCATGTCAATATATATACTGTATATCTCTTACAGGACTGGGAAAGAAATGGTTTCGGTATTTACATTGCTTCTGTCTTTTCTTTTCTTTTCTTTTCTTTTCTTTTCTTTTCTTTTCTTTTCTTTTGCTGTCTTGCTTTCATTGTGCTTATTAGACAAATTCCATGTAAAGTCCTGATAGATTTGTAATCTTGAGCAGTTAAAACACAATCAAACTTGAGAAAATGCACAACCAATTAATCACACTCACTTGGTCTGATTGGTTATGGTTGAACCAAATTACAAAACATTCCGCCTCCACCCCGAAACAATGGAGCTGAATTAGATTTGTCTTGTTTGAATGATTTAAAAACACATCAGCAACTTCCAGTTCATGTTGTGGCTCCTCTGTGGATCCACAGACCGACACTTTTCTCAGGAAGTCTCTCTGGAAACGTAACCAGATTAATGTGGACACACAGAAGAAGTCTGCCAGTGTCACAGTTCTCACTGCTGAGTCAGTGGTGGAAGTAACTTTTTACACTGTAAAATAAATGTAATTAAGTAGAAATTTGAGGTACTTCTACTTTCCATTTGATGCTACTTCATACTTCTACTCTACTATAATTCCAAGGGAAATATTGTATTTTTACTGGACGACATTTACTTAACATATGTAGTTACTGGTTACTTTGCAGATTGTGATTAATAATACAAATATAATCAACAGGTAAAACATGATGTATTGTTGGGGCTCAAGATCAGACTTTATTGATCCAGTAGTGAAATCAAACTACTACTACAAGCTACTTGGCAGTATCATCTCTCAATAATATCAATATTAATAAAATAACTACAATTCAATCTTACATATGATTCTGAAATGGGCCATTCTGCATGATAATTACTTTACTAAATACTTTCAGTGTATTTTGATGTTAATACTGACAGACTGCAGGACTTGCAGTTGCAATAGAGTACTTCTGCACTGTGGTATTGCTACTTTTACTTGAGTAAAAGATCAGAGAACAAATTTCTGGCTAGAAAGAGGTAAGAAGGAAGATATATTGTTATGTAATTTGGATGAACTGACCCTTTAACAACCCTAAATGACCCTACACATACACATAATATGTTTTTTGTTCTGTAGCTTTACATTAGCTGTGCAGACTCCAGATGCCAGATGTATATTTTATATTATGTACATTATTCAAGTCCTAATTTCATTGATTACGTCTGTGCAGCTTGTTTGTGTGCTCGAGCAGGTCGCCTCGCTGGAATCACAATAAACTAATGACATCTGGCTGGTGACTTGTATCTTGCAGCCAGTGGCCATCATTACTGTAGGCTGTGTTTGACACTCTCATTCACAGAGAGGAGGAGAGGAGAAGGGAGGAGAGGAAGGCAGGGTTGAGATGAACTGACCTGTAATTGCACTGTGCTGCCCCCTGTTGAAAAGCTGCTCTGCTTGTTGTGTTGACATCAGGACTGAGTGGATTGATGTGGTGTTCGGACTGGATTTTATAAAAGCCCTGATGTGACAGCTGAACACAGTTTAACACAGGCCGACATGTCAAAAAGGTTTGTTCACTTCTATGAAGCTTACATCTCTGGAAGTAAACATACATTTGATTCTAAATAGGTGAAATAATAATGTAGAATCTGCATAAATGCAGATAGTGGAGCTGCATGTTCAGCACGTATTCCTCTGAGTACGCCTGCATGTATACAGGGTGGTGCTCCAGCTAATGGAATGTGCATTTATGAGGAAAACATTCTTTATTTTGCAAAAATGTAAGAAAATAATCTACATATCATCTTGTTTGTTTGAATTGAAAATCAGCCTGTCCACTAAACCGAGTCGTAGCATGAGGAAACATGGACACATGAGGGTTTGGTTAACACGTTTGTCTCATCTTGATTAAATTTGAACATAATAGGACGCATCAGCACAGATTATTCCTCCCTGGGCAGTGATATGATGGCTGCTGTCTGGAACAAAGGCCCCTCTGCTCTACTGGCACACAAGGGGTTAAGGTGCGCGAACGCCCGAGCTGGCGTTGATGGTATTTCACGCGCAATGATTAACGATATTGATTCACGAAACATGCGGAATTGTAATGTTTTACTACCAAGGAGGAACAAAGAGCCGGGCTATCCTCCTCTAATTGATCGGTAGTCGCGCTGAAATAATGTAATTAACTACAGTAAAGGCTTTGTGCGCGGAATGACTCCTCTGCGCACTTACCGAATCATTAACTACTAACTAAAAAAATGAAACTGCCTGAATCTACAAGCGCCAGAATGATGATTGATGTCGACAAAGCGCCTGCCCGCAAGAAAACAAGTCTGTCCAAATGTGGCTCTGAAGAAAGGGGAGCCTGCTTTCAACCTGATCAGAAACTTGGTTTTGAAGGGAGAGCGCCCCGCCCTCCTGGTCCTTATAACCAGAAAGCCTGTTTGCAGGACGCTCAAACATAACAGGAACACTGGAGACCACATCGACGTGCATGAACCAGTCCTGGAGACGAACTCTGGCTTCAAAGACTTTACGGATTACGCTGGTTGTTTCGCCTTTTTGACCGCAAGCAGAACGACCAGAAGTGGCCATGGATTTTCTCAATCACAACTATTTGAACGCGCGCAGCCCATATGACTATACTTTTAATTTCTGGAACGACTATCTCGGGCTGACGACGTTGGTTACGAAGAATAATAAGCTCAGCATGCCCCAGAACCCCAACTCCATCACCGAGTCCCTGAAAGCGACCCTGGGCTTGGACGATTCCCCGGCGTGTCCGTGCGTAATCGCGGGCGGCGTTGGAGAGAGCGGGCACATGGACTGCTGCTGCCCGTCCGGGAGCCCCCCGCCGGCCTCCATCCTGGACTTGAAGGAGCGTTTCTCGATACTGAGCCCCTTCCAGAACCAGCTCGGCGTCCAGCCTGAGCGAGAGGTGGGCTTCGGGGGGAGCTTCGCGGGGTTCGATCTGTTCGGCATGGAGAGGAAGATGCGCAAACCCGCTTCTCGGAGCAAGCAGGAGCCCAAAATCTGCGTCTTCTGCCGAAATAACGGAGCCCCTGAGGAGGTGTACGGCTCTCACGTCCTGAAGACTCCGGACGGGAGGGTCGTGTGCCCGATTCTGAGGGCTTATACCTGTCCCCTGTGCAGTGCCAACGGGGACAATGCCCACACGATAAAATACTGTCCACTGTCAAAAGACCAGCCATCCCAGCGACCATTGAAGGGAGGGAGGGCTGTGGGTGGTAAGAGGATGAAGATATTCTGAACACACATGACTATAAAGTAAATTGAATTGCACTGAACAATTTCCAGATGACTGTTTTGATTTCGGCTCTAGCCTTTATCCCAGTTTCATAAACATATTGATTTGATCTTTTCTTTTTCTCTCTAAGATCTCTTATATTTTTATAGTTCTTTTATCCACATAGAATAATTTTATGCTTTATACATTGGATTTATTTTTCTTGCTAGTTTGTAGTCATTTGAGCGTGTGCATATAAATACATGTATCAATAATCACAACAAAGTGTGAATACGTTTTAAGAAAAAAGTATTTTGGTCATGTAGGGAAACACACTGACATTGGCTAAAGGGGATGAATGTCATATTTCTACCAAGTATTTTTGTACGGTGAGCTAAGCTCGCCATGATTTTTTCTTTTCTCGTCTTAGAAAACCAAAGTTATGTTTGCCATTAAAGAAGCTCAAGAATGTGTCATTAATGAGTACTTGTGTCTGACTGGAGGAGCAACTCTTTGATCCCATCTGCCTGCCTAAAAAACTCCACAACATATTTTCCAACTTGCTCCCAAAGTTGACATTCAATCTGCCAGGCAGGAAGAAAAAAAAAAAAGGAAAAAAAAAAGACAATGTGGCCTCTGTTTAGAGCTCATATTCTCCGGGGAACATTATAATCAATTGTTGCCAAGTCAAACCTCTTTCTCCAATCCTATGTGATGAGATCTGCCTCCAGCAGTCAGAAATGAGAGATACATTTTCTTATGTTTACATTCCCAAATAAGGGCGACACACTGGATTTCTTTTCCCTGTCAGGTCTCTCTTTCTCTCTCGGTCTCTGGTGTTTTATTGTTTTGGTTCTGCCCTGACAGTGTTTTCACCAGAGAGCCTCTTCATGGGCAGGTCTGCTCTGTGACATCATGTGGAGCGAGTCCCATTTACCTTTCGCTCCCAGTGTGGGGCTGAAAAATAGCAAAATGAATGTTAGTCAGCAACAACATGTTATCCCGTTATTTCTTTTTCTGAAGAATCCCCCCAAAAAGATGCAAAAATGTCGTGAATGTATGATTGAAAGTGTGTCACTTGCAGGACTGCACATTTCTGACAGTTTTGTTTACCAAAGGAATACATTGCATTGCAGAAAGAAGAGAGATTTGCTGTATTGTATATAAAGTGATGTTTATTCAGTATTTTAACATTACAAGTGACTTCAGAGGGCGCTACCTCAACAGGATTTTGTACTTACATGTAAAATGTCAACAGCAGTTTATTGATATAGTGCTGCCATTTATAATAAGGGTTTTGATAGTATTTTTGATCTTTGTATAACATAATTGTATTTTCATTTTGTTGCATTTAACATGATGGAAGTGAATTTCCAAGAAGCTATAAGCATCGCTCACCAAAAGGTGATTGTCTGTAAATAATGATTATACCCATACTTTTGAAAGTTTAGTTGTTCGATGTGACATTCTTGAGAGTGTGGAGAGAGTGGATATTGCAAAAGGCTGACAAAAATGTGCCACTTTTAACAGAGGTTTTTTGATTAAATGAATAATAGAAAAAGAAACACTGTTGAACTTTGTTATTTATATTTTACCACGATTTTCCTGTATGCTGCTGTGCAGAATAACAACATATGAATCCACTAGAGAAATAAAAACTTATCAAGTATTTGGATCTATGTGGTCGTGTTCTTCAGTTGGTCCGTGAACCCAGTTTAAAGGAGCACTGTGAAGTTCTGGGGAAGAATTTTAATCAGAAGAGAAAAAAGCTTCACTGACTGATTCTTTGTGTCTAAACAGAATAAACAAACTGACCTTAAAGGACGACACAATTTATACTGTTTAACTTTGTTTATAGGTGGCGGACCCTGCCACCTTTCTAGCTTCAAACAGTGTTCTGGGACCTTATTTTCCTCTGAGAGCAGCTTGTTTTTTCAGTTATAGAAAAAATAAATATGTCTGAGTTTGTATTATTACCTCATTATTACTGGAAATTTTAAAAATCTGAGTTTGAATTTATTCTCTAAAACTACATAGTGCTCCTTTAAGCAGAATCGTTTGCAGGAGTCTAAAATGATGCGATTTAGTGATTTGAAAATGAGACACGTCTACGGGAATGTGCTTTCTCTAATTGGCCTGCTAACTGACTAACTCACACACTGTTGAGCCCTCGTGCACACAACAACACATCCAGCAGAGAAAAACGTCCCTTTAACCTTTTGCTTTTGGACAAACTCGAAGTGATCTGCTGCTCTGGCATCTAAAAGATTTGTCTCTGAAGGACAAACACAGTGCCACGGTTGTTTAGGGAGGTCTGCCCACACAAGAATGTCTTGGCTTACGCCTCGCAATTCAAATGGATCATGTTTGCACTGAAGTGGATTGAATAGCTGGCCCTCCCGGCCTTCTCCGCCTGCCATCTGTGGAATGGCTGCTGCGGACATATTAAGGGGGCTCAAAACAGGCAGGAAGCTTTGCTGCTGCTCCTTGTTTTTGGGGGAAAAGTCAGAGCAATGTACAATTGTGCAGCTGTGAGAGCTTACAGCAGCCACTTACAAATGTCCCAGCAATGAGGGAACAATAAATAGAGATAAACCAAGATGGGTTCATGAATGACTTGACTGTCTCAACAGCAAAACAACCCCAGACATTCATAATTGTGGCCGATGCTGAGCATACAGTACAAGAACACATCAAGTCGACTGTACATACGTACATTAGCCCGAGGCATCCGGCTGGTGTCATCCACACCTTGGCTGTTCCTCCCTCCCTCCCTCCCTCCCTCCTCTGTCTTCATGCATCTCTCCAGCTGCGGCTGCAGCATTAAAAATGGATGACTACTAAGTGCAACAGGGATTTATCTCAGTTAGAACAGTGGTGAAAAAGCCTGGCAGGCTAGTATTTCATGCAAACACAGTCAGCTAACAGGTCTTATTCCCTCTACGCCACAGCCTCCATTAGCCTCTGCAGACAGGGCCTATATAATCTATTTAGTTGCACCATTTATGAGATATGTATCTTTCATGATCATATAATATGTCTTAGCTGGCTGTTTTTGATGCAATATACAGTATGTGTACACAACAAGTCTCTCTGCAGAGCTTGACGGAAGAGCGATGTGAGGCGGGTTCGATTCAAGATGAGATGTGGGGCCAACACTAAGTTTACAAAAATAAGAGATGAGTGAGGAAAGTGTTTTAATTAAAGGGCAGCGTTGCCGCTCAGGTGTTGACTTGAGTTAGTTATCACCAGGAATGAAGCACCAGGATTCCCTCTGGCAGCTGATTAAGATTTAGCTCATGCTCTGCAGCATTAGTTAGTCTTTGCTGTTAATGTGATTTAGAGGATTCATTAATTCTCAACATCACGGTGGCTACACTGGATATTTCCTCATTAAAGTGCTCTGTAGTTTCAGTAGATCAGCGGTTCTCAGCCTTTTTGTCCGATGTACCACTGTCGCCCAACCAGATGGGCTCAGGTTCTCCTTTATTGGTCCATTTTTCTTCATGGGTTTGCTCGATAAAAGATCAGTGCAGACAAAAAACAGCGGCTGTGTTTGATCCATGGAAGCATCTGTGAATCCATTCAAGATGAAGTTATCCTGGTAGTGTCTGTTTTTTCAACTTTTCATTTATACCACCAAATTCATACAGTCCATCATTTAGTAACTAACAATTCTGCATTCTTTTATATTCTGAAGCTCTACATGTGAATTTAATGGCTTATAGGAGAACTGAAGACCAAAGAATCAACAAAACAGCAACAATACTAAACAGACACTTTAAAAAAGGCACATGAAACGTATCAGTCTCTATGTTTGAGTTCTGATTTTCTGTTTTTCACTGATATCGATGGTGACCTTGTATCTGGAACAGTGTCATTTGTCAGCTGTATATTAACTGTGACTCTTTCCATGATGAACACCTCCTTCACCTTTTGCTGCCGTTGTTTTATGTTTGGGAGTTGTGGCTGCAACTGTAGAATTGTAATAGTTTAGTTTTGTAATAGATTTTTAGGCCAAGGTTTGATTTTTTTTTTTTTATCCAAGATCGAATCGATTTCCTTGTAAACATCACTGAATTATAATAAATACAAATTATATTTTAGAATGTAAAAAATAAAAAAATAAATCAATAGCTGAGCCACCCCAAAGTCTTTCCATCTCTCACCTGGTGCTGTAATTGCAGAAGCACCCTGTGCCGGAGGGTGAGGGCTGTGGTTTCTTTCCATGACCTTTTATTGAACTCAGGTGTCAGATTTTAGATTTAAGTGTCATTTGTCATACTATGAAACGTCACAGTAATCTATTTGTTTGCCTTCTTCTAATGCACTATTGTCATGCAAACTGACTAAATCAAACAAGGGGCCATTTCAAAAGCATTCTTCTTCTTCATGGACCCATATAATAGCAATAAAGGCGAATAATAATAATAATAATAATAATAATAATAATAATAATAATAGGTTATAGATCTGGGCATTTCATTTGTCAGTTCCATCAGTTCCCAGAAAACACTTAGAATAATGATGTACAGTCCTCTTTACTGTTGCAGTAATCACAGCCTCTGTGTTGCCAGGTTGGCTGCAGAACAATGTGATTTAAAATATTTTCTTGGATCAGTTGCTCTCTAATAAAGCTGACCCAAAAAACTGCATCAAAATACAACACAGCAGCTCTCTCAACCTCTGTGGCCGGTGTAATAGAGCTGAAGTTCAAACCCATGTGCCTGCTCCTCCAGGCAGGACAAAGCAAATACTGAGATGACTCCGCTAAATGACCTAATGACCCATTTGCAAAACATCCCTCTCTTTCATTGACCCACATGACAACAGTGTGGAGGGCTGATAATAGGTTACAGATCTGCAGATTTCATTTACAGGCCCCATCATTTCCCCAGAATACTCTTGTAATGAGGATGCTCCTGTCGCCTAGCAACACCTGGGGATAAAATTGGCCAGCAGCTGAACATGAAAGTCATCCACAGAGCGAGCCGAAGAGCAGAGCGTCTTCAGCCTTCACATTCGGTGGCGTATTGGTGATTTGATGCAGGTTTCCCCTGTGGTGATTAAAGGTATTACAAAAACATTCATACCTGTTTTGTGACACTTCCTATGGTCTGTGTTATTCAAAGCCGCTGATGTGGAAGGAATCATAATGACGAGTATGGTGTTATTGAACTCTCTGTCGACATCCCTGACCATTCGGCGGGCTCTGTGATAACAGCTCCGTCCATCCGAGGGCAGATTACAGCTTTGATGCTTTAATTGAAATTTCAGAAAGGATTTATTTGAAACCAAAAGTCGTTGCTGTTTAAGTGAGGCAGACAGGTTATTAAGTTTCTTTCACAGCATGATCAGCTTATTTCTCAGTGGCTGTTTCACTGCTGCAGATGCACTGTCAGCTGAAATAATCCTCCAAGTCACTGGTGCGTATCCATAAAAGATCTGCACTGCAAATAATCTCAACGTTTAGTCAATGAGCACAAGGTACTTTCTTCTTTAAAAAGTTGTTCTGCATTGAAAACAAACATTCGTCTGTCAGTTCAATCACAGCCTGGCTCTGGCCATTCTCAGTTTATCCACTGTCATTGGCATATTCTTAGGCGGTCCACAGAAATAAAACAAAGCAGCAGGGGAGTTGTTTTCTGTTCATATCTTTGCCTCTTGGTATTTATAGTTTTCAGGAATTCAATTTCCTCCAGACGTTGCCTTCCAAACAATGGCGTCTTATGTGGATAAGAGCTTTCTGCAGGCTGTGATGAAGAATCCTGCTGAAAGGACGCAACAGGAAGGATGGAATTATTTATTATATTTACTTATAGCATCCTTATATACAAGATGCTCTTTGTTGCTACTCATTCACTACATTATAACGTCCTGAACTGCAACAGAGGAGCAGTGTTTCTGTGTGTTACCATTCATCTTGCTCCAGTTTTACATATGGCCTCTAACAACAGAGATAATCGAGGCCACTTAACAACCCAAAGTGTGTCAATAAACTACTCCGACCAAAACAACAAGACACAATTTAAAAGAGAATGCTGTTCTTGAGTTAGGCTTCAAAAATATGATTTCCTGTTTATTCTTTTGGAGGATGTATTGGTCATGATGCTGCTCTTGTTATACAAACAAAAAGAAAGACAGGTTGAGAGACGAGATCAAACCGATCACCGGAGGAAACGGCTGTGCTTGTTGAATTATGATTATTTGTAAGTCCAAAATGTTAAAGGTGTGTGAGGAGAAGGGTGTCACGCACTGTGTGGTGGTCCTGCGAGCATCAAGTCTGAAGCATCTTAAATCTGTCTGACCCTTCAGTTTGCTGTTGGTGTCAACTGCTCACAGCTGAAAAAATGTGTATGATAGTGAGACAGCTTGAATAAATAATAACTATTAAATCTCTATTGAGAACTAAACTATTTAGCTTCTTTATCCATGAAGGTTTTGTATTTTTTTGTTTTTTCCCATTGTCTGATTTATCATCTGGATCACAGAGGAATACTTGTAGTGTTTTTATCTGCTAACGGCTGAAGCTCAGAGCTGCCACTAAACCATCTCAGTGTAATATTATACAGCCAGCAGGTTCTCTGGGAGGTTTGAAGTGCCAGCTGGACGTCTGGACATGGACAGGAGATGTACTGCAGCCGCTTCCAACATACACACACATCGGCAAATGTGTAATCAATCAAATTATTGTAAAACTGCTGTTACCTTTTGAGTCATGAGTGACGCTACGCCCACAATCTGCACTGCAGAGGTGAAATACAACTATATTTACACAACTACTGTACTTATGTGTACATTTACTAGAGTATTTTCTTCTCATGCCATTGTATACTTCTACTCTATATTTCAAAGTGAAAGATTGTACTTTTCCCTCCAATACATTTATCTGACTACTGCAGCTTCTTTACAGATCAAGATGTACAGTACAAGTAAAGCAGAATGCATTAGATGGCAGAAAATGAATTTCCAGCTATTCTGATAATTGGTCATTTTTTAATGCAGAAATATTTTATGATTGCAGCTTCACATGTGGCCATCTGCTGCTTTTCCTTTCATCAGTTTTAATTTATATTTAATAATTTTGAGGTTTGGACTATTGATGGGACAAACAAATCATTGCGTGGACAAATTATTTTCACAAACCAAACAATCAACTGATTAATAAAATAAACAGCAGATGAATCCATAACTTCAATAATCATTAGTTGCATATCTGTACAAAATAGTTCAGGATTTGTTCCACTTCAACCAACAACAACAGCAAAATCCTGCTTCAACATGAATCCATTAGTCATAATAATCTAATGATGATCTAATATATAATACAGTCACGTTCGGCATGTTTCTTTAATACTGTAAGTAGTTTCCTGCTTGTCCTTTTGGTTAAAGGTAATGTGTGTAGGATTTTTGCCAATGTATGGGCAAAAATTGAATAGATTATTTGTATAATTATGTTTTATTTTCTATATAATCACCTGAAAATAAGAATTGTTGTGGTTTCTTTACATTGTGTTGAGGCTACAGAGAGAGCGGGTCCTCTTCCACAAAGTCCACCATGTTTCACCTCCATGTTTCTACAGTAGCCCAGAACGGACAAACCACACACTGACTCTAGAGACAGCCCTTTGGGGGTTTTTATTTGCTGTTTTGGTTTCCACCATAGAGGAGGGTTAGACGAGGTGTGTTCAGTTGGCTGCAACCTTACCGCTTCATGCCACTTAATCCTTCACTCCAGACTTTTAAGGAACATTTTTAATGCAAGACTTTTACTTGGAACAGAGGTTTTATATTTTGGTCTTAAAACTTTTACATCCTCTACCACCACTACACTGCAGCTCTGCATCTCTTAACAGGAAAAAAAAAGAAAAAACATTTCAAGACATTCATCACTCCTCAAGCAAGTTTTTCTTTTAATAAAAAGAGATTATTGAGAAAAAAATATTTTAATTAAAGGGCAGTGTTATCAGTCAGGTGCTGAGTAGTTATCACAGGATCCCCTCTGGCAGGTGATAAAGTCTAAGCTAGTGCTCGGCAGCAGTAGTTAGTCATCGCTGTTAAATTGACTTAGAGAATTCATTAATTCACACTTCATCGCTGCTACATGAAATACCCCCAGTTAAACTTCAGTAGTTTACAAGATGAACTTTTGAGTCTTAAAGTGTTGGCTGTGATTTTCTGTGGTTGAACTTTTAATGACCTCGGGTGTCAGTTTAAGATCGAAGGAACAAAACTGTCTCCTTTATCATACTGTTACTGCTCACTGCATTGTTACTGCTCACTGCATTGTTACTGTTACTGCCTCACTGCATTGTTACTGTTACTGCCCACTGCATTGTTACTGTTACTGCTCACTGCATTGTTACTGCTCACTGCATTGTTACTGTTACTGCCTCACTGCATTGTTACTGTTACTGCTCACTGCATTGTTACTGTTACTGCTCACTGCATTGTTACTGTTACTGCCTCACTGCATTGTTACTGCCCACTGCATTGTTACTGTTACTGCTCACTGCATTGTTACTGCTCACTGCATTGTTACTGTTACTGCCTCACTGCATTGTTACTGCTCACTGCATTGTTACTGTTACTGCCCACTGCATTGTTACTGTTACTGCCTCACTGCATTGTTACTGTTACTGCTCACTGCATTGTTACTGTTACTGCTCACTGCATTGTTACTGTTACTGCTCACTGCATTGTTACTGCCCACTGCATTGTTACTGTTACTGCCCACTGCATTGTTACTGTTACTGCATTGTTACTGTTACTGCATTGTTACTGTTACTGCTCACTGCATTGTTACTGTTACTGCATTGTTACTGTTACTGCTCACTGCATTGTTACTGTTACTGCCTCACTGCATTGTTACTGTTACTGCTCACTGCATTGTTACTGTTACTGCATTGTTACTGTTACTGCTCACTGCATTGTTACTGTTACTGCTCACTGCATTGTTACTGTTACTGCCCACTGCATTGTTACTGTTACTGCCTCACTGCATTGTTACTGCCCACTGCATTGTTACTGTTACTGCCCACTGCATTGTTACTGTTACTGCATTGTTACTGTTACTGCTCACTGCATTGTTACTGTTACTGCCCACTGCATTGTTACTGTTACTGCATTGTTACTGTTACTGCTCACTGCATTGTTACTGTTACTGCATTGTTACTGTTACTGCTCACTGCATTGTTACTGTTACTGCCTCACTGCATTGTTACTGTTACTGCTCACTGCATTGTTACTGTTACTGCCTCACTGCATTGTTACTGTTACTGCCCACTGCATTGTTACTGTTACTGCCTCACTGCATTGTTACTGTTACTGTCTCACTGCATTGTTACTGTTACTGCTCACTGCATTGTTACTGTTACTGCCTCACTGCATTGTTACTGCTCACTGCATTGTTACTGTTACTGCCTCACTGCATTGTTACTGTTACTGCCTCACTGCATTGTTACTGTTACTGCCTCACTGCATTGTTACTGTTACTGCTCACTGCATTGTTACTGTTACTGCCTCACTGCATTGTTACTGTTACTGCCTCACTGCATTGTTACTGCCCACTGCATTGTTACTGTTACTGCCTCACTGCATTGTTACTGTTACTGCCTCACTGCATTGTTACTGCTCACTGCATTGTTACTGTTACTGCCTCACTGCATTGTTACTGCTCACTGCATTGTTACTGTTACTGCCCACTGCATTGTTACTGTTACTGCCTCACTGCATTGTTACTGTTACTGCCTCACTGCATTGTTACTGTTACTGTCTCACTGCATTGTTTCTGTTACTGCTCACTGCATTGTTACTGTTACTGCCTTACTGCATTACTGCCTACTGTCGGCTGCCTCACTGTAACTGCTGCTACACTAATACAGCCCATTTTCATAGCATGCTGCTCTTTCACTGACCCATGTGATAACAATGTTGAAAGCAGATAATAAGTTACAGATCTGGAGGATTCGTTCATTGGTCCCATCATTTCCCAGAATACACTTGCAATGAGGATGTTCCTGTCGCCTAGCAACTCCTGGAGATAAAATTGGACAGCAGCCAAGCATGAAAGTCACTCTGTAGAGCGAGGTAAAGAGGATACCATCTTTAACCCTCACACGATGGCCTAGTGCTGATTTCAAGCCATTTATCTGAATCACATTTTGAAAAGAAAAGTTAATCTACATATAAATTGTATTCAGACATAATAGACATGACTAAAGGACTGATATGGACATTTTGTTGCAGGGTTAAATAAAGGATCCAAGTGTAAGAGATGGGTTGCCTCTGTAATATGAACTGATTTAGCTGCGCACAAGGTGTGAGTTCAGCCTCAACATATTGTTTCAGCATATGAAAACAGCTGTATGAGCACCAGAGATATCCATAAATGTGTTTTACTGAACTTGTTACAATACGTGTAGACTTATACTTGTCTGGTAACCATTTATAAACTATAATCAACCAAAAAGTGAAACTGCAATAACAAAATTATCCTTCATCATCTGTTAATAATAACATCTGTTTTCCTCCGAAGCAACCAACAATGCAGGACAAAATGTGAGTTTATTCAATCATTTAGTCTTTAAAGGATATGTTGTTGGATAGCAGACAACATTGCATTGCATAGTGAAGGTGAGGTTCATAGGGTGCTGATCTACAGGCAGACAGTGTCATTATTCTATAGCCGTAAGATTGTGCAAAAGCACTTAAGCTGTCTGCTGCAAGTTAAAGTAAGTCTGGTTGGATTTTGAGTGTGTTTAAATGAACATCTGTACAAAGTGGAACAAATTAAAACAACCATGCGTTTGTACAGAAGCCTTTTCCTGTAGAAAAAGAAAAAATCATCAGAATCACGTTATATCATGAAAAGTTTGTTAAAATAAAATGTTTTTCGTGTTATAACAAAATATTTTCATGTTATATTATCACTTTATAATATGAAATTTTTTTTTAATTTAATAAGTTAGTTTTTTTAAACAAGAAAAGAAAGATGAATCTTTTTTTGATCACATATCATTCGATAGTGAAACTGGTACTTAACTGGTACTTAAACCCATCCCAGTGGGATTCAAACCCGCTGGACCTGCTGTGAGGAAACAGTGCTAACCACTGAGCCACCATGCTGTTTCT
The DNA here is from genome assembly GCF_040436345.1 of Pagrus major. Taxonomy (NCBI): domain Eukaryota; kingdom Metazoa; phylum Chordata; class Actinopteri; order Spariformes; family Sparidae; genus Pagrus; species Pagrus major. The sequence goes on from NC_133232.1 coordinate 37,484,240, forward strand.
TATTACAGCAGTTATGTTTGTATTGTGTAGTAACACACAAATATCTTGTTATAACATGAAAACAGTCAACTTTCCACACAATAACATGATACTGATCTATTGTTCTGTTTCTGGTGTGGCAGCAGTATGCTTCCATGTCTTTATTTCATTTCCTGTTGTAAAATTAATCGTACTGTAAAAGTACAGCGGTTTCTTCTGTTGCTAACTGTGAAGACACTAACTGTGTTAAATTCTGCACAACAAACCAATTCTGAGCAGTTGTAGTTTAGAGTGTGTAGTTTAGTCTGACTGGAAAAGGATACTTAAATATATCAGGATGCAAACTAATGAAATAAATGTGATGAATCCGTGTGCTGCTGGTGTCAATAATTACTGAAAATATAATGCATAAAAGAAACAGAGGAGCAACTGATGGCTGCAGAAAGGTACACACTGATCACAGGTGGGAGCAGATAAGTAGATGTATATACAAATTGGGACATTCAATCATTTCCTGTCATAAATGATTCTTCATACTCCCTGAAATAATGTGTACTGTGAGAATTACTATCCTGTAAACATGAGTATCCATTCCAGAGGCATACTGTTAATTAGTATATGGCACTGGAATTGGGAGAAAGACTTGTTCGATTGTTTGGAGTAAATCGAGCTCCGTGACTTCCCAGAATAACTCCAGCAAACATTCAACCTTAGCACAGAAGAACTACAAACACCAGTGACAGTTTAAAGACACTTTCAGACGGTTGTAAATCACCGACAGGCGCTCAACACCAGTACATTTGTTTTCGCCTACTTACTATTTCATGCGCCACAATTTGTTAATTCTAGTAGACAAAATGTTCATTAAAAATGGCCCAGGGTTGTTTTTTTGCGATCGTGTTGCTACATTGATCACCGTCCAAGTGGTAAATTGATCTGTTTTCTATCTTTTCTTATTTAATAATGCAGTGGATTGAAAGTGCCAGAGGGTGGTCTTTTTCCACTCACTCGAGATTGTTTCTGGGTGAGACCGATGAAAGCGCTGCTATAGGTGTCAGAGGAACTTACAAGATTTTTTTCTCTGTAGGTGTGAGAAATCGATAGCATCTCGGCTCGTGGTTCGACCAAACTGTTAAGTGAACGCCATCATGCAATAATGGCTGCTTTATTTAAATTACATACACTGTGGTTCTCTACTGCTTAGAGGCAGAGCTCTGCAATGTATCAGCACTACTGAAGGATCATGATTCATGAAACCAAAGATGACACTGCTGTGAGTCACTGACAAAGTTTTTATTTTATTTGCGTGTGACTACAGGGGAAACAGTCGCCTTTTGATGAAAATTATGTTCATGCTTTTAACATAACAAGCCCAATTTTTGCAGTATTTTCTCAAAGATTGAGGTTAAAGCTGACTGATCTTGATTGTCAGGAGAAACAAGACTTGTTTCATATATAGTCTGTAATTTTTTATTTCTTTTACGTTTCTGTCTTTGAATTTGAACATAGACCAGCCACCACCACCACTAAAGCATTTAGTTATATTATTTCATTTATTTAGCACAGAAACAAAATACAACAAACAAAACTCATACAATCCACAAAAATAAGCCAACAAGCAATGGTAGGATTAAAGTAAGCATAGAGCATGAAAGAACAGAAAAACATAGAACAAATGAAACAATGCACCACACAGTAGGCTGAAACTGCATATCTGAGAGGTGACTGAAGGACAAGTCAAGAACGTCCCTGGAAATAAAAAATGCTTAACGGACATCCAAATTTGATACAGGTAATAAAGCATAAGGGCAGATTTGGACACACACTGTACTTAATTTGTTCCAAAAAACACACGACAGGTGCTGCTAAGAAGAGGCTCATTCACTGACGGGATCACAGCCACAGCTCAGGCCCAACCATCCAGTCAGTTTGAAGCTCGGCACAGTTAATGTGTTTTTGTCAGTGGGAAAATTCCAGCGCTGCACTGGGTCCCATGTGGTTGTGGTTTGGGTGAGAGGCACACTAATGCGTTTGTGACGCAAGAGGGAGGAAATTGCAAAAGCTTCCTGCACAACTGTGCTTTTGTACCACTTCCAGGTGGATACCGGGCCAGTCAGAAGGCAAACAAGACGCTTACAGCCTGTACTGTACAAGGCTGCAGGGTGGTGGTGCAACAGCACAACCCAAAGGCTGGAAGAGGAACTTCATCTGGGAGGACGAAACCCCTTCAGCTTCCCTGTAAACAGGAATTGATGCAACTGCACCCTCAGACGGATGTAAAACACACAAAGAACTTTTGTGATGCAGTAGGAACGTCTGAGCTGAGGAGAATGATTATGAGTAAGATCTGGTGGGTGTTTCGAGTTAGGTTACAGCTGAGTGCTCCTGATGAAGCTGCAGATGAGGCTCAGTAGCAGTGGGAAATAACAAAATACTAAACTTCTATGAAATAAATAAAAATCCACTCCACTACAATTTAGAGGAAAATCTTCCCTTGGTTCACTCTGCTATTCCTTAATTTTCTGTCTCCTTGGCTTCAGACTGATTAGGAGCTTGATCTGCAGCATGGGAAACACCTGTGCCCGGCCTGTCTCATAGCCACAGCAACATCCAGTTCTTGGGCATTGGTTCTTGTGGTTTTTGTTTCCTTTTCCGTCACCTAATAAATTACATAAGAGGCTCAGGATGAAGATAAGTTGAGGTTAGAATTGTAAGTTCATTTTTTGACCAGGAACACAAACTCACCAAGACTAAGATTAGTTTGCATTTTAAAGTCTGAAGTAAAATTTAGCTCATATGCACTGCTACACGCACGCACGCACGCACGCGCGCACACACACACACACACACACACACACACACACACACACACACACACACACACACACACACACACACACACACACACTGCCATGCAAATCGATTTCTTACGTTTTAAATGTTTTAAATGGTTCCCCAGTGGGAAACAACTGTCAAAGCGTGGCACTTTTAACACAATGCATTCTCCATCCAGCTACAGAAAAAAGAAAAAAAAAAATCAAACTCACTTCATTTGGTTTTAATCACAGGGGAGTTTTGGTCAGGAGTAATATCCATTCACAATCTGCCATCTGCTCTAATATACTTTAGTGTAAATTGTGCTTTTTCTTCATAATTAACACACACAATTCCCCCATCTGGCACAGCCAGGACTAACATTTCCCATCTGCTACAGTGTATTTTCATTTTATTTGTTCCATCTTGCTCAAAAGCCCTTAGCCACCTCTCTACGCACATAACAAGATATTTTCTTTGCAAATCATTTGCAGTTTATAACATTATGATGTGAAGTTTTGACTTAAATGTTTTAATTAGTAAAACAGGAGTAAAAACTGAGAAAGTCAAAGTAAAATCTAGACTGTGACTGGGCTGCCGGCTTTGTTACCTGATTTAAACTTTCAACAAGTCACTTTAAAAACACTTTCAGCTTCAAATATATGTGTATTTCCTCTAGTGTGGATGTGAGTGCTGGTGCTTTAAATGAAACTTCAGTCAACACGATACGAACTTATATTGTAGGTTATAGAGTTATAAAGTCAGGCACAAATGTGTGAAAGCATATAATGACAATACAGCTTTAGCTCATGATAGAATGATTCATAACATCCATATTTATGTGTGTGTGCGTGCGTGCGTGCGTGTGTGTGTGTGTGTGTGTGTTGTTGACTGGAGTGAACCGATGAGCAGTGTTGTCTTTTAAGGTATATTCATAACCTCTAGCACCATCTAGTGTTTGGTTGTTGATAACACTTCCTAAGGAATGTAATTACCTGAACAATGTGTATGTATATATATATATATATATATATATATATATATATATATATATATATATATATATATATATATATATATATATATATATGTATATATATATATATATATGTGTGTATATATATACATATATATATATAGATAGATAGATGTTGGGCCCAGAAAAGAGTCCAGTAACATTTGGTGCAGATCTGGATAAAGAGACAGTTTCTCATAGGCAGACCTACCTCTACAACTGGTCAGCTGTACATACAGGTGTATAGGTGCTTGAGCACCCCTACAAAGTGCCTAAGATCACGTATGACCTGTGTGATTTTATCTTCTGCTCTTTCTTCACGTCTGGGTGGAGTTTGCGTTGTTGGGTTTGAAAATAGAGCCGGTCTGTTGCAAATACCAGGGCCGTTTGTTGATCCCAGTCAGTCACTGGCCTTGGCGGAGGTATGCACTCTACTGATTGCCATTCTAGTTAATTATTTTTTGAACTTCTCATTTTTGGATTAAGAACTTTTTTAAAAAATCTATTTGAATCATCTCATTACATTATAATCACATTTTTACATTTCCACTTACTGCTCCAACTTTCTGTTTATTACCTTTACCAAGGAGGTTCTGTTCACTCAGGTCTGTCTGTTGGTTTGTTGGTTGGTTTGTTGGTTTGTCAGCAGGATTGCCCAAAAACTACACGCATTTCCAGGAAACTTGGATGGAAGATGGGTCTTGGCCCAGGATAGACCCCCATTAACTTTTGGTGCGGATCCAGGTAAAGGGACGGATCCAGGATTTTTTTCTCACTTTCTTTAAAGGTGCTATTTGTAAGAAAAGTACATTTTTGAGTCTCATTCCCAACTCATCAATAACTGATGCTTCGTGATGGTGGGCGACCCGTCCTATGATCCCAAAGTGTTTTGACGAGTTGGGAATGAGACTCAAAAATCAACTTTTCTTACAAATAGCACCTTTAACATTGTGAGAGAGGGCGTTCTTTCATATTTTTGTTAGTTTCTCAGGGTGGGTGGTTTAAAACTGAGAGTGATACAGGTCTATCCAGTTTAATACTGGATTTGGCTTGATTGAATTAAAGAGGACTGTTGGGCCTTGGTGGAGGTATGCGCTCTACTTAGTGCCATTCTAGTGTTTGTAATGGCTTGTTTTCCTGCCTACAGCCCCTTTACCTCAACCATCAGAGAATCAGGAATCTCTCTTTGACTTGCGTCTCCTGAGCTTTCTTCTGTTGTTGTTTTACTCTGAGGTTTTTGGAAAGTTCTTCCTTGTTTCCACTTGTAGTCCAGCATCTACATACAAGTGCACTGTGGCTTTAGCTGTAACATGAATGAATGCTTCCTGATTCAGTCTCCTTTTCAGTGCCATGTGAGATGAGATGAGAAATCCTTAGCTGATGGGATTAGAGACAGATGTCTTTGTCTCTAATGTTAGTGGACTCATGATGATGGTGGCTACAGTGTATGAAACATGTGGACAGATAAAGTGATCATTTCCATCTCCTTCATCAAAAACACAACGTGTGCTAGAAGGAACCAGTGAAGTCACCAGCTGTAGCATGTACAACTGTTTGAATGTTGCTGGAGGAGAAGAGGACCGCTCAGATGATGAGTAACGGTAAAAACCACGTCTGATCTGAATCTGGTGTGATTGTGCTCTGAGAGACTTCACCTTCAGTGAGTGTTTGAAATAAAACAGCTGTCTGAAATAAACACGAGGCAGGAAATCAGACTTTCTTTTGTTTCACAGCCAAATTCTAACATCTGAGTGGAGCAGGGTGAAAAGTTTCACAGCATTAATGATGATGATGTGTGTGTGTGTGTGCGTGTGTGAGTGAGTGAGTGAGTGAGTGTGTGTGTGTGTGTGTGTGAGTGTGTGTGTGTGTGTGTGTGTGTGTGTGTGTGTGTGTGTGTGAGTGTGTGTGTGTGTGTGTGTGTGTGTGTGTGAGAGTGTGTGTGTGTGTGTGTGTGTGTGTGTGTGTGTGTGAGAGAGTGTGTGTGTGTGTGTGTGTGTGAGAGAGTGTGAGTGTGTGTGTGTGTGTGTGTGTGTGTGTGAGAGAGTGTGAGTGTGTGTGTGTGTGTGTGTGTGTGAGTGTGTGCGTGTGCGTGTGTGCGTGTGTGAGAGTGTGAGTGTGTGTGTGTGAGTGTGTGTGAGTGTGTGTGTATGTGAGTGTGTGTGTAAGTGTGTGTGCGTGTGTGTGTGTGTGCTGTAGGTTTATGTGTGTTTAAAGAAAGATGTCGTGCACAAAGCGCCACACACAAGATGGCGTGTAACTCATTAAGCTAATGGTGAAATATTCAGTGACAAACAACTATTTGAATGTGTCTGTTGTAACTCAATCTGCTGCTGGACTGTAAATATTTTAACACCTTTCAAACACCCAAAGCAGCAACACAGATGCTACAGGCTGCAGCACATAATGCCATGTCTGTCACTGATAACTCATCATCATCAGCTTTACATCTTTAGTTCACTCTGAAAATTACTTCCTGCTGATTTCTCAGGTTGATTTTGTTCTTTTATGAAGCAGCAAACTGTAATCCCACCAGCTGCCACAAGGTGTCAGTCTTCTACCACCTTCAAGAGAGAAACTCAAGCGAAATCTTTGTGCAGGGGGAGACAAGAGTGTTCAGGAACCAGCAGATGGCTGGAGAGGGAACATCAGTTACCTTCTGTGATTATCAAACGTCACACACACACTGAGTGGACATTAGAGCATAAATCAGTGTTTAACTATCACTGCAGCATGTTGCTGTCCTGAAGCAATAACTGCACAGTTCAACTTTCTTACTTTTATTTCAGTCTATCTGTAAAAAGAAACGCTCTGAACATTTTAAAAGTGAAGGTATTTGTTTTCCGTCAGACTCAAGTGAAAGCTTGAGGATACAGTAACAATATAACTGCAAGCAGATAAGTAGAAAACAGGAGATTCTTTTATTTTTGATGTATTTATATATTCCACAGAGAAACATGCCAAGTTCAGAGTGAAGAACATGATGAACTCTTTATTTCTTATTTGATGATCAAGCATTAATATAATTTTACATATCAGTACATATATTCTAGCCAGTTAATTACAGCTTGTGTTTAGCTAACAGTAACTTCCTTTAAAAGTGGTTGGATTTGTTGGTCATGTTCACCTGAACTGATTAATCAAAAGCTTTATTCAGGAAATGAAATGTTCAAGGTGGTGTTATGAACTGTGGATATTACATTTAACCTTTACATGTTCATGAGTAACTGGTTTATACTCTCTTATGCTGGTAATTTAAATGTACAACAAGGAACATTTAACTGGTTATGAAACAATCTCAGTTTTACACTGATGCCTCTATGACTGACATAAGCAAACAATATCACTGGGGAGAAGACAACTATTATATTTATTTCTAATACTTGTCACCGGGTCGGATTCTGACTTATTCAGGTTGGATGAGTCATAAAATGAAAAGAAAAGAAACTGCTCTGTAGTCTGGTGGTACGGCACTAAAACAAAATTGTCTTTGTTTAACCATCATCATATGACGGTTATTGATCTTACATGAGCACAAATAGATCCATTGCCTCATCGCCATGCATCCTGCAGTGGGCTGTGTGCCAGATCAAGAGGTTAATTACACGAGGTGCTGGTGGTCATACCACTTCTGTCCACAGGGGGTGCAGAATCAACCAGAAATGAAAGCTGTTTGTAAAAGCTTTAAATATAAACCCAAGATAACAAATATGTTTTATACACGATCACATTATAAACTCCAACTCCCACAGTCAAAGATAAGTCCCTCTTCCAGCTACTGTGGATGTTTGTGAAGCTTTTCATTTCCTATTATTCTGGAGCGAGATAAGGTTTGTTGAGACGATTGACTAAAGTTTACTATCGACACGCTTTATCACATAGAGGACACTAAATATTACTGAATCATATCTAAACCTACTTCAGCTGAAACTTTAACCTTAATCTCTTATGAGAATTTTGTTCTAATTTATGTTCTGTGAAAGCATATTGAAAAGATTTCTTTCCATGCAGATGCATGTAGGTGAGAAGAAATGGTCCAAAGTATAACAGCACATTTTCCACCAGATGCAGTAAACGTTATTAAATATGTTCATGTCAAAGTGCACGTTAGCATCCAGATTTTTGCTTCTAAAGTTGAGGAATTTTGTTGGACTTGTCATATTAACAAATGTGGATAATCTCACTGTAAAATGTGGGAAGTCTGAATCCTGCGTCCAGACCAACTGTTCACTGTGTTTTATTCCTCTTTTAACCTGCCAGAGTTAACTCACCACAGCCACGAGGATCCAGATCCTTTCCAAAGGAATTTAACCATTCACAGCGTCTAAAAAAACTCCACCCACCTCTAAATAATAACTCAGCTCTTTTTTAAATTTTTTTATTGCCCCACTCACTCACACTCTCACACACCCACCCTTCAATGAATGTTAATGCAATATGGTCGCAGCCTGGCCAGGGGTGGGGATTGACTTGTTTCCAAACACTTAATTCAATTTGTCATCGCCATTCAGGGAGGCTCAAGTGGTCTAATTTGTGTTAATGAGGGGTAATAAAGTCATAGCCCCCTATATTACTGCCAGGGGGGCGTAAGCGATTGTGTGTTAAGGGTGTGTGTGTGTAGGGATGGGGGTTGTAGGTACGTATTGACTCGCTTTAGTCTCAGGCGGCCTGCCTGGCTTTCTCCTTCTTGCGTGCCGTCCATCAGGACGCCGCCAGCCCCCCCTTTCTCTCTATTGTACCCCTAATTAGATAGTCTTTGTTGGGCTAAAGCTGCCGCCATCTGGTCGGCTGTCCGGGGGTGTCGGCCGCAGGGTTGAGGTGGGGGACCCAGAAGGAAGAATCTCTGCGGTGGGGAGGCCCTTCTCCTCCCATCCTCCTCTATGCCCTCCCCTCACTCAACGCCTCTGGCCCGGACCATCTTCCCCCTTTGGCGGACACAACAAGGACCCTTTCACACTTGAAGGAATTAGTGAAAGATTGATGTCTCCCTCTCCCTCTGTCAGTGTGAGAGGGCGTAGCGACATAGTGCTGAGACTTTCTCCCAGCAGCCGTCGTATTGTGTTCCCCATCCAGACTGCAGGAGTGCAGGTTTCAGCAGGCAGATATAATATCAGTGGGAGAGGTTAGGAGCTGTAGATTTGAGAGGCTTGGCAGTGAAATAGTCCAAAAGTAGAAGGTCGTTCTCGCAATGGGCATCTGCCAGGTGTGTGAGGTGTGGCTGAGGAAGTACAGAAGTGCAGATGAAGACGATTCTTTCTGACAAAAGTAGATGTAAGATCTGCATCTGTAATGTAATCAGGTAACTTGATTTGACCAAATAGCTGCTCTGAAATCTTTATTTCAAGAGGGTTAAATTCAGCTGTGTGGACAGACAAAATGAGGATGTTCAGTTTCAGATATACAGACGAACATACAGGACAATGTATTAATGACACAACTGTCTATAACATGAAAACATATAAGCATTCATACCAACAATGTGTGTCTCTGCAATGATGGATATGTTGAAACTTTACAAAAAACACTTTGTTACATTGAGGAACACATTTTGTTTTGGCTTAAAATACCTGGTTTTATTTTTTGTTTAGTTTTTTTGCCACAAGCTTTTCAGCGGTTTCACACTCACAAATGTTGAAGTGCAATTAGGATCCGTGGTCACTGGCTTGGCAGCCATCTCGCCGAGCTGCAACTCATCATCCGCTCCACCTCCTGACATGAAAGTCTGCTCATACACATGTAATGTGAAAGTGATATGATGCATCATGTAGAAACGTCGGGATGGTATGTCTGACACGTACACATTTTAAGGTATCCTTGGATTGCAGAAAGATAAAGTGCAACATTTTATTGGAGCGACTGGGCCGGTCGTACTGCACTCAGATCAGATCAGATGTTCTTTGGCTTTTATCCATCTAACACTTTGCAGGAAAAACTGCAGCAGAACAGTAACTTTAATTAATATTAAATATAATAATTAATATCATTTCAGCACATCTCATCTGGTGCTCTGAAACATTCAAAGACACTCGTGGATACTTCAAACATCTTTCTGAGCCGTAGCTCTGGTAGCAGAATTTTTGCATGCCTTAAACACTCAAGAAGGGTTGGACTTCACTGTCAATCCATCTCTCGTACGCTTTTTCTTTAACTCCACGTAGATGTCTCAAAGCACTGAACAACCAACATAAACACAAGTGGCTGTGTGGCTGCAGATTTTTAGAAATAGTGGCTGAGATAAAATGTTGCGAGTATTCAACCAATCATCATGTTCAGTGCCGCAAGCCCCACCCCCAAAAGTTCCTGTACTACCCCAAGCAGGGACAAGCAGGAGGTGAAATAACAGCCCAGACCTCCAAAGGTTCCTCATCCCTGATGAGAGTTTCTGTGGTAGAAACTATAGAAACTATAGAGAATTGATTTTCCCACAATAATCAATATAATAATACCCGTATCTCTTTCTATTGCTGAGCAGCTGAAAATGTGGTTAGCTGGCAGAAGCGGAGGTGGGAGACCAAAAGATACAAATCAACAAACATCCAAACATCTTCCATCAGCACCTTTACTTATAATATTAATGTTAATATTAATGCCGCACTGACTATTTTGATGATCGATCAGTCGTTTCAGTCATTTTTCAAGCTGGCAGCTTCTTAAATGAAACTATTTTCTGCTTTTCAATGTCATTCGTGTTGGAAAATGAGGTCTTTGGGTTTTGAACTGTTGGTTGAACAAAAGATGGTATTAAAGCACACTGGTGATGAGCATCGTTCACATCGTTCACATTTAATCAACTAAGTGATTAATGGACTCATTTAAAGAAGAAACACTGCAGTTATTATTATGAAAATAATGGTTAGTTGCAGCCTTTTAAGATATGTTGTGGTCATTGGTCATGCTGGGACAGTAACTGTTCTTTCTCACACCTTTGACATCTGAACCGAAGCTCGGAGGAACGATGACACAGAACCGGCCTGAGTCTGACTGACGGCTGAGCTCCGCTGTGCTCAACAGATAAATGTAAAGAAACTCCTCACAGCAGTTACGCAACGAGGACATTTTCTCGGTGACACTCGACTTATCTTGTCAATCACAGTGTTTGTTTTGTTAATAATGTTTGTGTTAGGGACTGTGCGTGTGCGAACGTGTGTGTGTGTTTGTGTGTCGGTGTGAGTTCGGGGGCGGTTGTTAAGTTTGTGTTGTTGATGCCGTCAGTCGCCCTGCCTCTCTCTCTTTCAAGCGTAGAGCACAACCCTTCTGTGACCCTGAGCAGTTGGCTGACTGCGCCTCCTTCACGCCTCTTTCATCCCACCCAGAACAACATCATCCATCTGCCCCCACCCACCCACCCAACCACCCACTCCACCCCACCCACTCCACCTATCCACTCCATCCACTCCACCCCACCCACCCACCCACCCATCACCACCAAAGAGGGGTTATGGGGGTCCAACCATTAAACATTTGAGATTCAAGGACCTTTTCCTGCATTATGGTGACATTTAAAGAATGAAAATAACAAAATAATTAGTGATTTGCAACAGATTTTTTATGTCAAATAACTTTAATTTTACTCAAAAACAATGCAGAATAATTCACCTTGTAGCGTGAAGTCGTGTAAATCTGTGATGGTATTAAAATCATATTTTACAGCCTCTTTTCTTTGAAACTTAAAATACGTGAATTCTTCTCTCCGGGTCATCTGAATGTATCTCCTCTGTCACTCAGTGAGTACAGCAGACAACACACTGCACAGGGCCAGAAACAGCTCATGATAACTAAAGAGGGGAAAAGTGGGAAAAATTGTCATAAATCAGGAGAAATGTGACCTCGGGAGGAAACCAGGAGAGTGCAATAAAAATACAGCTTCGACTTACTGACTGTTCTAAAAAAAGAAAGAAAACACATTCAAAACATGTTGAGAAGACTGCAAAGTACCAGCTGCTATGTAATAATATATTTTATATAATAACACCAGCTACTTCTATATGATAATATATTTTATATAATAACACCAGCTACTTCTATGTAATAATATATTTTATATAATAACACCAGCTACTTCTATAAAATAATATATTTTATATAATAACACCAGCTACTTCTATAAAATAATATATTTTATATAATAACACCAGCTATAAAATAATATATTTTATATAATAACACCAGCTACTTCTATAAAATAATATATTTTATATAATAACACCAGCTACTTCTATAAAATAATATATTTTATATAATAACACCAGCTACTTCTATAAAATAATATATTTTATATAATAACACCAGCTATATAATAATATATTTTATATAATAACACCAGCTACTTCTATAAAATAATATATTTTATATAATAACACCAGCTACTTCTATAAAATAATATATTTTATATAATAACACCAGCTACTTCTATATGATAATATATTTTATATAATAACACCAGCTATAAAATAATATATTTTATATAATAACACCAGCTACTTCTATAAAATAATATATTTTATATAATAACACCAGCTACTTCTATATGATAATATATTTTATATAATAACACCAGCTATAAAATAATATATTTTATATAATAACACCAGCTACTTCTATATGATAATATATTTTATATAATAACACCAGCTACTTCTATAAAATAATATATTTTATATAATAACACCAGCTACTTCTATAAAATAATATATTTTATATAATAACACCAGCTATAAAATAATATATTTTATATAATAACACCAGCTACTTCTATATGATAATATATTTTATATAATAACACCAGCTACTTCTATAAAATAATATATTTTATATAATAACACCAGCTACTTCTATATAATAATATATTTTATATAATAACACCAGCTATAAAATAATATATTTTATATAATAACACCAGCTACTTCTATAAAATAATATATTTTATATAATAACACCAGCTACTTCTATATAATAATATATTTTATATAATAACACCAGCTATAAAATAATATATTTATGTAATGTATGTTATACTATAATAATAGCTACTTCTATGCAGGCAGCTTGAAGAAAAAAGCTCACTGGTCCTCTCTGGATCTATAAATTATAAAACACGGTATATATCCACAGAAAAAAGCACATTCCAAACATGCTTTGCAGACTCTGAGCTTCATTCCAGCCATTTCTTACGCCAACAACTTGTCCTGTTGAAATTCACACAACACAGCAGACTGAAGCTCCTCCAGCGAGCAGCTTTGCATCCTATTATTTTAGCTGTGAAAGTTTTTCTTGGAATTACAAACGGTGCATAACTTCAGAGCGACTCGGGCCTAAATTCCCTAATCCTGGAAGTCAAACTTCATTAGCACATTTGATTTATCTTCCAACTTTCAGTCAACTTCTCTCCCTCAGCCACATGTTGAGCACACCCTTCGTGTAATGGTCTTATTAAGAGGGAGTTGGTTTCCAAGCAAACTGGCCCGTGTCTCCGATAGCAAAATTAGGCTTGAATGGAATCAGATACAATTAAGGAACTTATTAGTTCTTGTCATGTTCTTGTGGGTAATACAATAAACACGGCCCTCAAATAATCACAACCATCACGGCTGCAATCACACTAACAACTGGATCCCCTGAGCGAGCTGCCCACATTACAGTGTCTTGGCTCAGCTTCATTCACTGTTATTATAGGTGTCTTTAAAGCACACAGCCATTGTTCCAAAGGTGTTAAGCACTGTGAAAACATTTTCATAGCCTCTGTAGAAATGTATTTTTACATGTAAACACAACGTCACCAGTGAACAAAAAGCTTAGTTATGATGATGAACTATGCTAAATGTACTCAGGTGCTGCATCACAATAAGGAGAACGTTTATCAAAGTTTTTAAGGTTTGGTAATTCACATTGAGGAATATTGTAGTGATGAAAGAAGCATTCGGGTCTTTGAGTTAAAAGTACTGTTACTGTACCAGCTGACATGTTTCTATGAGACACAGTGTCTTTTGTAAAAGCAGCACTAGGAGTCGCCAAAGTCAGAATGTTTCAATCACAGCGGGGCACGATGAGTTTATCATTACACATTAACTATATCATTGGATTATAATTACAAATGTATCAGTGTTTAAGCAACATTTCAATGTTGTGACAGGTCAACATTTTCCTCTGTTAAATAATTTAGTTTATTCTTTAAAATGTCAAAAATTGAAAAATAAAGGACCTCGTTAAAAAATCTAATTTTGTTGGATCAATACTACTAATAAAATAATATAAAACCCAAAAGTATATTAAATTTACAATAATATAAAACAAGAGAAAAAACAAGAAAACAATTTCTCAGCATTATGACCTGAAGACAGCAAACGTTACAATGTGTTCAACACTTCACTTTATACTGTTTGATAAATAATCATGTGCAAAGTAACTGTAAACACAGTACTTGTGACGTCAATGTATTAAAGAAAAGAATAGAAATAAAAAATACTCGTCTACCTTTTGCCTTTGCTTTAATGTGCACAAAAGGGTTATATTAAAAGCTCAGCACATTAAAACACATTTACATTACAACACAAGAGAAGCTTGATTTAAAAGGACTGTGTCAGAAAATATAAATAAAAGTATAAAAAAGTTAAAAGTATATTTCTCTCTAAAATGAAGCAGGGTAGAAATTTAAAGGACTCAAGTACTTCCAGGTATAATTCACAAAAAATGTGATTTAATTATTGACTATAAGTACTTAGTTACCATTAACGATTAATGTTTATGTGAGTTAATGTTTTGTATCAAAGCATATCTGTGATTCATTAAAAAATCATTCATAAAACACTAACAGACTTTGTGCAATGCAATTCATCATAAAAGAAACATTTCATCCTGATTTACTTTCTCTTGTAAGTGATGCTCAATAATAAACAACATACACAATCAATGAAAAAAATCAATGAATGGGCCAATCACTTCAAAAGTACAGAGTTTATATACAAATATATACATATGTATATATTTATATATATGTATATATAATCCATTATACCTCATTGTGGCGTGAACCACTGCATCTTCAGATAAACGAGGACTTTGGAACGAGTGTTCACCCTTGAGCAGACACACACACACACACACACACACACACACACACACACACACACACACACACTCTCACACACACACACACACACACACACACACACACTCTATCTCCAGGCCTTTACGCTCCTGCGACGCTCGCAGGGTTAAAATAAACGTTACTGCTGAACCATATTGTGCCCTCCCTCCTCTCTCCATATCCTTTATTCACAGGCGCGTAATTGGTAGTCAATTTGAGCTCCCCCTTTGCCTATTGTGGGCACATTTTGCTCTGACAGAGTGCGGAAGATTAATGGCTACGAGCAGCCAAGGGAGGCTCGCCTCAGCAAGCATGAGCGCCCTAAATTCATTACACCAATTTCCCCCTGTCCTGCGCTCCCCTTCTCGCACCCACAAGAGAGGGAAGAAAGGGGGAAAAACAAGAATGAAAAGGGATAAAAGCAACACAGTCAGATGGTGGTGGTGAAAGAAAGACAGAAAGAGGTGAAGAAACAAAGGATTAAAGAGATGGCTGCACGTTAGTGGTGTTTCTGAGGTCGCACACACAGTCTGGCAGGCAAAAGAAAGAGCTGATTTTTTTTTCTTTTAGAGCTGAATGTTTAAATTTCAGCCTGTGTGGACCGCTGCAGTAGTTACAGGGAGGGCAGGCACCAGCTCACATTCACACATACTTATAAATACACCTAAAAACACACACACACACACACACATTCATATTGCACTTACTGATTCAGATACTCTAGAGTAAAAGTATACTACATGTTTAAAAGATTACTGAATTTAACTGTGATTCCTACCTTTTATCAGAGCATCCCAACAACCTTTAAAGATCCAGAGAGGCGCAGCAGGTAGATTGTTCATTTATTTAAGAGATCTTTGCAGTCAGAATTTGTATTAAAACAGCTTTGGAAATTAATTTGAAGTAGAATATTGTTGCTGCTGTATCAATAGTCAACATCAAAATGCCTGCTGGGATGTGAGGAACCAGCTCCCTGCCTGTGCCAAACGTTTCACAAGCATCCAGGGCACATTTAGACCTCATTGGCCATGGGTCTGTTGGCAGCCAGGCCGAGCTGGCTCAGATGAGCAGGAAACACCTTGAACTTGGGAATGATAAGGGTGACCTGTCCCCATTTACTTGGGCCGGCCCATAATTGTGATGATTTATTTCTCCTGTCAAAGCCAAAGGGAATGCCCCCAGCCGCACCTCTGCATTTAGTCTCTCAGTTTTCCCCCCGTTTTTCCTCTCTGACACATTCTCTCTGCAGTGTCTCTTTGAGCTTTGACAAATATAAAATGTGTGAGTTTGTATTTGCACGTGACATGCATTTCTCTGAGTGTGCATGCTTGTAAACGCTCCAGTATGCCTGCATGTGAGCTTCTGGCCTCAACAACCTATCAACACGGCCGTGTGTTTGACTGTCAGATGCTGCATGCCCCCGGCGATGGCACCACGCCCCAAGGACTCACACAGACCACTGGAAGAAGATCAGCCTTGCGCCGGGGAAAAGTCCATTGTCTCACGGTGACAGGCCTCGTGGACGGAGCCGTGAGGGATGCCAACGGGAGCGCAGCTAGGCCCGGCTCCCGTAGCTCCACAATGAACCTGTCTGTCACACGTCGCCTCACTCCGGCTGTCCTGCCACACACTACAGCCAAGAACAACCCACCCCCTAATGTTACTGACACTTCCTGTCTGCTGTTGGGACCACAAATAGATGAAAGTTCTGCAGAAGGCTGTAAAGTGGCTTTACCCTCTGGCAGCCATGTTGGACATCCTTGCCCGTAGACAACAGTAGCTGAGAACAGCTGGCTGTGTTTGCAAATTTCCAATATAAACAAAACAAATTTTTTTTCTAGAAAGAGCTAATTGCATACTGGCACATCATTTTTTTAGGTGATAGTATTAACAGATTAGCTAACTATCACTACCCCCGCTAAATGTCACATTAGCATGACGAGATAAAGGAATAGTTTGACATTTTGGGAAATACACTCATTCGCTCTATTTCTGAGGGTGAGACTAGAAGGTTGACTTCTCTTTTCATAAGATAAGTTTGGAGGTGGAGCCAGGAGTCAATTAATTTAGAATAAAAGCGGGGAGACGGCTAGCTAATCTGTCATTCTAAGGTGTTATTGATAATGTTTAGCCACTACACATGGCAATCCATCTTCCCCTATCATTGCATTTATGTCAAAACACTGCTGTTGTTCAGATCATCTGCATATTTAAGTGGTTGCCAGTTGGTTGCAAATACCTAATGTTGCTAACGCTAGCTAGCAAACGTCATCGTTGCTAACGTGAGGCAGTACAGTATGCTGGGCGCATACTGAAGAACTTTTAACGTTGTTTTTTCCTACAAACTGGCAACTACCAAGACTCTCGATGCTGACAAAACACAGATATCAAATTATAACAATGGTGTTATACTATTGGCTCACAAACCTTGTTAGAAACTGGAACCAATCATCAGAATTCCTACATGCACATAAACAAAACAATCATTTTGGATTTGTTTTTTAAATTCTTAAGTCACAATCATGATAATGTTTTTGCACCTCTCTACAAGCTCTTGTATTATTTCTAAAAATGGATTTGTCTACATAAAAATGTTATCCGTATGACCTTTAAGATGGAGGTTAGGGTTAGTGTATCCTTCCTCCAGTACCTATGCTGTGTCTATGCTGGCTACCTGGCAACCTCACTGTGGCAACACGATGCTGAAAAGTTGTTCATGATTACAGCCCATAACTCCTTTTTAAAACCACAGTATTGTCATCTGTACATTTCTGTAGATTAAGAATTAAACAAACAAGATACATATCTTAATTAGTAATCATTGTGCAGATTTTGGACAGAGCCAGGCTCAGTGTTTCTACCTGTTTGTCTTTATGCCTAGCTAAACTAACTGATTTCTGGCCGCAGCTCCACAGACATGAGAGTAGTGTCAACCTCCTCATATTGTGGGAAATAAAACATTTCTGCGTGTTTCCCATTATGTCATTTTAGAATATCTTAATTATCATCCATGGATCCCATGAAACGGCGATGAAAAGGCCAGAAGACCGCCTACTACTAACAAGTTATGTCTGTGTAGCCACAGCCTGATATAACCTCCAGGCCATAAATCTCTGTTATCATAAAAACAGATCAATAAAACATACTGCTGCATTTGGACAGGGACATCAATTTAAATGTGGTTTGTTCCGGTCAGCTTGCCAAAGCTGCAAATCAGCATAAACACAATAAATTGTCAGCATGTTGCTCACATGCTAGCCTCCAAATACAAAAGTTGGAATTAGTTAAAGAGGAATATTTGTATATTGTTCCCAAAAGGCCAGAAGGAACTTACAGTGGACATGTTCATCAAAGACGAGGTTCTTTGATTAGTTTTTAATAGTTTGAAGATGACAATAGAGCTCCTCAACACAGAAGCAGAAGCTGTGGCCACACAGTGCTGGAGGTAAATGTCCATATCAGACTGTTCGCCTTGTATAATAAACCTGAATGAACCTTTTTGGTTAGATATGGTGGTAGCTGTTAATGTCATAAAGGCATAGTTCAACCACACAGATGTGGTGGGAGGTGCCCGTTTGATAACAGTGTTATAGCGTTCAACTCTATGAGGCGGTCCAGTCACACCTTGACATTTGTAAACATGAACAAAGGAATACCTTGTTTTTCTCATTTTCATTGTAATCTTTTTGAAATGATACAGAAAGAATTCCAGAGGTGTTGAAGTCTGAGACCATAAACGGGTATGTATAATTTAACTTGAGGCCAGAAAGAGGAAAGTTTCAGTCATGTGGTTTTGAATGAAGGTCATGGCGACCTCTTCTCCTCTGCTGTTGTTTTATCTTGACCAAACTTAGTCTCATTTGATTTCATCTTCGTCAAATAAATGTGTCTGGACAGTCTTTTGTAGTGGAGATATTTTACACGATGTTCAGCCTGACACTTCTGCATGCTGTAAGTTTTCTCTAGAATGAAGATGGATGATATAGGCATCAGGGTTATGGGTATTTTTATTGGATATTTGTTATGTTGCATGTACTGTTACAACATAAGAGCTGTTGTATTGCTTAAAAATCCAGTGATAATTTGCTGCTACTCTCTAGCGGTCAAATGTACTTCTGGTGATGTTTTTCGAGTCATCAGCAGTCAAACTATCAAGTCCAACTTGGACTAGATGTGGACATTTCTCGTGCTCCATTTTCATCGTAAAAAAATAGAGTTTTCTTCTCTAAAGAAACAGCCAAAGGTCTCGAGCAAGACTGAACTTATGGTTATGGTCAAAGTTTTGTCTGAGTGTCATGAAGAGTCTCAGCTTTGCAGCACAGACAGAGTTATAGCCGCTATGGTTATAACGTTTTTTTTCTTCCCAGGGTGAATTCACTTGTCCTGCCCTTCAAAGCTCTTGACAGATTAACACGGCAACAGTGCTGTGTGATTTGGCCTGCCATGTAATTTATGTACCTTCTCTGGCTCACGGTTTCCACTCTGCACCTGTTCAGAGCCTACAATAAGCACTGTTTCCATGCCAGGGCCTCTATGGAGAGATGGTGACAGTGGAGGTGGGAACACAGGTCAGAGCTTAAAAAAGTGCACACCATTCTCTTATTTTATTCTCCTTTCGACTTGTACAAGAAAGGAAGAACTTTAGGGGGTTTGGAGACTTGGCGGGGCACTTCCAGGCCAGCTAATAAATCAGTGTGGGCCAGATAGATTCATCGATAGGAGAGCAACATAAAAGGCATCCATTGGAGTAATGTAAACAATGTGTGCAGGTTCGTTCCTCTGCTGGCGAGCAAGTTTGCAAGGTTCCACTTAGCAGCACCTTTCACAGAGACCTGGAATCGGAAGACACTCCAAGTGTTTCGCATTAAGCTTTCACCATCGCTGGAGCTCTGGGTTTGGGACCCAGGGGTGAGAGGGGGACGGTCAGGGGTGTGGGTTGTGGGGTTTACTGCGAGAGATACGGTCAGGACGCCGGTGGGTGCTGCGATTGGTAACGCCGAGTGATCATAAAGATGTCACAAGAAAACTTCAGGAGACACGAAGTCTCAATTTCAGCCAAGGTGCTGCCAGCCAGATGTGGAGGCACGGAGCAGCACAACCTGCCCGTCCTCCATGCCAAATCTAAAGCTAACAGGCAAAACCTCGGGCTTCTTTTGAAGTGGGTGCCAAGAGGTGTCCAGATCCTTAACGACCTGCGATTTATTACAACACTGTCCAGCTCGGAGCGAGAGGTCGAAGTTTGTCCGGTGAAACGCCTCTTCATCCCCTCTTTTTCTCAGTGCCTCCCGTTGCTCAGTTTTATTCCTCCCACTCTCTTCTTCTTCTCTCGCACCTGTTTAACACCTTGACTTCATTTATGACCTTTGTCAGTCTGCTGCTTAGTGTTTCACGTTACTGTTGGCTTCGTAGGGGTGCAGCTGGCTGAGCAAACAAGGGTTGCATGGGATCTTGAGGCCCGATGGACCTCTTTTTTTTTCTCCCAGTGCACTTTCCTCCTAATAAACAGTGTCAGAATCATTCATAGTATAGAGTGAGAGCCAAACAACGCCTGCAGATAACAATATAATATGGTAGTTAGCATGATACAGGACGACTACAGCTGTGGTGGAGAGTGTCTCTTATTCTATTAGAGTCAGAAGGTTCAAGGTTTTTTGGAGCAAAAACAGAATAAACAGGCAACCGAACAAGTACCTTATTTTCTATTATAGGTCTTAAATCTGATAGTTTAGTCTATTGAAGGCTAAAAAGTGTGCTCACATACAGTAACATTTATAACAGGGGCATACATTATTTAAAAAATGTATCCCTGCATCATTTAAAAGACTGAAAAGAAAGAAGGCTTAACCCAGTTGGAGATGTGATAACATATGGGATTATTAGCTTACACATATCTGTTATCACGCCATTTTATATTTTGAAGTGTTCCCTGCACTCCACGCCTCAAGTAGGAAGAAAAAAAATCCCCTCTCTGTTGATGTTAAGTGAAAGTACTGTTTGACCTGGGAGTGACTCAGGCCAAGACCAGATGGCCTGGTAAATTAATAAAAAAAAAGCAAAGCCATGTGAAACAAAGCATATGGACTGGAAACGGCAAATTCCAAAGGGGATTCCCCCGCCTCTCACTGAGACAAGTGTGCGGCCGCAACATTTAACTGAAACAAAATGTGAGCAAATTTGTACCCGTAAACGTGAAATTACTTCTGCTCATTTGAATCCC
This sequence comes from Pagrus major, assembly GCF_040436345.1. Taxonomy (NCBI): domain Eukaryota; kingdom Metazoa; phylum Chordata; class Actinopteri; order Spariformes; family Sparidae; genus Pagrus; species Pagrus major. Next base: position 37,505,345 of record NC_133232.1, read on the forward strand.
CATGTCTCTTCAACGCTGCCAAAAAAGTCTTTGAGGCTTTGCACAGTCGCGCGCAGAAGAAACAGACTGTGTACAGAGAGGGAGGTGGAAGAGGAGAAGAAAGAAATCAAAGAAAATATCTGGCGAGGAGATTTACAACTCTGGCGAAACGTTTCCACTGCTGCTCGAGCAGAAGCAGCAGCAGTAAGTGTTTGAAACCGAAGGTCTGACAGCACAGGAAGGGTGGCAAGTCGAGGGAAGGGGGGACGCCTCAAAATGGCTTTACGACTCTTGTTATCAGCTCTAAATAAATCAATAAAAGGCCCACTTAAGGGAGGCTAACATATTTCATTCTTCAGCTGTTATTGATAATGCCAGCCCATTTGGCCCGCCTGGAGTTTTATATTTTAAAAGTCATGATGCTTGGATTTGTATAGATATGCAGCTTGATGTGCTGCAGGTGTGGGGTTTTGATGTCTGAGGAGAATAAACCTGTGGTGTGAACCACATTGAAAACTCCACAGCCCCCTGTGGTAATAGCGGATTACTTGGCCTGTTACTTCATCATTCATCAGGCAGCATTATTAAATCTGTTGTAAGCAGATTAAGCAACGCTGTTAAATGTGTTTTCAGTTAGTCCAGTTTCCAGGATATAATGTCGGCAGATTTCTGCAAACCAGAGATACGTTCAAGTCTGTACTTGTCATAGGTTATGTACCATATTGCATTTGTACAAAACGTGTCATTTCACGTTCATATTCCATGTTTATGACCTGACTTTTACATCAGGAGGTGGAGGGGATGGTGGTGGCAGACGGTGGCCACAGCTTTAAGTCTGTGTCAACTTTTTTAAGCATGAAACCACCGATGCAACCAGATATTTTTTCATGGAAAGTCGAGTAATCCCCAGCCCTATTTGTGCCGACCAAACTGGATATTTTTCATCTAAAGTCGGGCCATTTCCAGCCGTGATGGTGGTGACAGAGCCGGTTGTTTTTCAGGAGACCTCTGGACATCTCCAGGCTCGTTTGTGGTGACCAAAACCAGATATTTTTCATTGGAAGTCAGCCCGTTTCCAGCTGTGTTTGTCGCAATCCAAAACAGGTATCTTCAGACAAACCATGATGTTTTCCGAACCATAACCAAGTGGGTTTTGTGCCTAAACCTAACCAGAGCAGAAGCACAGCGTTGTGACGAGAGTGAAATAGAAAATTGAAACTAAAGCAATGTAAAGCTTGTGGTTGTGCAGAAATGTACTTAGCTAACATTTATTCTGGGAGGAAACCGATGACTCTCACATGTGCTTTATATTCCACACTGAACAGATTCACCTGTTGTTCTGACGAATAATGTGCTAAAGTCAAAGTTAGCACCTCGTGAAAACACTGTGGGCTCAGTGATTCAGCTCTTTGTCTGTTGTTACACGTGTGTTGAAAGGATTTCACGGCATAAAGACGGAGGTCTGTTGCATCCACTTGTTGCACAGAGCTGATGATGTGTCTTTTATCTTTTCCCATTTTAATGAGCCAAAATGTTTGGACAGGCTGAACTTTTTGGAAATCATCCATTCATCTGTCCAAAAGAAGGAAGTGTTAATTGTGTCAAGGGAATTTCACAATAAACTGAGATAGACAAGGACAGCCTCTGCCAGAGTTATGTGATACAGCACCGAGGCACGTGTAGAAAAACAAGCTACACTTTTCTTGCATAGCCATTTATGATAATGAGCAGTAGGTGAAATAAATGTATTCAGGTGTTTGTGTGTTTTGTCAGTCTTGTGTGCTTGTAAATGTGGATGCATGCTGTGTGTGTAAATGTCTTTGTGTGTGCTTGCCTGTTACATCTGTCTCCACTTTGTGCTCTGGACGTTTGGCTACCTTCACCAGAAGGCACTGAAGCATTTCACAAGTTCTCAAAAATCAGATGAATCTTCATATTTTCACTGCTAATTAATTGCAAGGCCCAATCTTTGTGTTCATTAAGAAAAATATAACATAATTGCACAAATTTGATGATCAGGAAACTAACAAATGAGCTACATGTATGTTTCTGATGTGTGCGTACATTGAATGTGTGTCTGAATGTGTGTAATGCGAAGGGGAAGCACCGTCTAAGTATACTGTGCATTACAGCATGTAGTTGTGTTAGGACACATTGAGGAGATACGAGAAACCAGATAACTGGAATATGGGAGTTGGGGGAGGCTGCCATGCTTCCCACTCATGCCTCCCACACCCATGCCTGGCACAGCGGGGGGCTCCTGGATGGCACTGTCGCCCATATGGCCAATCACTCAAGCAGGGCCGAGGTGTTTTTCAAAGGGACCCGGCAGCAACTTGAAGCGGGACTGTCTCCACAGGGGTCAGCGGCCGTCTGGGCAGGAGAGGCCAATCTCCTGCTGGCCTTTGAAAGACAGACATATCAACTCTTGAGTTGTACCCCCCCTGCTCCTCCCCACCTCCCACACACAACACTATCAACCCTTTCCATGTATAGCACACGAGGCAGCCGTGGCCTGCTAATGGGCCAGAGACCATGACCTTGAGAGCTGCACAAACAAACGAGGAGGGAGCTCGACACGAGACGTGGCCGACTAACCAGCCTCTTATTTACGACTTTGTTTTGACTTTTTGACTTTTTTAGACCTTCAGTTGGAATTTGAAGCTGAGCTCCTGTAACTCGCTGAGTTTACTGCCAAAGAAGAAATACATTTCATTTAATATTACATTTTATAAATTAATTATCTATTTTTTTAGTACCTCAAAATTGCACTTTAGTACACACAAGTACTTGATAAAATGTTCTAGTCTAATTCCATTACTGCTTATTATAATACAGCTCCTTGACTTTTAGCTAATAGCTGACCTAAACAACTTACCATGGCTGCTGTGACCATTTACTGTAAGAGCTTTCTAATGTTGGATGTTCGTCCCATTTATAGAGCGTGAAAAATGACCTTTCAATCAGCACGTGAATCAGCACAGTCTCTCACATCAGCTTCACAAAGTCCTGATGGCTGCTGTCCTGGAGTTCATGAAACTTTAAAGCTGGTCTGTCGCTGTAAGTAACAGAGCTCACCGTCGTTCTCTTTCTCCTCTATGACTGAGATGAAGCTTAAATCAGTTCAGTGTCTAATAATAATGAGAAACGTTGTTTTCCTAAAACTACAATCTGTGTTTTTCTTCTTTATATGTGACTGCTGACGTCAAAGTGCGTGTCAGATATAAAGATGATAATTGAAATTAGAGACATGGTTGGCTCAACGTAGTATGCGTAAGTGCTTTTGTTAAACTGTGCCAGTGAGTGCTGTGAGAGTTTTTTTAAATGAGTCATAAAAGGTTATGGAATCACTGTTGTTGGGAAAGTGTTACAGATTTCACCAGTAATGACTTTGTTGTTCGGAGTTCTTTTGATTTGAACATTTTTACAATTATTTCAACAGACCAAATACCAATTGTCACAGCAAGATGACCTTAACATGTAAATGAACACATACAAATGTAATGAAATTAAAGAAAGAAATAAAGAATTTGATTCTTGTGTAATAATGAGCGATGCTTAAAATAAGAAAAGTACGATATCATATTTTCAGCCTGGTGCATATCTGAAGTATTTCTCGGGGTTGGGAAGGTCAAGGGATGAACCCGACGAGAATGCAAAGGGAGTGACTATAGATTCAATTTCTCAGTCTCAAGTCGGCGTTTACGAGTCTGTGACATTATCCACAGTGACAAAGTCTCACATCTGCACACATTTTCAGCTGTTAGAGTCATTCACAGAGGCTGCAGACGTGAACGGGCGTCGACCTTGAGTTATCAGTGAAGTGTCGTGGGGCGACTGGAGGCAGAACAGAATCCTGAAAAACTGCAATATTCAATGACATAACAGCCGAATAACTTGAATTAACTTTGGTAAAAAAAAAACAAAAAAAAAAAAAGGGAGAAATAAGTGAAATGCTTTTGGAAATAAAACGTCGAGACAAATTAATGAGAAGGATTTGTAAACTTCAAGTTTTTTCCCGCTTATGGGATCTGATGGATTGATGGATCAGGATTTAGCAGACTTTTCCTCCTCCTTCCAGAATTCACTTCTTCTGACAGAAATCTAACCGTTTCCCAAGGCGAAAAACATAAACCCAGGGTTTTACAAGGATAACACGGTTCATGGCAAATATGTCCTTTACTCAGATGTCTGGCTCTATACCACACATGGAATAAAAACCTGGTCCGATTTGACTCAATGCCAAACCTGGCTGGGCTCGTTTTTCTTCCCTTTTTTTCATTTTCTTACACACTGTGAACCTTTTTAGCTTCACGGAATCCTTTACAACTGTTTCACAAATAAAATGCATTTTTAGAAGAAGAGTAAAACTTCTACCACTGTTTGAGTTTACACTTCCATTAGAGCAGACACTTAACTCATTCAACCAGGATACTACAGACAGACACTGATGCAGACTGCAACCAATTCAGTGTTTAACAACTTCATGTGTGCCGTCTGCCATCAGAGTAATCTAAGAGCCATGCCAGCAAAATATGGTTGTTGAAATTACTGGTCTGATATCTAAAATCAAAAATCTGGTTGTCAAATTTAACACAAAATATCTTGCACTCAGTGTTTTGAATACTGCACACAGGGATCAGCACAGAAGCAGCATGTTAACAACACAACTGTACAGTACACAGATAAAGTTAAGATTAAGATACCTGGAAATCCTCAGAAGATTTTATAGGGCCAAAGAGCAGTGTTGTAAAAAGTACCCAAAAGTCATCTTTGGTAAAAGTAAAGGTCACCAATGGAAAAAGTACTAAAGTATTTGATATTATAAAGTACAATTAAAAGCAGAATATACATATATTTACATCCATTTATCGGATCTGATATTCAGAATTTTTCTGATTATTAGAATCAGCGTTTTTTGTTTTTTTTATCAGTTTGACGATAAAATAAATTAATTTAAAAATGTGCTCCTTTGATGCTGATGCAGCATGTCATCTACAAAGTTACTGGTAACTTAAGTTATCAGATAAACTGGAGTAGAAAAGTATTATATTTGTCCTCAAAATAAAGCAGAGTTGAAGTATAAAGTAGCAGAGAATGGAAATACTCAAGTAAAGTACAAATACATAAAAATGTCTCTGTACAGTACTAAAGCAAGTCAGATTCACAGCTCTTACTCCTGCTGGAAACAAACATCAGAACTGTAAAATCAGAGTGTTTTCTCTTGTTTTGGTCTTCAGGCTGAAGCATTCAATTTGCACTTGGCAATGAATTTGCTCTTTGGTTACATAACACCATTTTTGTGGCACTGGCTGCAGTTGATGATTCGTATTTAATAGAAAACCTCTGTAGTACAAAACAGTGCAGATGGTTGCTCGCACCATAATCTCCATGAATCTGGATCTGAATCACTGCTAGCTGCAGGGTGCTCTCTGTGCTGCGGCTGACCCTGAGCTCTGACTTTACTCTGGAGATCGTTCAGTGAGAGGAGAATTTCCCCTTCGGGATCAATAAAGTCTCACATGAATGTTATGTATTCTGGAAGATCTAACAAACAGGAGAAGCACAGCCAGAAGCAGACTGCTCCACTGCTGTACTCGTCTGCAGACTGCTGTTGTCAGCATTCCCCTCCTGCTCTCCTCCTTCAGCTGCCCAGTCGCTCAGCGTGCCCTCCTTTTGGGGTGATCATGAATCATGGAAATTGATTATGCTGTCACATCTCAAATCCCCCTGCCCAGGGCTTGACCGCAGAGTGTGTGACTGCAGGTCGGTCAAGCCTGCTTAAGGGATGCAGTGCTGGCTGCCCTGGAGAAGGGCCAGTCAGCCGGACTGCCCCTGCAGGGTCACGCAGCCTCCTACCGTAGCGAATGGAAGAGAATCACTCACGTCGGCAGGGAGGAATGAAGATGTCCTGCTTAAAATACCAGAGTCCAGCCATCACCGCCCGTCCTGCTCCTCACTGTTTTCTACCCTTCCAGCTCCTCGTCACCACTCTCCTTGTGTCATCTGTCTTTATCAGTGTGCTATGCTAATGACTTCATCTGTGACTACAGACCATTCCTTGCCGAATTCTTGGAGAAGTCTTGAGTAACATCATGAGGTGCCAGAGGGCATCTTGGGGTTTTGAATATCTTTGCCTCATCACATAGAAGAGACTTGGAAGAGTGATTCAGGGAAAGAAAATGTGGACCCCAATCCCCTCACAATGAGGCAGAAACTGTTAGCTGCTCTTCCTAGAACTTAAAGGTCCAGTGGGTCGAAATTAAGGGGATCTATTGGCAAAAATAGATAAATATAATATTCATAATTAAGTTGTATGTTTTGAAATGATGTTTTCATTTGTGTATAATTACCAGAGAAGTGTTTTCGTCAAGCTTTATGTTAGCCGGCACATGCTGGCTTATTGCTGGTATCGTGCAGTTGTCCAACAGATGAAAATATCAACAGCCAAGATATCAGGTGGGCAATATGCCAAATAAATTAACAGCAGATTAAATGTTCCAATATTGTGTGATAAGATGTTGCCAAGACAAATTCAATATACATTTGTAAAGTTTGGTTTTGCCTCCACTGGTGAGAGAAGTGTTTAATCATGTGCACCCTTTTTTTCTCTCACTGCACAAGCACATCATCCCAGCTAACCCTAACCCTCCACTGCACGCTGCCACTGACTTCTGCCAGAAATAAGAAAACATGGACACAAAATTCAAATGCTGCACACAGTCCGCACAATACTGCGCTTTGGCTTGACAGCAGTTAATACAAGGCCAACATGTTGAAGGCAAACCAGACATCCCTGGGCCAGTTTAATAAAAAAACAAGCAATAGTGCAAAAAGTGCTGCAGCCGAGGCCGGCAAGACCACAGAGAACGACAACAGCCAAAAAACCCAAAGATGTTTTCAGTGGTAGAACTTCAAGTCTGCCACAACAAGACACACTGCAAGAAACACATTCCTGTAGTACAGTGCGCTCCTCTCTCGTGCCGTGCATTGCGTTTTCTAGACTTAATTTAACTCAAATTTATTTCACTTTTCATGCATGTTGCAAAGTGGCACACTCGGCCCAGCTTCATGGATCCACCACACACACCGCCTCAGCATGAAAAGGTGGACGGAACAGACAAAATGCTCTAAACCGACAAATCATAGTGGATAAGAGCTTCGGTGTGTTTTCAGTTTAATTGCTGTCTCAATGTATGTATTGGTATTTAAAATGTGTCCAGTAGTTGTTCTATTTGCAGAATTTTGTAATATTTGGCTGTCAGGATCTAGAGTCTAAAATCTAACGTAACTAGATTTGGTTATCTTCTAATGAGTGTTTAATATCTACAGAGGGAGAAAGTCCTCTTCCATGGAGTCCACCATGCTTACAGAGTCTGTCAGTCTACAGAAGCCTAGAATGGACAAACCAAACACTCTACAGAGGATCTTTTGTTTGTTTTTTTCGCAGCCACCGTAGTTCATCCTACCCTTGGTGAGATGAGGTGTATTCAGTTGGTTGCAATCTACAACCTCACCATTAGATGCCACTTGTCCAACACATCGGACCTTTAAATTAGCAGAATGAGTGCAGCTCCAAAATCAATTTGAAACAGCCAAAAATATGAGAGAAGCACCTGTAAACAGTCCTGTCCCGTCCACGCAGAGTTTACAGAAAAAGAAGCGTGTAATTCATAAATGCTGCGATAAAAGCAGTAAAAGATGTCCACGATCAGACGTCCACATCATTCATTTGGACCAAAGCTTTGTTTCCCCCTGGGCCTGTTTCTCTGTGCAAACACTAAAACTACACAGGATATTCAGTCAGTCATTCATAGACAAAGCCAAGAGAGGTTTTAAAAAAAAATAAAAAATTAACTTCCAAGTGTTTGTACTTTATCATATCAACATTATTTTTCAGCTGCTCCTGGCACACCTTTGCCTTTAACCAGAGTTTCCAGCAGACTCCCCTTAATGATTTCTGCAGATTGTTGTTCTTTTTTATTGTGAAGATAAATCTGCTGTAACAAGCTGAAAACACCCATAAATCTGGCCCGGGCTCAGGTTGCAACGAGACTTTAAGGGTCAGTGTTGCTATGGCGACGCATCAATCCTTCTAGGGGCCGAGGCGAGCACTATAAAAGAGGTGAGTGTCTGTGACAGTGTTACTGTTGTTATTGTGGGCTCGCCATTAAAGCCTTTTTAAACGACACAGACTGAAGGGCCACTTAACCTCTCTCAAGCATGTCCACACTTCAGGCCTTTTCTCCATTACTGTCGAATCAGCAAATTTCCAACTCTGCTTGTTACTGTACTAAAATGTTCCCACACAGACATTTATTAAACGTTTATTTATGCAGGACAGAATTTGCAGAGGATGTACGTCATTTTTAAAGAATGCCCTGCTTCACTTTCATATTTCAACATTACTCTGGGAGCTGAGCTGTTCTCTCCAGTTCTTCCCAGATAGGAGCTAAGCACCTTGCTCAAGGGCCTCTGAACAGAAGCTCACGAGGAAAGGGAGTTCACTTACACCTGCCAACATCGTCTCAGCTGGAGTCTCTAACATGGAACCCTTCAGCAACAAGCCTTCATTCCTACATTTTACTCTTTCCAGCCCTTTTTTGTTTTTGTCAGCCATGCAAGCTGGCAGTTAAGTCAGAATCTGGGTGTACTCAACCTAAAAATATGTTTTTAGTCCAACCTGGTCCAGACGAAAGGGCACCTTTGCAAGGTGAGATCAGTTTCAGTAAAATCTGCATGCAGACAAAATTTATTCGACAGAGGAAAAATACCTGATAATAGCAGAATCCTTGTGTTTTTAGAAAGAGAGAAAGAAGAAAACATAAAATACCTCACAGGTACAAGAGAAATGAATAACATTCAACCAGATTTGATGACACATTTTTTTCTCTAGAAGGGAAACTTGTTTGCAGCCTGTAGAATAAGAAGATGGATGATGCGCCTGCACTTGTACAAAACGTTCGCCAAAATGTCGAGGATATGGGCGCTGCCATCTGGTCGTTTGGAGCCAGAGTCTGCACAGTAGTGATCGAGCGGTGGAGCCACGGTATCAAGTTCCTGCCCATACACCCACCTGCTTGATCGCAAGCAAGTCTCAGCTGTCGATCACGACATCACACCGCCTTTTAAAGCATCAAATAACTAATTAAACCAAACCTATTAGAAAAATGAACACTTGAACAAAAAAACACAGACATGTTAAACTTTCTTTCTTTATGTTGCAACTTTACTTTTTATGAAATTTCCATTTTTTCTATTATCACAATGCTGTGCTTATGCTCTGGTCAGGTTTTGGTACACAAACCACTTGGTTAGGTTTGGAAAACATCATGGTTTGACTCAAAATACCACAAACACGGCTGGAGATGGCCTAAGTTCCCGTTAAAATATCTGTTTTTTGTCGCTACAAACAAAACTTGAAACTGTCCTGAGGTCTCCTTAAAAATATCCAATAGTATCACACTTTCGAAGTCAAGCCAGTGACTGCGGCTGAACCTCAAACTGCAGTCGCTGGCTTGGCATCCTTGTCGCCTCCTACTCCACCACCTCCTTCCACCTTCCGACATGTTCAGTCAGCTAATAAACATGAACTGTGATCGTGATATCGCACGTTTTGTAGACATGTCAATATGGTTTGTAGCCTATGACACAAAGGTGAACGGATCTGTGGCAGAAACAATAACTACAAACATTTTATCCTGTTGACTGGGTTTGGCACCAACATCATTTTCTGGCAGTGGTGGCAGTGTACTATGAATTAGAGTAACAGTAAAAAAAACAAAAAAATGCTTGAAGACTCATTGAACCAAATCCAGTTTTTTTCACAATCACCCAATATCAACATTGTGTTTGTGCTGTGGTTTTGGTCATCTGCATGGCTTTTTAAATTAAACTTAATATGCCAGTACAGATGAAAGACTGACCAAACATGTATCAGCAGATCAAAGACAAACCCTCCGTCATCACTTGTTCTGCTGCTCGTTGTTTCTCGAGCTTCCAGCTGCAGCATCCGTCCGATGGAGAGCACTCCCAACAAGGTGTCCCAGCAAAGAGCCAGATCCTGTGCTGAAAGACGCATCTCACGCTCAAACTCCACTTGGTCCCTGAGCAAAGCACTCCCTTGTTCATTTATCTTTCTAGGGACGGTTCCCTCTCCGCTATATTAATGAATCCCAGTTGTTCCTGTGCTTCACAATCAGGAACTTCATATTTGGCCAGGGATCAGTCACATGTAAAAGGCTTTGCAGGAGCCAGCTCTGTGTGCTGGCTGATTGATCATTTATTTCGTTATATGTATGCGTCCACCTTCTGGCATTCCTCAGAGATTTTATTTGAAGGCAGTTGTACAAAAAATATCATAAACTTACATGGAATAAACTTTCAAACAGACTTTAAGGGCTAATCGTCATGAACTGTATCTGACATGTATTTTAGACCTCTTCCCTCAGTAGATAAAGGTTCACATATCTAATATTTATCGTTTTTCAAGCGAAACTTGCAGTGTGATTGTTAAGTGTTATTGGTTCAGTCATGTTGTATGCCCTACAGAAGGAAACACTTGGCACAATAAGTTGCTGGTTTGAGCCCAAGCCTAGTTGTTTCCCTGCAATTTCATATTTCCAAGCACTGTACATCCATTTAGCATTCCAGTGTTTGACTGTAGCGTGAACATCTGTTTGAAACAGACTTAAAGGATAAGTTCACCCAAACCTGAAAATTGGGTCAGTATCTTCCCACCCTGAGGCCAATTAAAAGTCGGGTGAAGTGTCTTACTTCACAAAACATATTCTGGAGCGTCACAGCAAAACAACATTATGACATTCTTCTAAACAACTGAAGTAGATGGGGAAGTAAAAAATGTTCAAAAAAATAACTCTAAAAAGCATCAAATGGCTCCACACAGCGCTTCTGGCGTAATCCAAGTCTCAATCTAATCCAGGGAAGCACTGTGATCCCAAAGTGTTCGGCCACACATCGAGACTTGGATTGCGGCGTACAAGCTGTATGGAGCTTGTTTCTTTTCGTTTGTTTTTTAAGTTTTGAAATAAGTCTCCATCTACTCCAATTTTTGAGGAGAATGCTTTAACACTGTTTTGCTGTGAAGCTCCAGAAATGTTTTGTAGACTATGAAACTTCACCTGATTTTTCATCTACATGAGGTTGACTAAATTATGACTGAACTATTATTTTTAGTCCTTTAAGCTTCACTGCATAGATACTCAACACTCCCCCCACAATGATTCTACTGAGCAACATTATCACAGCCTTGTTATAATAAAAGAAATCTGTTTTATCCACTTTCTAATTTATGTCCTCGTCTCATATTCAAAGCCGAGCTAACTCTTTTTCCATCTTCCCCTCCTCGCCACACTGCAGGTCTCATGTGTTCCTTTGCACTTTTGATGCATTGCTCTCACTGATTAGAGGCTATTGGTTTCAGGCTCAAGACATTTTCTGTCCACTCCCCGCGAAAAAGGTCCGATGAATTACACCACAAGCAGAACCCTTCATTTTAGATGTCAACGTTTCAGATCCTAAGCAGCAAGCCACATCAAAATATGATTGCTTTTCAAATACTTTGAGCCAATGATGGGGTTGCAATGAGACAACAAACCTTTGCCAAAGTTGGTGGAGTCTGAGCAAACACGCAGCCTAAACGTACTGCAAATCCCCGATCAACAGCTCCATGCCTGATGACAGCTAAGTAAAATACACATTTCCTGATATTAAGAGGAACAAAATAATGAGTAAATAGCTGTGGTCCCGTGCCTTCCTACCATGAGCATCTGTGTGCGATCTGTTTTTATTTTTGCTCATTAGATCCTTCTTCATTCTTAGATGAGGATACTCTTTCCAAAGAAACTCATCACTACAGGATACATTGATTCTTCAGACGGCTGCCAACGCTGCTTATCACTCCAATCAAGCTTTCATCAATTACTTAGCTCTTCCTCGCCATGCAGATCAAACAGTGCAGCGGTACTCACGTGACTTTTCACTCTGGACCGTTCTGTTTGCAACAGGAAATAAGAAACCAGGGAGGAAAAAGAGAAAGGTGTGGATATACTGTAGCAGATTAATACAAACCATTCAAAAATGCAGTCATAAATTGTAATCATATGTGAAATGTCTTCATCATTGTGTGTTACCAAGAAGAAACATACATACAAAAGCTCAGACGTGCAAACATGCACTGAATTCTTTAAAATTTGAACTGAAATGAACATTATTTTATAATATGACAAAGCAGAGGTTTGAGGCCGGTACGGAAATGTAATATATGACATAAATGCCCCTATAACAAGAGTGATGCTGCTATATGAGGCAATATATGAATATTACACACATACATACCAGGATGTACAAACATATTAAAAGAATATACATGATGATTTTTTCATATATATGTATATAATATTATATGCATAGTTTGTATGTTACTCATTTCTACAAATACATATACATGTACTGATAATTATACGTGTCATATATACCCATGTAGCAGTCCCATTGTTTAAGACTTGCTATCTTTTTTTGTTTTGAGCTGATTCTCCAAAATCCCTCTGGACTAATTGCAGGTGATTCAGATCACCTGTGTGCAGGTGGGCGACTGACTCCTGATTGAGGAGTGGAAGCAGCTTGGGGCATTTCCCTCCCTGCCAATCATGGTGTGACGACGCCCTCTTTGTGAAGGCTTAAAAGAGGTGGTGAATGGCACCAGGTGGCCCTCACACTCATTCTGGATCTGTCCCTCGTCCCCTTAGATTACCAGCCAGAAACTCTGGTCTGTTGAGGCCCTGTTGTGTTTTCTTGGCTGCTTCACGTCATTCTAGTGAGGAAACTGTGTTTATTCTTGAAACCCAAAACCTTATATACACCTTCAGTCTGACATGTTACTCCACTGGGGCTTGTAGGAGCACCTTTCAGTTTGATTATCCCTGAAGAGGCATTTGTTTGCTGGTTTATTGTCAAAGTAGCTGACATTGGGCGTCCCCTCTAGATTTACATGTTATAATGTAGGTTGGACTGCCTGGAAGCATTTTACTGCCACACTCAAATATGTGATTTAAATGTCTCAGACATACATATTTATATGGGCTGGACATATATGTTACTATGTGAATTTGTCTAATAGATTTTATACAGTATTTGGTTTGTACATATGTGTAGCCTACATATATTACATTTGCATATGGCGGTGCTTAGGTGCTCTGGAAATTGCATGCTTGACTGAACTAAATTCCTAAGAGTATGTTGTTAACTTTGTATCTTATTACAGTATATTATGTATTTTGTAGACCAAATTTGCAAGTTTTTCCGGACATTCCCAAGGCTGTAAAATCTCATTAGATCACATGCAAGACCACCAACATGGTTAGTTTGAAACAGACAGCGTTGTCTTTTAGGCTTCTCCCCACAGTCTACCAGTTCTTGATGCATCTGCCAAAGCTTGTCAAACACCACACATTCGATCTTTCAGGCATAAAAGTGTAATAATGTCCTTTAATTTCCACAATCTGCCTCTAATCTTGGCTAATGAAATTGTCATCTGACACTGTGTTGCTTGAGCAGCGTGCGGGGAGGAGACGATCTGTAATTGCCCGCATAGAAATGGTTTCCCAGAGGCCTATCCATCACGTAATCTTGTTATTGCCTGGAAGATGAGAAATGCATTTAGCTATATCGTCGTTTTCCCTCCAAAATATGTCTTTGCAAGCATGCAAATGTCCCTTGTCAGCTGCGGTAGAGGCTTGGTGCAGGAGGTAAATAAGCATAACACAGTGCTGATTGGTTGCTTAATAATAGAGCGATTAAAAAGAAATCTGGATCAGATTCCCAAGTGTTTGCATGTGTTGTTAATCTGATTACTGTGATTGTTCACAAACATGTATTGAAGTACAATGGCTGTTCTACAAGTGTACGTGTCCCACAGTGAACTCTTCTCCCCCAATCTTTGTTAATTATCACAGTATGAATCTCATCTTTCTAATTAGTTTTTTGCTCGTTTTCTTTGTTTGCAGCTCTTTTCTTTCAGTCACTGCTCATTTTGAGTAAGCAGTTTATTACAAACAAGCTGCTGTTCACGCTGCCAGAATGTTAAATGCTTGACTTCCTGTGCATGAGAGAATTTTTCCCTGGAAAGAGTCATTATGGAAAACCGCATACACAAGAAAAACCCTTTTGCTTTTCTGTTGACTTAAAGAAGAATACAAAAGGTAATTAATTTTCTTTTATGATAACGTCTGATTGTTACTTTGACTTTTTACTGTAACAAAAGTCAGTCTTTGCCCTTCAAGCCATTAGCAAAGCTGGAAAACTACTCTTTATTAATAAAGTATGTGCGCTCCCACTTCAGGCCCGTCCTGCTGTGGAAGCCCAGAATTTATGTTCCGCAGGGAGCGTGCTGGTGAACAGACGACTCACATGTGTCTTTGCACTGCTTCCCTGCGGCCTCCTTTAAAGGCATTCTGAACTGATTTGGGGGATATCGTAAAGCAAATGATAAATTTGTACCCCTGTCAAGTGCGGCTGTGTGCTGACGATTTGCTCGAGGAATCATGTAGGAATGCCATATATCCCGACTGATTGCTACTCCCCGCTAGCTGATGGCAAAATACATTACATCATTAAAGGTATCGGAGGAAATAACTTAGGCTTTGTTCCTGCTATTGTTCTGACATCGAACAGCCCGTTTGATGTAATAAAGATCTATGCTGAGAGACAGACACTGAACATGTGTCTCATCACTGACAACAAATACATATTCATCCTCTCCCTGCCTCGCTCTGTTTTCCTCTTAAGCCTCAACATCTTGCAAATGGTTCCTGGCATGTGCAGATACCATATCTGCCATTGTGCATCGGCCTGCTTTTGCATTTAGGAAAAATATATTCTTTTTGTTTAATTTCCTCCATTGCATTTCTTTGATTTTGCTATAGAGGCTACTGTTTTACCATCAGGAGAAATATTTCATAATCGGAAAATAATATTTTTTGCCTACAAGAAAAGCAACTTTTGATATTTATTTATTACAAATTGAGCAAACAGAACTGTTCCAAAATATTTCTTCATCCACGGCACAATGAATCAATTAGCTATTTGAACAGGCCGCTGGAGGAGTAAATGGTATACCACCCTGGATCCCTTTGTATTTTGAAGGGATTAGCAGGGTTTGAGTCGTGCTTTTAGATTAGACGGCGTGAGAAATGCAGCTCGAAGGTTCAAGGGAGTGAAGGAGTCCGCCGCCTCGGCTGCCCCATCCCTGGCTCTGGGTTGGCTGGTAATCCCCCCGGGCAGAGGCCATAAAACTCCAATTTCTACTGTACCTGCCAGCTGAGCGTCTTAGTCCGTTCGAAACACAGGGAGCATGAAATTCCAGAGGAGCCATATCAAAGCGTCAGCCCCCTTCATTATGACATCAGAACCTTCTGAAGTCAACAAGCATGACGGCAGACTGGAGCTCCGCAGCCTTGAAGGGGGATCCGTCGCTATTAAGGGCTGTGCAGGGGGATAACAAACAGAGGGCAAGAGGGGGAGTGAAGGATTACATCTATCGCCATGCATATGTGCTCCCATCTAAAAGGCCTGCCTGCCTTTTTCTGCCCCCAGCAAGTGCCCCAACTGTTATGATAGCCGAGACAGTAATAAAGGCTTTGGCGGCATCATAAACACAGCGTGATGTTGGGTATCGAATACTTAAGGGCCGTGACGAAGATCTGAGGAGAAGTCCAGAACGCTGGTAGAAATGTAAACATAGTAATGGTGATAATTACAGCTGGTTGTGGCCAGGCTCCATTTGTCATCTTAATAAACGCCTCTTAAAACCATAAAGTAAAGCTGAAGTGCAGGGAAACCTATGAAGTCATAACGACCGCATTTTAACAGGGAAGTAATTGAGAACGTTAATGTAAATGTAGATTGGATGCAAAACTTAAGAAGCCAGACAATATTTTGCAGTTGAATGTTACATGTCAAAAAAATGATAAAATGTAAACGATCAGGAAATTAGATCATTTCCGCAGAAAAATGGCGACAGGGTATGACAGAAAACTAAAGATATAGTATATGTATGTATAAATGTAATGTATTCTGAGGTAAATGATGGCCTCCTCCATGAAAAGTGAGAAATACTTTCACCCAGCTTGAGCCTGAACGACCTCGGCTCTGATCCCAACTCATGTCACTGCTGTCGATGTTTTATTTCAGTGAGTTTTTCCAACAAAACTATAAAAAATATATCTCCCCTTCGCCTCGAACAGAGTCGTTAACAATGATGGAATGAAACTAAGTACTTTCACTTATATAATCTTGAATCTGAATATTTCTGTTATGCTACTTTATACTTCCACTCCACTACATTTTAGAGGCAAATATTTTACTTTTTACTTGCTAACTTTAGTTACTAGTTACTCTGCAGATTGCATGCTGCATCAGAGCAGTGTGATTAAAATAAGTCATACTTGAGTAAAAGTAAAGATA
Organism: Pagrus major; assembly: GCF_040436345.1. Taxonomy (NCBI): domain Eukaryota; kingdom Metazoa; phylum Chordata; class Actinopteri; order Spariformes; family Sparidae; genus Pagrus; species Pagrus major. The sequence goes on from NC_133232.1 coordinate 37,521,806, forward strand.
TCATCATGTTAAAATATTACATTGTGAAAGTAACAATACTAATAGTACTCAAATTTGGGAAAATACTCAGATGACCCGGAGTACACATGTATAAATATAGATATGATGTACTTTTACTTGTACTTTTTATTTTTAAATATCTGACCTGCACTTGCATAGAATACATGATTTCTCATAAGAACAGTAAAAAATGTACATGTTTGATAGTTGCAGTCGATCTATTGTGGTAGAGGAATTGTCTTGTTTCTGATGCCTCTTATCATAAATCTAATATCAGTATGAACTACTGTATGTCGTTCATTCTGTTTCTTTGTTATTCAGAATGTGTTCTCACTCTCAAGTAACACACTCAGTTTTCTTGAAGGTGACGGAGACGGAGGCCGTCTCTGTGCATGGCAGCCATTACAGTCGAGCCTGAGGAGGTGCTGCATTAGAAATGAGCGGATCTGTTTTTGTGAGTTACCATCAGTGAGTGTAATTAATCATTCAGGCAATTATTAATCTTGGGGGTTTCCTGGTAATGTTTCACTGAGAAGATGATCTCAGGCCGAGGACTCGGCGTGTACACAGGACCGCTGTGTAGTGTTCAACTGTACATGTGAATAAAGCTGTGAAACAATTTTGCACTGGTGGACTTAGATTCAGTAACTTAATGGTGAGGAATAAGCCAGTGATGCATGATTGCATGAAGAATACTAAATAACTTTACTGAGCAGAATACATGATTGCTTGGGTTTTTGTCTGGACTGTTTTACTGAGTTTGAAGAGTTTCTTGAACAAAATCCTGATTTTCAAAGGAATGTGTTTTTTGACAAATACCATAATTTATTAGAGCACTCATCAAAGCTGAACAATCCATTTCTTCTGTGAGCTGGACTGAGTGGACACACATGTTAATAATCCAAACTGTTTCCACAATTGTTTAAAAGGAAATATTGGAGACATTTAAAACCAGGATCTAGTCTGGAGTGGAATGTGCTTTAATTGCCGTCCTTGGCAAAGGAAACAGACTTGAGTATTTGATCTTGCCCAGTGTTGGCACCGTTCTGGGGAACACGCCTCCATTTTAAACATGGCCAGTCACTCTCTTCCTGCCAAATCAATGAAAGACAATAATTGTTGATGATAACAATGACTGAGCACGCTCGCTCGCTCCACGGTCCAATCTGGCCAAATTCTGATCATTTCTGCGGCTTCCAAAACAACACGTAGCCCACATTAAGGAGCGAAATGAAATTCCTCATGATGGATGACTTGAGGAGGCCTCTGGACGGGAACGGCCGTCCAACGCTGGGATGTGATCCCAAATCTCTGCATAATGGCTTCAGCTGCCTTGTCAGTCACCTGAGCCCACTCCGCTTTTTAATCGAACCGCCAGTAATGAGTCAGTCAAACACGACCTGACAAATTGATTTGGATTCCCATCTGATGAGTCCGTCCATGAAACAGTCCCTCTGTACATGGAGCCAAACGTCGTCACGGAAAGAAATGAAATGAAGAAATGCAATAAGCAGAGATGCAATAATGTTCCAGACAGGCCTTTGATCAATAGAGAATGAACAGAAAAATGAATGTGAACTGTCTGATTCAAAGGGACAGATCATCCAATTTAGCTGCAGTGTTAAAAAAAAAAACAATATTTGAGAAATATTTGATTGAACTTCACGAGAGCACAAACACACTGCAGCTGTATTAATTACCTCGTACTGATATTCATACACATGCATCTGTAATTGCAGCCTCATGCATGTGCAAACAGCCATCGAGCACACGTTCTCTTACACACAGACGGTATAAACATAGAAAAATGGTAATGCTTAAGACGCCTATGGACAAATAATCTTTCTTATTTTGTTTTGACATTTATTATTCTAAAATTACCAATATGCATTGTGCTAATCAGTGATAAAGGAATTAAACAATCACGAAAAAAGTTTTTTAAATGATACCTCCCAGCCCTCTCAAGCTTTTATATTTGCTGAAGATGCTTAATGTCTGTCTCTTTTTGTAGTTTCCTGCCATGTGACTGTGTCCGGCCAAGTCTTCCACTAATTTTAAAAAATTGCATGGAGCGTATCGGGCTCCCAAACTGTATTCCAGAGTCTGGGGAGCCAGCGAGCGCAGCACGAGGATTCATTTGGGAGGCATTTCGCTGTCACTTACACACAGACTCTTTATCAAATTGTGTCCGACAAACACATCTCACATTCTGCCTCTCCGTGCTCTCCAGACTCCCGGAGGAAATGTCTTGATGTCCTATCTGCCTGCCTGAATGATGATATCTAAATCTCAGAGCAGCTGCTGTGCCAAAAACAATGAGGAGAGTCAAGAGGAAAGGGGATCAGGAGCAGTCGGAGACATGTTGGGACACTCCAGAGACTTTCACAAGGCCCATGGGGAGCAGTGAGGAACACTGACCAAACTTTAAATGCAGACTGTACTGAGGAGTTCTGTTGTGCTGCTGGGAAAAGAAAACAGTTGGACCCGGCCTTGAATTTTTGGATGCCAACTTCATCAAAGGAATAGATCAACAATGTTGAACTTTCTAAATCTTAATATTTAGCTTCCAAGCTTCCACCCTGCAAGAAATGTCATAATGTGTAACATATCCCTTTCATTTCTTGCTCTATTACAGTATTCTGAAAGAGTGTGTGTATGTATGTGTGTATGTATGTGTGTATGTATGTATGTATGTATTTATTTGTGTGTTTTTTAATAAATATGGTTTATTGTGCAATGGTTGGCACGACCCTCATCTGCAACCACTTTTCTGGTTCAGTCCTTCTTTCCTGTGAAGTTGAAAGACATTTCCCCCCCCTCCTCCCTGCTGAGTGAGGTGAGTCGCAAACTTTCCGAGCACATTGGGAAGCTAATTAATTAACAAGGCGGGTGTGAAGAAACTCCTGCTCTTGGTTGTTTTTACCCCCTGACGGGAAAAACCCACTCAGTCAGTCGTTCTAACTCAGAGTGCCTTTTACTTAGAGAGGAAGTTGGATGTGTTTCCCCACATCTCACTCTTGCCAGCGAGTGCTCACACACTGAGTAACACACACACATAAACAAAAACACTGAGGCACACATTCCTATACGCACACACACAGATTTTTTTATGGTACGTCTCTCTCACACACTCTCTCACTCACTCACTCTCACACTCACACTCACTCTCACACTCACACACACACACACACACACACACACACACACACACACACACAAACGTGCAAATCGAGGTCCACACATCAGCAAGTTGTGTTTATTCATTATGATAATGTGTATATACTATAGTTCATGTGCAGGTATTATTTAATTGAAATCTGCATCAGTGATAAGCGTAGTGAGTGCAGTGCTGTTGTTTTGTATTCATTGATGTTCTTCTTCATTAAAAGAGTCTGAGCCTGAAACAGCAGCTGGAGATCTTGTTTATACTGACCTCCAGTGGTTTGGCATTTTAACTCCCTGCAGTGATTTTTTTCGAATTGCACTCCAGGGTGGGGTTAGGACACAATGACATCACTTTTGAGTGTTGAGTGTTTTCAGGTACAACGTAGCACATGCAACTACACCCATCAGGAGGGTTGGGTCTGGTCAGAGGTGACAGTGACTTGAAACTTTCAAAATAGGGGGGTAAAACACTCTTTTCTAGCCTGGGGGGGATTTTTAACGATGGGACACAGGTATTAGCAATTTGTGATCCTTTTTTTTTTTTGTCAACTACATTTTCAAATCCCTGGGTTTTACTATTCCCCAAAAATATAGACTGCAGAGATTTAAAAAGTACCACAGATGGGACCATGAACAAAGTTTCTCCAATCTGTCCCGAGTAAACCCTCTTCCCAAACACATCAATAAAGGATCTCTGAAAAAGAAATTAAAGCCCTTGGTACCAGGCGGTTGATCGTCTTTGCGCGCACAGGATAAGTTCTTGAAAGTGCAGCTGCAGGCTAGTGGTTAGCTAACTGTGTCGTCTTTGTAGTGCGCGGGGACGGAGGGAAAAAAGGTAACGCTACGGGGAGAAATCGCTGATCCTGCTTTGGTTTTGATGATCGAAACTGAAAGCTTAGTTTCCACTGGACAATACACGAAAAAGATAAGCATGCTATCGTCACAGCACAGATGGTCAGAAATAGGGCTGCACGATATTGGAAAAAACTGACATTGCAATTTTTTTTAATCCTGCGATATGAAAAAATACAGGAATTTTCATCAGATGACCTGAATAGCACTTTATGTTATGCTGCACTGCTGCTACCTTGTGGACAATTAACCTGCACTGATCTTACCTCTTTTTGTGAATGTTACGAGTATGGCTTCTGTCTGTGTTTTAGAGATATTCTTATTGTTATCTTGTATTGCTTGCTTTTATTGTGCTGGGACCTGAGTACATGTTTCGTTCTATCATGTGCAAACGTGAATTGAAAGACAGTAAACAAACCTTTGAACCTTTTGAGCTCTCAATCTTAAAATGGAACATTCTAGCTTCATAATTACATTAAGTAACTAACAATGAGTGATAAACAGGTTATTCAACCTTTTATTCAACAACTGAAATCTTTTACAGCAAAACTAAACATCTTTCTTTATCAAAAATGATTTAAAAAAATGAGTCAGATCTGGCTTTGCATTCATCGTACTGAGCTTTGTGGTACCGACGTAAATGGTCAAACAAATTAGTCGTGTTACCTCCCCTTCTTGTAGCCGAAATAATTCCAGATAACTGACGTTGCTTTTCTTTTTGGCACCAAGTCTTCGTTTTGGGCGATTTTCTCTTGTTCGTTGCTCATTTTTCAATGTTGTTACCAGCGACACACTCCATGTGCAGGGGCGTGGTCTGCTGAGGCACGCTGAATAAGAACTAATGTGATTTGTGGATCGCTGTGCATGCAGAGTCCACATGCACAGTGTGTGTCAGGTACCCTTGAAATTAGATGAGTTAATTTGCCTCCTACATCGCAGGCCCTGCGATGTGACTATTGCGCACACGTACATCGCGATGACGATGCTCAAACGATATATCGTGCAGCTCTAGTCAGAAAACATATTTGCTGTTACTTGTAGGGGAATTTGTTATGGTTAGACCGAGCTTTGCAGCTATACCAGCTGCATCACTAGTTGCTGTCTCCAAAGAAAGGATGCAGGACCTACCTCAACAACTGAGAGTCCAACTTGAATCAAGCAGTGGTGCTGTTGGTCCTGTACTGCTTATCCAACTGTACACTCACAGGTCGCAGCTCTGTGCTCGTGTCGATTCATTTAGGTCGGTGACGTATAGAAGCTATCACTTAAGGCAAAAGAGTCTCGTTGTGGCCTCCTTGTGGTGTTTTTAAATGAAAATAATTCAGAGAAGAACACCAGGGTTCATAAGTCATGTCCTGCAGATTATTATTGGAGGATTTTAAATTCACAAAAAGAAATGAGTTTTGGAACTTCACCTGCAAATAACTTAAATATGTCATATGTCCGAGTATTAACACTGAAGCATCATCTCATTTTGCTTCTCCTGAGTTAATGTGAAAGTGGCCCAAGTCTCAGCCCTCCTCCATCTCTGTCTTCCTCTCCCCTTCTTATGTGAGATATTATTTTGTTCATGTGCTGTCCTCCTGTTTCTCTTGGCACCTTATTAGCACCACGGCTGTTCTTAAGGAGCACATCTGGACGGAGATTCTCGAAGCGATGGGAGAGTGGCCATGACTTTTGCTAAGTGCTCTATATATAATCCTTGTATTTTTAAGGCTATTAATAACACAGTAAGTTTGATCTATAAATTGTCGTCTTGAACTTTCACTGCTTGTTATGCCTCTTTTTGAAGTAATTTACGAATTTATACTTTTTCGCTGCCAGATGGATGAAGCAGGCTCTTGACTTAATTTCCTTATCTCAGAAATAGTGAACTCTCAGTTTGAAGTATTTGAACTTCTTTATAGCTCAATTATTGGCATTATAAACTCAGTTCAGGGCACTTTGTTTTTTGTTTTATTAAGGAAAGCATTATGGTTATTGACAAAGATTTGATCCACTTCAAAGGGCAGCATGGTGGCGCAATAAGTCAGCAGACAGTCTCAAACAGACGCATTTCAAGGCTCCATGACAGCAGGTGTCCTTAAGCAAGTCAGTGGATCTGCACCAGCTATATTGGTGCTGTTCTGTCTGATCATGACCACTGATTCTCAGCCCAGTCGCAGGGATATAATGTTAGCAGTTAACGTTTCTGCAAACCACAGATACGTACAAGGTTGTCATTTGTACCAATGACACATCACGTTCACCGTATATGCTTATCAGCCACCTTTCACATCCGGAGGTGAAGGGGATGGTGGAGACGTTATTTCAAGTCAACAAGGCAGCCAAATAGCCGACTGAAGTTCAAGTCACACCACTGGATTTTTTGAGGACACCCAGGGACATTTCCAGCCATTTTGTGGGTCACAAAACTGGGTGTTTTTTAAGGAGACCTGGGGATATTTCCTACAGTTTTTGCTGCAACCATTTTTCATTGGAAGGCGGACTTTCTCCATCCGTGATGGTGGCGACCAAAACAGATATTTTAAGACAAACCATGATGTTTTCCTAACCTTAACCAAGTGGTTTTTGTGGCAAATTCAACCTAAACAAATGAAAAGTTGCACCAAAAAGAAGCATTAATTTTTAATATCTGTGATTTTGCAGAAACGTACTTAACATTTATTCTGGCGACTGGGTTGCTGATTCCACTGTAGGGAGGAAACACCTGTCATTCTTTCATTCAGCTTATGTTGAGCTCATTAGATATGAGCGGACCTCACATTGGCAGCATTCAATGAAAACCTGGACAGAGCTGACACTACTGTGTTCCCATAGCAGTCTTAGTATGTGACACATATTTAAAGAAATGGAAAAACCTAATCACCACTCTCCCCCTCGTCCACTCTTTCTGTTCATCTTTTTAATGGGAAATTTGAGATAGTACTGAGTACAGAGCTTAGTCTGTCACATCACATGATGCGCTGCAACTAATGCAGCCAACAAATGGGCATATCATGGATCCCAGTTTTGTGAACGATCCCTCCTCGGAAACAGGTGGCAGCCGCTGTAAGACCAGATGTCCCAGTGCAGCCATGGTAAAACAGGGTCTGTCGCAATACAGTGGTGAACAATGCGTGACGAAGACCGAAGGTGGTCCGCCTTGTGTTTAAACCCCAGGAGGGCAAACAATGGGGTGAAGTCTGGCAAAGGGGGGGATGGGGTTTGGTGACTGCCCCAGTTGTGCCTATGCACTCCCCCATGGTAAATGACCCCACCTTAGATAATCCTCCCCTGCCCCGAATATGAGGAAGTGGATGCTTTTCAACAATGAGGAAGTCATCTCAAACATCCCTCTGAACTGCCTTAACCGACGACACATAACACTTCATATCCATTGGTTCCTTTGTTCAGACATCTCTGCTTGCTAATTCTGTGCTACAGAACCTGCTGCACCCATTTGCTCGCACTGTATAAATAGACAGTAAGCATTACCGGTGCGATGGAAGTAAGGTTGTGGACCAAAGCCAACCTCTGCTGAAAGCTGTCGACAGATGGCATCGGATCAAACCATAACTGAGCCTCCCAGTAACAAAATTAGCTTCAGCCATTTTTCCTCATGTTCATCTCAAGCTAGAATGTTGTGTTTTGACATGTTGTAAGTATTTTCACTAATATGGTGAGAAGATCTTTCAGAAACCAATTAACAGGTGTTCTTGAAGGCTGAGACCACAAGAGTGCAATTAAAAAATCAAATATTCATGAACTAAAAGTCATCCCAAAATCAAAAAAACAAATTGTTCCTTTACCTGTGGTGCTATTTATCCAATTAGATTGTTTTGGTGGGTGTTGCTGAGTTTCGGAGGTATCGGCTGTACATGTACATATGACAGATCTGCCTCTTTCAAATATCACTAGAGCAGAGAACAGCAATGTCTTACCAGAAATCATTACTCAAGATAATCCACCAACCTTGTGAGCAGTTTCATGTAGGAACTATTTTCTTTCTACCAAACTACACCCAATCACCACGCAGAGGGACGCTTTCATCTGCTCACGGGCCAGAGACTCATGCTCTTGAAAGCGTGGGATTCATGACGTTCTCCGCGGCTGAGCTCTAACGTTAGCTAGCTTAGTTAGCTAGCCCTTGTTCATGAGTAGGTGCACGCATAGTTTTGAAGCCTTAACCCAAAGCACAACTGTTTGTGTTATTGATGATGATGATGATGATGATGATGATGATGATGATGATGATGATGATGATGATCCAAAAGTCATATGTCATATGTGAAATGTTTTATTTTGAAAGTCTGATTACTTGACAGCAGAGAAATTTACATACAAAACTGACGCTGAAGAGGAAGATGGTCACTGACCAGGCTGCCGTATTTCAGAGTTGGGAGTAAGAACATGTTGAAAACTGCTCACAACAAGGTCTGTGAATTATTCTGAGGGACGGGGTCAGGATTTCTGTTAAATTTTTTAAATGTATCTGTTTGAGTATATTTAAGAAAAGCAGACATCTTAACGGCTGATCAAAACAATCGAGATGAATAAATAGCACTACAGGTAAGAGCCAAAAGTATTATTGATTTTGGGGTGAACTGTCCCTTTCAAAGTAACAAAATAGGGTTGAAATATTCATGTTATGACTGAAATTGATTCCACCATGCAGTACAACATAGTAGTGGTAGATGGTGAAATGTGACTGAGCTTTCTGCTAAGCTCATTCTGTAGTTGTGTGCGTGGTTGTAATTCATGTCATAGTTCTACACAGATCAAAAGGACATGTATTTAATAGCTCTCACACTGGCAGGGCTTGAAAGGACAAATCATTCTTCAACCACTACTCATGTCTATTTGTAAAGACAAGTGTGGCATAGTTTCATTCTTCAGGTGCACAGGTGCAAAACAGAAATATTATCCCGGCACCGGAACTAATGCAGATATTGACCTGAATCTTCCTCATAAGTGAACCCATTTTAAATACTCTTTGATGACTTAAGGTTGGCTGTCGGCACATTTATATTTATTATTTGAATTGTAGTTGCACTGTTGAATATGCTCTTTAAAGAGCAGTTTATAACATCTGGACCTCATGTGTGAGTTGGATAAAGACAAGTGTTGGTTAGTGCCTGTAATGCTGATAAAGGAGTGAAAGTCGAGGCTAAATCTGATTGTTTCTATTAAAATCTGCTTTTGAAATGAGCAATGAATTAAAATCATTTATTGTGAGATGGCCGTTGTTGCAGAACAGTGAGAATTAGCCCACTGTGCAGGAGCGCACAGGTTCCTGTCGCCAGGATAACATGTTTTCTGCAAACCTTTGATACGTTCACGTTTGTATGTGGCGTAGTCTCACGTACCATATTACCTTTTCAACAGAACGTGTCCTATCACGTTCACATCGCATTTTTTATGACCCGACTTTAATGGCGGGAGGGGGGGCTCGTGCCTCGTCCTCCTCAGTGAGTGAGAGACGCACAGAGACATGGACAGGAGAAAGAATATCAAAAGAAATTTCAGACACCCTGGAGAGAAGAATTTATGTCTCTTACCTAAAGGTTTTAAGGAAGGGGCTGTAAAATCCTTCTGTCAATCACAGGGGTTGCCCTGCTGCAGTCCCCATTGAGAGGCTGACAAACAAGTCAGTGGCGTGCAGACGCTCTAAAGGGCTGGGGCTTAAACATGAATGAATGACTGCCACAGGTTTATGCAAGTTTACACTAGAGGGATTGTTTTAAAGTTATTTGACATTAAAATGCTGTTCGGTTTACTTGTTATCTTGTAATTTTCATTCTTTAAATGTCACCACAATGCAGGAAACAGTCATCAAAGCTCAACTTTTCATGGGTAAGATCACCTGAACCTGCAAGTATGCCGTTTTCTTTTGGCAACAAACCTCGGATGTTTTTGACAAGTCAGGACATGTTTGTGGCGGCAAAACCGGGTGTTTGTGAAGAGACAACGGGACATCGAGGTATATTTGTTGTGGCAACAAAAACGAGTATTTTAAAGTCAAAACATGATCTTCTCCCTAACCAAGAAGACCCTAACCACCATGTGATGACTACATGTCGAAGAAGAGCAAAAAATGTGAGTCCTATTGGTCCAATTTCTGAGATTTTACCTGATATTGATACTGGACCATGCAACAACAGGGAGATCTGATGCTCAACTTTTGGACGGGCTCCTTTTCTCTGCATCCTTCCCTCTCTCCTTTCCTCTGTCCTCTTTTCTCATCTGCCCGTTATTTCTTCCCCTCCTCTCTGTCTCTCTGTGGGGCTTCTCTCTCCAGCAGGTGGCCGGTCAGTCAGCAAAGGCTTCTTTAACTGTTTGACTCCATGGCAACAGGCTTTGAAAACAACACTTGCATGCTTGTGCACAAACTAATCAGAATCGGAATTCCTTTATTTGTCCCGCAAATGGTGAAATGTCTTTGTCACAGCAGCCAAAGGACAGGAATATTACAATAAACAATATAATAAAAAGATAAGAATAGAACATAATGTAAACACACTGTGAACATGTAAACTTGTATGCCCACAGAAAGGACTATGAACATGAATATAAGCTTGGGTACCCATGTGCACATGGCAGCAAACTTAGCCCACACACACACTCAAACACACATGCTCACAGTTGCACAGTCCCAGCAGGGTGTTTTTTGTAATCCTTCACCTCGTGGCAACATTTTTTAAAGCAATAACCAATTTAGCACTTCATGCCGGATCAGACAAACTGTATCTAACTGGCTGGAGGTAGACCAGACGCTAATGTTAAATGCAATACCCGAGCAACAGGTCTTAAATACAAAGCTCATTTCTGTCAGCAGGGGTCAGACCTCAGCTGGGTGTCTGTCCCAGCCCGGCTGCCAGCTGGAGAGAGCGGCAGCAGCAGAGGATGCATGGAGAGGAGAGCAGCAGCCAAAATTGGGGTCACAACAAATGTACAGAGCAGGACTGTGACATCTTGCCAAGTAGAGACAGCACAGTCCAACTCCTTTCCACATGTGTGAGCTTAACTATTCCTCCAAGTCTCAGCCTTCTGATGGACACTTTTATTCAAAGTGCCTAAAGGAACACTGAGGGTACTCTGTACATTTTTAAAGTAAAGTAACAGCTGAACTTGGCAGTGCCATGGAGCCATTCCTCTTCAACACCACATGTAATGTTGTTACTCCTCAATGCTGGCTTGTTGTTTTGATGTTATTTTTTTCATATAACAGATCATATCATATAAAAAAAAAAGTTGATTGGAAACCGTTTAACCTAATTTACAGATGGGCAAAATCAAAACTTGAAATTAGTTTAAAAAAGTTATTTTATACATTGAAAAATGTTTAACATTATCACTGTCCTAAACAATTTATAATACGGTGTTTATAGTATTTGGGAAATTCCCTAGTTGCAACTTTTTGAACTATTTATAGTTTTTTACGTTGTATTTTAATGAAAGACAATGTAAAACGTTTAATTTGTACAACCACAGATTTACAGTTTTCATGTACCCTGATAACAATTTTATTTGGATTTATGTAACCAAAAAAAAATGCACTTTTTAATACAAATATGTAAAAAATTTCCCTTCAGCCCAGGCTAACAGGAAACAGAGAAGGTATAACGTAAAGCAGCGCTGCTGTCATAAGGTTTGATTCGGCCAGATGTTTAAAGTGAAAACTTATTAAAAAAAATTCAATCAAAACAAAATATGATAATTTTTGTGAAGTAAAAGTGCTCTTTAATCCCTGATTATTAAAGATGATAATCCTTTGGTGTCCTGGCCCATATTATGTTTCACAATCTGAGTATGGCGAGTAGAGTGAAAATCCAGTGAAGGGAACTTGGGATCAACCATTTTGCATCTTCACAATAATTCATCTGGCTTTTGGCCAATTGCCCACCCTTAAGTTTTGGTCTCGGCCCCCCAAGGAAAAGTTTGGGCACCCCTGACATACAGGGAACAGTACGTCCTAGATCAAATCTCAGGAGATAATATTTTATTCCTCAATCAGTGGAGTCCTCAAGATACCAGTTCTTGTTGTCATTTCCTAGCCTGTAAGTCTGCTGCATGCTCCCACTGTGAGAAATCACAGAAAGCTCCACAGCAGCTGTGGAGTTTCTTAAGTCTCCTGCGCGTGAGGATCTCCCGAGGAGCTCGAAGAAGGGGCAGTTCATTCATAACCTCTTGGTGACAGGAAGCTAATCAATCAGAGGTGGCAATTTCCACACTCAGCTAGCATGAAGAGTAACGCACCACTTACTCCCCAGAGCCAATAACACGAATCCAAAGAAATCACCTCGTCAAGGCAGGGCAGTGAAAGAGGGGGAATAACAAGCAATTGGCCACTGTCAAAACATCCCATTATGGTTTTATGGGGAGGAGTGACGAGGACACTGAAGCCCTCATCATGGTCATGTGACTGGAGATGTTGGAAATGAGGCTGCATGCAGAAAAATAAAGACAAAAGCCTGCTTAACATTAAGTTCATCCCAACCTCTTTACAGGCTAAACGTGCACATTTTCTCTAAATATACAACCACAACCTGACACAATTATCTGATCATTTCCATTCATAATATTCTAATTGGTCCAAGTCAAAGCACAAAGAAGCTTTCTTCTGTTTCTGTTTGTAACACGAACAAAAACCTGTTAGTTACTCCTTTTTGCAAAGAAGTACTGAGATTAATATCTTTCACATTAGACATGTTTAAGCAACAAAAACATGTTTTTTTTAATCCTATAATTACAAAGATAGATAGAAGATGGAGAAGAAACCTCAATTAGCTATCATTCTAGAAAAGGTTTGGAAGAGCTGCAACAAATTTGCAGAAATGAACCTCGCCTTGACCTCGCCCCGACCCCACGTCCAGCTCTAGCCTCCAATAAAGACGTCCTATAATGTCAAGTTAACTGTGATTAATGGCGGTACCAGGCACAAAGTCTTTTCTGTGTACAATACCCAGAACTTCAATACAGCTCACTGCACTTCAGCTGTAATCCAAAGAATTTATAGAAATATCTGAAGAGGCCTGCTCCAAAACTCTCCACAGTACATCCATGTTGAGAAATTTTACAAGTTCTGCACTCACTATTTTTAAATCATGGCAGATCTAGTCCATAAACCTCTAAGGTAAGCATATAGTCCTGGAAAAGTACCCTCATTTGTTTTCATTTTGTGTTATTGATCATTCTTTGAGAGCGGCCATCACTGTTCAGAGTGCATGATGACTTATTTTGGAGCCGAAGCTCTGGATTCCTGTTCGCCTTATAGGTTTATTGGCTAACGCGAGAGCTAGCTGTCGAAGTGACACCCATGGCAGGGGAGAGTTTATCATTCTGCTGACAGGCTAAATAACTTGTGCCGAGGCAACAGATAACAAATGGGCTCAAGTTGTGGCTTGAGTGTCTCTGTGTTAAAGACAAGAACAACTGGGCTGCAGCAGAAATAAATGGTCTTTACTTTCTGGCATTTGGCCATTATCTCTGGGGCACCTGAAGTACACAGAAACAGGAAGATTAATAAGGTCTTTACCGTGTGCCAACATAGAGCATGCAGTACTACTGAAAATGAACACATGTTAACAAGTGACAGTTTATCAGATGTTTTTATATAGTGTTTAAATTGATTTCACCTTTTGAAAGCTCTACTTTGTGTTCACAATAAGCGTGACCTTGATTATTTGATCAAAAAACTCTAATTTGGTGTAAAACCTCATCACTCTCAAAGTCAGGCTTTTTTATTAGAGAATACATGGATGCACACGTGCTTTGAACAAACAAAGACAAATTTAGAAATGCACATACACCAGAATAAAATGTTAACGTTTCTGGGCACCATGGCTATGTTCAAATGTATATGTGTCAAATGTACCAAATTAACATGTCTACAATTTGTGCCGTATCACATTCAGATTACATATTTATGAGCTGACTTTCATGATGGGTAGTGGAGAGGATGGTGGAAAAGCCATAGCTAGGCGAGAAGGCTCCAAAGCCAGTGACTGCATTTCAAGACTGCCTTTCAACATTGGGTATTTTTAAGGAGACCTTTTGTGGAGGCAAAAAACTGATGTTTGGTGAGATGTTGGGACATCTCCAGCAGTGTTCGCAAAGAAAGAAACAGGGATTTTTAATGACGCATCTAAAGTCGTGTTTGTGGCGACAATTCTGGAATTAAGCCAAAACATGATCTTTTCCTAACCCTAACCAAGTGTTTTGGGAGTCAGAACCTAACCAGACCACAAGCACAGCCTTGTCACAACATAACATTTAAAATTGAACCTAAAGAAACAAAGTTGCGACAACAGAGATGTAACGTTTCAACATATCCGTAGCCTACATCACCAACATTAATTATGGCGAAATATGGGTTGTTCAGCTTTTTAGGTTTAGGCACTGAAGACTGTTTGTCTAAGGTCGGGTAAAGGTCCAACTTTATAAGATAGTTGATTGTTGAGCCTCATCATCAGTGGTGCGTTGGGTCAGCTTGTCCTATACCAACCCAAAGCGTCAGTATTTGACAAGTTGGGTATGAGACTCCACAATCAATTATCTTACAACTTGGACCTTAAACAGTTTGGTTATAGTATTAATTTCACTGAAATTAAAACACTGAACTATGACTCTTTAATTTAAAATGCGATGAATTTATCCATCCACTGATCTAAAAACTGTGCAACAAGACACTTGCGACTTGCCTCTTCTGCATTTGTGTATTTCTTTCATTTCATGGACTATAAAATTTGGATTTTATGACATCATGTTGGGTTTCATAAGACAAGGCTGGACTGATTTATTTTGGCTCACATTACTCATCCCTCATAATCAGCCTTCGGGATCTAGTGTCAAAGCAGCAGGCTAATAAGCTAAAGCTGTTGATAGAGCCACACTTGCCGTTCACCTTTGCCTCGCGGGTGTCAAACTGTCAGTAAGAAACTCAGCAGGCTTCAGGAGTTTACTGCAACCGTGGCACGACATAAACAAATCTATTTCCCTGTAAGGAAAAATGGTGGCATATGATGCATATTATTGCAACTGTGATGTGTCAAAGCATAAACAAATGCCCTGTTCCTCTCCCACTCAGGTCTCTATTTACAGCTGTTTCTGTCCATACAGTAAGTGAGATATACCCGTGAGGCAACCGGGCTGCTGTCTTAAGCTCGTGAAAATGTGCTGCAAGAGATAAATTCCAAGATGTCAGAGGAGCTGTCAGTGTGAAAGAATACACTGGTCATTACCACCTTCAGATCTATCTCGCATGCAAACGCCCCCTCCCTCCTGAGCAGGACCCCTGCTGAGGATGAGCCAGACTTTCCCACACTGAAGAGCTGACTGGCATGCAGTCATTGGACCAAACTTTTACTGTAGCTTTCATATGATAATTCTCTCATGCAGCCCTGACAATGGCTTCGGACCTGCCTACTACATACTACCAATGAACGCCTACTGCACACTGCTTTTCATAGTAATATGTAGTATGAAACTGTTGAATCGATTTATTTTATAGTACACCATGCAAGGCTTAGGTGGTTTCCATTGTTTTCACCATTTTCCTCTCAGCAATAGCTGCATAATTGAAACAAAATTTCCAACACATCCTCGTACTTAAATAACTGAGCAGGTCGATTGCCAGTGTCTCCCAAAACGACATATCACCGTTCTCACACCAACACAACCATTGCAGTGTACCAGCAACAGGTGCACACAACCTTCTTCGTACGGTCACCAAGAAACGTAAATATGGGTGTAATAAGCTGCTTTCATAGTCGACATACATGGTTGTTTTTGTGATGGAAAGGTATCAGTTGTAGGCCTGTATTTCCTCTGCCATTGTAATGGAAGTCATTTGCTTCATTGGCTACAGTGGTCCGTGTGAATGTAGGGCAACGTGGGCCTGTGAGCGTGACTGGCCGGCTAGACAACTAGCTGCTCCTACACAGGTGAGTTCTCGCTTAAAACCTTCTCAGAAGTGAATTTAGTAATGAAATGACATACAACAGTTATAAGAAACCTTTCAATTGTTGGCCTGGCTGGTTCTTGGGACCATTCCAGCACATTGCATCGTGCAAGGTAGGCTGGTTTGATGCGTGCCGGAGATTTTTTTCCCAAATTAGTACAACATCTGGGTATTTTTGGCATACTGCAGATTTTTGCTTTCGTTGTCTACTTCATGTACTGCTAGCATAGAAAGTGGTTTCTTATACAGCCAATGTTTTCATCTCACTTTTTAGTTAAATGTGCTTAAACTTCTAAATTGTCATGGATAAAAGCTATTACCACAGTTGTAGATCAACTCCCAAAACAATCAGACAAGAAATGCAACAAACATTTCTGTGTTGAGACTCAGGACCCGGTGTGTTGGTGGTAAAATTTGCTGAAGTCGAGCTGCAATGTGTTGTATTATGCTGTTATGGTTTTTCACATGCTTATCTTGACCAAAGAGTCATTTTACAAAGCCCATTCTGACACCACACTTCTGCTGACGGAAACATTTTCAATAACGCAATCTATGTTGTCAAAGCAGCCATCTCATCACTATGTTAAAACCTACATCGGTATGGTTCGAAATGAACTTGCCTCAGCTGTCAGATGTCCTTATTAAGGCTGTCTAATAAGCCCAGGTTACAAGATGGTTCTGAGAAGTAAACGATACCCGCAGAGCGGCCCACACGTACAATAAGGCAACGAGCCTTAGTGTGGATTTCATACTCAGGGCAGAGCATACTCTAAGCCTATTTTTGTTGTCCTGATCTCAGACAACCCTGGACCCCATCCAGCATGGTTAAAGTAATATCCACCAGTAATGCAGCCCCGTCCTGACATCTCCATTGGGACTTGCAGGCTGAGGGGCCGGGGTACAAGAGTGACGGGGCAATTCCAGTTACAAATTCCAGAAAACCCTGTCTAAACTCAATTTCTGTGAGATTTAAGTGTAGGGAGGAAGCGTGACATTTTTGTGATGCCCTTCACTTGTCTTTGCAGTCCAGAAGAGGAATGTGTTCTCCTTTTATAGACCCCTCAACACAAGATATGAAATACTCCACGCTCCCAAAGTCCTCAGTTAAACTGGATACCCGATTAAGACTTTGAGTGAGCGCTTCAACTCTCCAGGGTGGTTGTGGGCACAAACAGTCATGATGGGGCACTCTGTACACAAAGGAGGCCATGTTTTGTCGTTCTTATGCTAGCATCCTGTGAATTTATGGCCACCGGAGCCCCTATTTTCCCTCACTCCCGTGGAGATAAGGGTGTTTTTCTTCTGAAAATCTACAGGGGGTCGGGTGTAGTTAAAGGACACACTCAGCTGCTAGATTAACTCATCAACGCCGCATTGCAGGGTGTCAACAGAAATGTTTCACACACAAGACTGACAAGGAATGAATACCATTTGGAGGTCATAAGTGGCAACCCCTCAGTCCTTCAGGCCTTTTAAATGTTAGTGTCTGCCTTTCAAGAGCAAGGATGTAACCTCTAAACCTTTGAGAGGAAAAAAGATACGTGTTGGACATCACTGCCCTCATGTCAGTTTCTACTGTAGATTATGACTTGGACTGATCAAGCTCATGAGATTTATACCAAATAAATCACTGGGGAGACATCTTTAGCTGTCATTTTGTTGCTTCAAATATAACTTTTATATCTAAACTTCTGATGTCAATCTCACGACCAACATTTAATAATAAATTGATGAGACATTTTAAAGACAGTCGACATGCAACCAGACCTAAAAGATCACGGCTACAAAAAAAAGCTGTCACTGTAAAATCTCCATCAGATTCGAATCAATCTTTCCTGAAAGCAAAAACATTTATATTATGTGTATAAAATCAGTTCCTTTCATGTTCGTACCAAAAAGGAAAGCAGATCAGACTTTCCATGTCTCAAAATTAGCACCACTCTGACAGGTTTAAACTATTCTAAAATACAACTGCAGAGAAACTTGATTCAAGTGTCTTTCAGTAACTGTGTCCTCCTCTTTAGCTTCTTTAAGGAGCATATTTTTGGGGAACCAAAAAACAACTGACGACCGGAGACGTGGGATCATCTTCAAAAGAAAGACGCATGTCTGTGGCATGCAGTCTTTTAGCTGCTTGAGCAATGCCATTCCTTGTAGTTTGAGTCATCTAAACTCCCCGTGTAATGGCTTCCAAATTTAGATTACGGTGCAAGTTTCAAACCAAGTTTCAAATTTGTTGAAGCTTTGCTCTGAGCGGTTAAAGGTCTCGAAAGGGACACACACGAAAATTGCAGGATCTTGAAATGGGTGTCTGGGTTGTTGACTCAGACAGTGACTGGGAGCCGGCCAGGTTTCTCGCCCTCCACAAGAACGGCGGATTGTGAGGCCTTTGCACTTGGCGGGCAGCAAAGCTTTGATAGCTGCTCAGGGAAAGTCATTGTTTTCCCTCTAAAGCTGCAGTGCCACAGGGTGGCATGGTTGCCATGTTGTGCCTGTTTGCTTTAGATTTGAGGAAGATCAAGCCACGTGGCCTTCGTTAAGCCGTGTCCCAGTGGGCGCCACGGGCCTCTGGAACGTGATAGATAATTCAAGTACCACTGAGAGGTCCTTTCATATTGCTTTGTCATTGAGCAAACCAGTCTGCAAAACCACAGACATGTAGAAACTTTGCCTTTCTTTATGTTGCAACTTTACTTTTCTTGAGATTTAAATGTTTTATTTTGTGTTGTTGTCTGGTCATGTTTAGGCACAAATACCACTTGGAGTTAGGTAAAAATGATGTTTTGGCTTACCTGGTTCTGCCCTGGCTTACCTGGAGTGTCATTAAAAGTATCCAGTGGTTTCATGCTTACAAATGTTGAAATGCAATCTCAGACAGTGTTCTGTCGCTCGGTGTCTGTCACACCCTGGTTGGTCTCAACTTGTAACCTGGATAAAGAAGCTTTTATGTACTCTGCTAGGAACCTTTAACAGTTCAATCTAAACATGCAGCATTCGGTCTTTCCTGAATTCAAATCAATGCTATTAGTTTTATTAAATCATTGTTTTGGATTGGTCTTAGGTTCATGGCCTTTTTTAATGTGCCAATTAGAAATTGTAGTCATTGTCTTATTATAACATTTCTGTCGAATTCCAATTGTGTGACATTTTGTCTGATCCGTCTGTGGTTTGTGGTTTTATCTTCATATCTTGACCAGGGCACTCTTGAAATTTATATTTTTAATCTCAGCACTACTTTCCTCATTTAATACACAATAAACAAAAGTACTGCAATCCTGCCACAATCAGTAGTTTCAACAGAAATGCATTTTATTTGTGGGTGGTTAATACTCAACCCTTTATGAAATGGCTAATCAATACATAGGATTTTTACTTATCATGATGCAGAAATGGAGGACTAATAGGGCAGTTTCATTGCTAAAATAATTTGCAGCACTGAGGAGGAAAACAAAGATAAATCATGATTAAAATAACCTTTTATACCATACAATCAGGTTTTTTATAGGGGGGGAAAGAAATGAAATCAACATCCAATCATGACCAACATCCTCTACAGTAACTGTATCTAACATGCCAACTCCATCAAACTCTGAGATCAGTTCAAACTCTTTGCTTTGCTCACTGGAACCACGGCTGAAGGAGATTCATCACAAAGCTCAGATGTTTCTGTCATTCCTCCGTGTCAATGGGAGACGCCCTGACAGTGTTTTCAGTGTTGGGTTCCGGGTGCCGTTTGGCATCAGCATGGCGTGGGAGGTTAAGGGGCGAATGGCAGTGTTGGCCCTGTCAGCCCCCCTAGTTCACCAGGTCCCAGGGGCTGGCGCCAGGCTAGCCCCGCTAGCAGCCGGAGCAAAAAATAACCCTGCTGCAGTTGTTGGGCAGGAGAGAGAGTGACAGGGAGAGCATGTCACGCTGGAGGATCAGGTTTCAGCGGCTGTCATCAGAGAGCAGTCATTACTTCTGGGCTAATTATCTGAGGCCACGTGTAAACAAACAACCTGCCAGTGTGAAGACTACATTGTGTTCACAGCTCCGGGCTTTGGGTTTGTCCCCTTCACTTGTTTGATGTTGGCATTAATTCTGATGCCGACTACAGTGCTTGAGTCTTAAAGGCTACTTCAGTTTAGAGGTATAAGAAAAGACTATTTGACCAAATTCAAGTTGAAAGGGGCTAAATGTACTTCTTCCTCTTGTTGTGCGTTTCTATTTTTGAAAATCCAGAGAATTTCCTTGAGTTGACCATACTGATGCAAAAACCTTTGAGCCTTTTTACAGATTACTCAATGCCAAGCAACGTTTCTTTACGCTGAACAAACTGTGGTGTTGTAATGCCGCCCCAGTGTGTGATTCTGGATGGCATGCCAGCGATCCGCAAGCAAAAGACGCGTGACATGGAATGTAACAGTGTCGGCGTCTGCCTTCATGTTTTACATATTAATCGGGTAGAACTTTTCAAACAGCAATAATACATGGAAATAACAACTGTCTGCCATTTGGAGAGACAACAAGGTGGACGAGATCAACCACCATATGACAGACATTTTCGATTGCTGTTGTTCTACTTTGAGTTAGCTGCTAACTGCTGCTGGCTGATTTTTAAATCTCCCGGCTGTGGGTCACACACATAACATCAAACATCAAAACTTCACACCCCCGTCTCTTCCTGTCACCTCCGGTCGATTCAGCGCTGCAATTACCTTCGCTGCCGGCTCCAAAGCAGAACGATAATGACCCCCAATTCCTAACCCTAACCCTAACCGATTTCTGGATGTGTAAAAGGAGCTTATATAACTTATTCCTAACAGTAGCTATGTTTAAAATATGTGTTATAGTATGTTACAGTATTATCTTTGTCAGCTCCAATTTTTTGGATTTTTGTGTTTTAACTTAAAGGACTGCAAGTTATTATATAGGTTGAAAATGCTGAAAGCCTTAAAGGCGATAAAGACAAAACTGAATTTCAGTAGTTTCATTAAAAGATAAAATTTTGACAGTTTCTCCATTAATGTGGATATGAAAAGCATGTTGAATGTTACTTTAAAAATTGTTAAATTTGTCCTGAAAAGTACAGCTGTATATTATATTCAGTGCTAGAACTTGCTTAATAAAGGGGAACTGGTGGCGGACAAAAAATACAAAGATGACCAATAACCATTATATTTCAGCTGTGTTTCACTGCCATTCGTCATGATTTGATTTCATCAACAGGACTCAGGACAGGATCCATGAATGCACCCTCTGACTGAAAACTCAATCCAGCTCAGCCCAGCGCCTGGTCTCACATTCCCCAGCCTTCATGGTACGTTTACAGTCCAGGCTCATGTTTCTATCACGCGCTTACCATACCATACCTGTGTACTGCGCCCACAGTCAGAGCAGTTGCGCGTGACCCGTGGTAAAGTTGTCTTCATCTCTCCAGGCTTGAGATGTGCCTTAAACAGCAGTTGCAATGTAATAAGCATAATGAATTTAGTGGAGGAGTCAGAAGGCTGGTTAGTTAAAATACAGTAATGTTCCTTTAAACTGTAATTCTGTTCTCACATTTGACTAAAGCAAACATTGTTTAGTGCGACAGCAGTTCTTTAAAGTTAGGTAACCTGTGTAGTTCATGTTGTGAGAGGAAGGTAGCAGTAGCGGCTCTCCCAACACAAACCTCTCAATCTCAAACCTTTCGCCTGTCAAAAGGGAACAAATACAACTTTTAAACCAACTGTCACTGAGTGACAACACCATGGACGTCTCATCTTCACTGTACGCTACGTCCACTGCTCAGGCAAACTTTGAGTCTGTCAATGTACGATGTATGATCATGAAAACACCTTTTTAGGTGACAGGCTAAATAAAAACTATTTGCTTTTCTCCTCAGGTCGACATTGGGATCACTGAGTCAGAGTAATGTCTGAAATGCTCACAGATGGCACTTGGAAATGATGGCGAATAAGAAAAAAGCTAAAATATTTTAGATGAGTCACTGAGACACAAGAGTCTTTGAGAATTATGATCAATAATAAAAGACATGCACTCTGGAATTTTTGGCCTATTATTCAGTTCAATTCAAAAAGCTTTATCCCAGAGGAACAAGTCCTGGTGCAGGCTTAGTAACAAAAAGGACATGCACATGGTACATGGAAAGACAATACATACTAGATCAATTGTGATACATGACAATTAATAACAAAAAAAGCAGTGATCATGTAGCAGGAGGTCAAGTCAGTATAGGGTCAGCGCAGCAGTTTTTGTGTTTTGAACAAGTCAGTTCTGCCAATGGTTTCATACTATTTCAGTGGTCAACAGTTGTCCTAGCACGCCTAGAAATATAGCAATGTGCTAGCAAAGTCAGTGAAGAAGACTGCCAGTCAGTAAATGTGGTTATAAACTATGCAGGTTTAAAACAAACTAAATCAGATGCAAATGTTTTCTGCTGAAGGAAATTCCCTCAAGACATTTGTCAGACCATAAAGGTTTAATACATGAGACTTCCCAACTCTCCAAAAACTGACGCTTTGGGATGGAGGCCGACCCAACCTACAATTCTGAAGCGTCAGTATGTGAAGAGTTGGAAATGAGACGCAAAGATCAACCTTTAAGGATACTCACACATTTCGGTGAGAAACACTTAAAGTAAACAGCAGTTCTGTTTGTTTCTGTACGAAAAGTCCTTAATAAGTTAATTAGCTGTATTTTACCTCTGTCGAAGCTCCTCATGTGACCATTCGAACAACATTTAGAATAAAAGCAGTACAGTAAGCAGTGGGTGTGGCGCATAGTTCATGACTGATTTAGCTTAGCGTACAGCTGATTGTCAGTGTTGCACATGTTTGAGATATTATTCAATAATGCGTGGCGTAATGGAGATGCAAAATGACATTAAGCTCCTGCTTGCATGCTGTCACTTACGTCCTTCTGGGGGTTGGTGGCTTGTCAGGTCTAACTGTACATTATTAATTGCCCTCTTGTACCCACCTGTGTTCAGAGTGACCAAGAGTTTGCATTTAAATATTTATATATGCATCCTAAACCAAATTACTCCATCCCAGAGACATAGCTAAAGAGCTCATTTGCATGCTAGGGCCTTTTTGAAGGGCGTGAGTCAACAGCAAACATTACTGCACCACTCTGTCAGGCGAATGACTGACATTTCTAATGGAACATGAGCGCTTCGCTGAATATGGATTTAGCAATGCTATTAGCCCGGGGTACTTTGATGACCACAAGAAATGTGATAGGCAATTAATTTTTGGGAACAAGTTTGCTCATCCCCACCAATCCCTATTAAGGGGCTGCTGATCCCCCATTTGCTAATTGAGTTAGCTGCATCAGGCTGGATTTGAACTTGAGAAGTGTCACAAATCAGACTCTGTTTATCTACCATTATGTCGAAGCGAGGAGCTTAGTTTTACGATATAATTATACCTCGCAGGACAGTGACCCTGGCCAACCTTATTTTGTAATGCAGAGCACTTTGGCAGGATCCTTGATGCTCACTGGGCAGATTTCATCTGGCTTTGTCTGCTGCTTTTTTCCTGCCTGTATCTGCCTCAACCTCTGTCTAATTGGAGCATGAAATCTGTGCACAACAAGAATACTGAGACTAAAATTCCTTATTTCCTCCAGATGGCATTGTCAGTGTGAAGGCACTGAATATCCATGAGGCTGTAGTTTGACGCAGCCTCTCTTTCTTTCAATCTCAGAAAAAAGAATCAGCTTGACATTTGACGACAATGACCCAACAAGGAGGAGAAAAGTAATAGGTCAAAAAACTTCTGAGTGGAAACGCAATCCATTTTGTTGTGGCCCTGAACACGATTCGATCGACACTATCCACTTGCAGCGTAGGCCTCCCCGTGCCCTCGCCAAAGACATTTGCAACTGGTGTCAAGGCCCTATAAATCATCCTGTATCAAAGAGGCCATGTAACGCTTTCTACATTTCAACATATGTGGAATCAGAACGCGTCTGTCATCGATGTGAGCCACTCTCAGAGAAAAGGTTTTTTGGAGGCCTTTCCCACTCTAATGTGGACCATATGTGCTATTGATTTGGGAGGTTTTACCTGCCACAGTGGGATACTCCTGAAATGAGGTGAGGCAGACACTGTCATACCTCTTCAATAGTAAGGGATTATGCCTGTAAACTAAAATCAACCAGGTGGATAACTACCAAGATGTAGCAAAAAGCCTGGACTTAAATCCTTCCTCTGTTTCTGGAGAAACAGATACTTTTTCTACTCAGTGTTTTGCCTTTAAATTGCCTCTAAACACACAGTGATCTGGTTCATTTGCATCAAACGAGACAAACTCCAAACCACGGCGGCTGTTGCCAGGATGAGCCTATTCATCTTAATATTATAAATGGCTCTCACTGTCATCCGAGGTTTTAAGTTCCCAAAGCAACTGATCCTGGTCTTGTACTGGCCATATATCTCCCTTTGAAAGCCAACTCTTCCATCTCCTGCTGCTTTGTATTTAAGGTTGGCCCTCTATCTTTGCTTTAACCTGCTTTCTCAATGACCATCATAACTTCAGGAGAGCGAGGAGGTTTCACTATTCTGTGAATCTCCATTTGTGGTCTCGGAGGTTGAAAATAAATGAGACTGTAAATCAAATGACGAATGTTTAGCGATTTGGTCGCTGCGTTAACACTAAGCTTGTTTCTAAATTTAGAGTTGTCTCCACAGAATTACCGATCACTGCTGCTAAATAAAACATCTGACAAGAGTTTGACCGTTATGATGCCTGTTTTTCTGCCCTGATTGAAGTTTATTTTAACACACGCTCCTTTTGTATTTGTTCTACTGTATATTATATAGACCTGGCTTATACCAGGATTAACAATGACACAAGGTCATAATTACATAGACATAATTACATTATTTAAACATGCAGTATTGATGTTGATTGCTGAAGAAATTACAGTATAAATATTAGACCCATTGTCCACTTTTTTAGTGACACGATAAATATTGAATTTCATCAGTATTTCATCATCACGATGCCATCGTGGCTGATAAATGTGATGCTTTATTTTGTCAAAGAAACACAAAGGTTGTGTTCATGTACTTGAATCCTGCCGATTACATTTTGTGACAATTCAACCAACTACAATTATGTTGAACTGGACTTGAAAGTTTAGAAGTCAGTTGCCCTGTAATTTCCTGTTAAAAAGGAATGTAAAGTTTGAGTTGTATTTCTGCTGCTCGTGGATAACGGGACTCAACAGTACATGTTAATCAAACTACTTCTATTTATTCATTAATAAATGTAACATTTGTTTACACAGGGCATTCATGCATACTCTTTATGGCAACACCCTGTTTAAAGTTTCGTACAATAATAGAAACCAAATGATTCGAGCAGAGAAAGTCGATAAAACAAAACAAAAGGTAAAAATTTAATAGAAGCAATCATGGGAAGCTGGTTACTGACAGTGGCCGTAGTTTTGAGTAAAATTACAGATTCTTCAATTAACAGAAAAGGCAGTTTTTCCCTGGATCAGTATAGTTTCAGGTCTCCATAGTATAAGCCAATCACTGGAGCTGGTTTAGTATATGCCAGAGTGCTACAGACGCAAGGATGAGTTATGAAATTGTAATTTAGCACCAAGTGGACACTCATACGGACACAGTGGCGAGTGTTCGAGGGGCCTTAGAGGGCAGCGGCCGCATGTTGATGTGACATTGAGAGGAGAACTGTTTGAACAGATCAGAGGGCAGCTGGTAATGTTCCTGTACAACAGGTCGAGATTCAGTTCAACAACATCTTGTGCATTAAAAAGAAGATGGAAGGAATATAACAAGATATTTACATCCCACCACTGATATTGCATATCGCATCAATATGTGTAGTATATTATCATAATTTACATCTCTGGATCTGGATCTTATTTTCATGTACTTATTTAAGATTAAAAAGTGCTTTAACTACCAGAACTACTATATTTGATCGAAAGATACTGAAAGTAGCAGTGAAACTTGTCAGCTGACAAAAATAAGTAATTCCACAACAATAATAGCTCATATTCCCAGAGGACGTTCAGCACGTTCAGGAGTTCAGGAGTCACAAAATCTAAATATAATAAATCAATTAACACATAAATGAAACACAGACGATAAGTGATGCACCTTTAGAGCGGGACCAGCAATACAGTCAATACATATAAAATTATGCACTTTAAATCAAGACCTACAAATTACTTTAAAAACACAACCCACAGCCCAAGAAAATATCACAAATCATTTCAATTATTAACACAAAATATCCTGAGGAGCATCTCAGCATCCTGAACCTTTGACTCAGCACTTTTTAGACAACTAAAAGCAACAAACGGGGGGTGATCTTCAAACTGAAATACGGTTCAGACCATATCCTATTAATACTATGACTCATTATAATGATAATAGTCTTGGTGTCATTATAACCATAATAATATTTGCAGAAAGACGTTTCTTCTTCTCTGATTTTCTGTACTATTAGACTCTCTGAGGATTTCTGTCATTAGTCATAAAGGAGACGTTTTTTTCAGTCTGTTCTCGGTGTATGAACAACAGAACATGTCTGACCCAACAAACGTCCATGTTTAACCTTGTTGTCTGTCACAGGAGGCGATACCTGCTGGGCGGGAGGGATCATCCTCGCCATTAGCGAATACTCGCCACTCTCTGGAGCCGCTGCGTGCCGATTACAAAGCTCAACTATTCTGGGAAGCCTTAACCTCGCGACCACCCTCTTCCCTTCACAAACTGCGGCTGACTTAACATTCCTGGCTCAGTGTATTGTGTCACAGAGAGGAACATGTAATCAGGTCGTAAAACAGTCTACTCCTGTCCGCTCCTGATACGGCAATTAACACTCCAGATTAACTTCAATGTCACTTTAAAATGGAACAACATTTGTGTGCACAATAACGGCCCTTCTCCGAATTAGTTTATAAAAATATACATGTATCACTCTCGCTGGGATTCTCAACATAATTTGCTTCTGGGTTCGGCTGCTTAGCTGTCACAATGATCCATGCTATGAACTGATACGTGCCACACATCAAAGTCTCAAAGTGAGGCAGTAACTCAAAGATAAATCCAACAAATGACTTTTGCTGCACTCAGTATGGTTGTGATCAAATGAACTGAGCTCTATAGGAGAAGCCGCCGCTTTCTTTGGTTCCTGGTAAAGAAATCTCCGGCAGCCACAGCGGTCCGATATCGAGAAGTGGAAAGAGGTATTTCGAAACGATCTATGTCATCCTTACAGCTGCTGTGTTGTCTTGAATTACCTTGATGCAGTGTTTCCAAAGTACAGATTGGATTTCCCTCGCCATCGTTTTCATCCAGATTTTTCCACAAAAAAGGAGAGATTTATTTACAATTTGTCTTTCTGATAGCCGACTTCTTTCAGAGTGAGCCTCGTAGAGTTCAGGAGGCGGATTACGGTATGTGGTGGTAGTTTGAAGGGGTTAGTTTTGAAATAGGTATTAATTTCACATATGGGCATTGGTGCAGGGCCTGGCATGGTTTATGGACAAGTGTTGGAGTTTTTCTTTCTGAAAGGATCACTTCAAAGGGCTTGGCAAGAGACGAGGTTGAACTTTTAGCTGAAGGTGAGAGCTGCAGATCTTTACAGCTGAAGTAGTAATAAAAACATCGACACCGAGAAGCTTTGTCATGTGAATCAAAGCAGGACAGTGTAAATCTCTTATCAATGGTCCATACAGGCATCCAAATGTTAAATTTGAGGGAAACTGGACTCCTCAACATAGAAATATGTAATATGTTATGTATAGAAAATGTCCAATTTATGTCTCTCTTCATTCCTATAAGGCTCATTGAATGTAAAAAAAAAAAAGAAAAGGTGTTGCTGGACGTTAACCATCTGCGCCCCCTGCCAATCTTATTACATTATTATTTACAACCAAGTGCATGATACAGTTGTGTGGCTAAAACCAGGCAAGTATCATCATAGCTGTTGCCCTATTTTGTGTCAGTTAAGTAAGTGGAGCCTGTGTCTTCATGGCATGGTGCAAATTCCTGAGATTAATGTAAATGATAAGGAATCTGCAACTCTCCGGATTCTGAGATCCTCGGGATTAAAGGTTCAAGTTCCAGCCGACACTGGAAACGGATGACTCACTGTCCGGCCCTGGCGGCTATCGGGTGTCTCGTCTCCTCCCAGTTAAGAAAGTGAGGAAGAGTAAAAAAGTCTCACAGCGCAGGCTAAAGCTCGACGGGAAATGGCAGCTTTCCACTCGGGCTCAGGATCTGTGTCTGTGAAGAAATACACAGCAGAAAGGAAGAGAGCGAAAGTAAATATGAGAGGGTTTTCTATTGAATTAATCTACCTTACAAGATGTAAAGAGAGGGGTTGTTTTTTTGTTTTTTTTTGCCTGCTATCAGAATAACTAAGGTATTGTGTGCACATACAGAAAAAACACCTTTAGCTCAAAAAAGAAAAAAGACAGAAAGAAAAACTAAACTAAGGAAAAATAAAGGAAAGTGCCAGGCTGCTGTGTGCTGACCCCTGTCCTGTTCAAGGTTACTGTCCATTTCATTAAAAGACTCCTTCATTGATCCCTGTCCTTGGTCTGAGTCTCCCCTTTGGCCGTGTCTCCATTAACAAAGTTAACTCTCTTATACGCCGACCTCCTCCTACTCCTCGTGACCCGGGCAGACAGCTGTGCTTACCTTAGCA
Organism: Pagrus major; assembly: GCF_040436345.1. Lineage (NCBI taxonomy): Eukaryota > Metazoa > Chordata > Actinopteri > Spariformes > Sparidae > Pagrus > Pagrus major. The sequence goes on from NC_133232.1 coordinate 37,550,444, forward strand.
TAAAGTGCCACTATAGGTCATCATTATCAAATTAATCAAAGCTGTCACAACACAGCACAGTGCTGCGGTCAACGCTTCAGAAACCACTTAGATCATGTAACACTTGAACGTGCAGCAAAAGAGGCATGCAGACACACACACACACACACACACACACACACACACACACACACACACACACACACACACACACACACACACAGATGTGTTTAAGAACTAGAAAGAGTCATGGCACAGTGTGGTAGCTAACATTTAAGGGGTGCTGAGGAATTACTGAATGTTGTAGAATGAAGAATGTAAGCCTGATCAGGTGAGTCATAATCTTCAGTAAAGAACAACATGCTTGCTAAGAAGTGATAATAACATAGATCAACTGTATAATATATAGATAATACTACTGTACAAAAAACTGGAAACAATAAACCTGCCTCCTGTAGCTACATTGTCCCTGATATCAGCGTGGTTTTGGGGTGATTAGGGTACCACAGTGGAAACGATGTTATTGTTCAGCACCAATAATTCATTGATTTCTTCATCAGATCCTGTATTTCTGGCTTATTTGATCAAATCAAATAAAAAAAACAGGGTTACTGTTTTATAGCAGAATTATGACAAATATACAAATGCTAAATTTAGGGTCACTGATGGTTATTGATTTTTTGTTTTTTTATTGAGATTGATATCAATAAAGAGATTAGAACCCACATTTTTTCACATGTTCACATTTTATATCCTGCTGATATATTTTGACATTTTTTCACAGAACATATTCTTGTGCTGAGTCAAACAAAGAGAAACATGAGGACTAAAATGTAAAAGTAGTGGCACTTTCAAACAGTGTTTTTGAAATCTGTCACATACATTTTTGCATCTTTGACTTTTTAAAATGAATTTTTATTATTGTTTCAACTGTGTCCATGTGTTGGTTGGTTGGTTGGTTCATCAGCAGGAATACACAAAAACTACTGGACAGATTTCTACAGCACTTGTATGGAGGATGGGTCTTCTTTTACATTGCTAGATACAGCAATTTCAATATTTTTGTGAATTTCTCAGGGAATAACACATGAAATCCTCTTGATTTGTTGTGGAAAAACCCACTTAAAACCAAACATAGTTGTAAATAAATTGGAAGAATTACAGTATTTATTGTCATTTTTTAACACACATTGGAGCACAGTCACACTCTGAACCTGAAGGGATGGACAACCCAAAAACCATTCAGCCACCGTCAAACCCTTCATTTGGCTCTTTGTGTGCTCCAGAATAGATTTGTATTTTTGAAGTAGTAGTACACTTTGGCAGTAAACCAGAGTGATATTTGTACTACTACACTACTATACCAGACTTCCTGTGCTGCGTGTTAATCCTTCCAGAGAGCCGAGACATTTCTCTCACTCTTCATGCAGATGTTCGTTGTGCTCACTTCACTCATTTAGTGAGAAAAGGCTGAGATAACAAGAAGATCATTTCCACCTGCTGTTAACTGAAGCTAGAACATTGCAATACAAACACAGGCCCCCCCTTCTACTGTGTGTGTGTGTGTGTGTGTGTGTGTGTGTGTGTGTGTGTGTGTGTGTGTGTGTGTGTGTGTGTGTGTGTGTGTGTGTGTGTGTGCGCGCGCGCGCGTGCGTGCGTGCGTGCGTGAGAGAGAGGGGGATGGGCTGCAACAAGGGAGACGTGCAACACCAAATTGCCAGATTGATTAACTTGTCTGTCAGGCTCTTCACTGTGACAATAAACTCTGTACCTCAGGGAGCTTATTGAGAGATGACATGTCTGAGACCCGCAGGCGCACACACACACACACACACACACACACACACACACACACAAATTCATGCTGACACATACACCAGCTAACCCACCCTCCCTCTCAGCCTCTCTCATTATAAAACACCTTTCCAAGTGAGCCTGTCCTGAAGGCTGCCACCCCCCCGATCTCCTCCATCTCTCTCCACACACACACTTCCTGTAATCCCAGGGGATCCACACCGGGCTCCATTTTATAAACCGATTCAGTTCATAATTGAAAAGGATACTCTGCTCCATGTTCGGCCCCTTAATCCATTTAAGATCATTATGTGCATTGTCAATCGGTTTGACCCAGCTGCACAGAGGGCGAAACAATGAGGGGCTCCGTCTCAACCTCTCCTCCCTCCTCTGCCGGGTCACAGGGTTAATGAATGATTATTTCTCACTTTGTAACACAACACACACACTCACACTCTCTCTCTCTCTCTCTCTCTCTCTCTCTCTCTCTCTCTCTCTCTCTCTCTCTCTCTCTCTCTAATACTGCGAGCATCCTCTGTGGTCCAGACTGGTGTGAGACGTTCAGCCCCCAAATCAATTATATATGGTTATATGGAGATTTATGAATGAATGGTAACTGGGTTTGATCTAATTACCAGTTTTTGCTATTGATATTTGTTTGAAACAATTAAATATAATACCACTTCTGTGTGTGTGTGTGTGTGTGTGTGACAGTTAAAGTATGCTTATTCTGAAGAGACAGCTGTGAAACATAACTTCACAGTAATAACTGATAGTCGCCCAGACATTAAATCCCTGCTGTTTGATGATAAGTCATAAAACATAACATCTAACGTATGATCTACCTTTACATTGGCATCTATTTATTTAATAGTCAAAAACATGTTTATGATAAATTATCTTAATAACATTAACATACTGAATTAATAACATTTCATATCAGAATGTGTTATTACTGTACAAGTCAAACATTTGTTGTGATATAACTCATATTTATGGCTTCTACCAATTAGTCGGCCTTCTCTCCTATAAATTTTATCTACATACCCACGACTATCCCTGCAACAAATATGACCAAATTATGTTTTCTATTTACATAATAAGGAAATAAATGGTAATAAATGGCTTGTTGCAGAAATGCTGATACTGAACGGATCTTGGTCAGCAGCAACTTTTTATTAACATTTAGCAGAGATCTTTCCCTAACCTTAACCCAGGTGCCGTTGTTGCCTGTAGCTACAATAAGGAACTGTTTCTCCTTATTTCCATACTTTTGATTTATGACTTGTCCAACCCGGATCAGTTGGAATCCACAATCTTCTCACTGATGGTCTTGTTTGTGTAGGTCACATAGCGGCATCAGTGTTAAGAGTTCCTTGTTGTGGTACGTAGAACCACAGACTGGTCCGTCAGGACTGTGATGACAGTGACATCATCCACGCCAAACCACGGGAGGCTACATTTTAATCACTCAAAGAAAAGTTGTCTCTGAACATCATCCAGGCAGCAAATACATTGTTCATGTATGAAAAAAATGTATCGATACATCCAAGCATAATCTCTTGGAGACATGGTTCACCTGGAAGATTTACTAGTGAAAATGTTTCACATTTTACTTTTTTATTGTTACGTTTTTGTCTTCAAGGCACTTTGACCTGCTGCATAATAAGAATCTTTTTTGGGTTTGATACAACAATAGCAGAAATCATATGTATCATTGAAGATTTTATACAGCAGTTAGTCTAAAGAGCTGATGAACCTGGCTCACCAGGTGAACCAGGCTCTGTGTAAACACCACGTTCCTGCACCATCTCTCTCTTCCAACCTTTGTATTATTGTTCAGTTCTGATCACATGTTACAGACGTACAGTACAAAGAGTGAACTCATCTATTCCCTGACATCAAATTACTGCCTGTTTAAACACAATGTTTCCTCCACGTTATCTCTCCTTAATGAAAAAAATATGGGTTTTTTTCTCTTCATGCAGAGTTTTTTTTTTTTCATTTTGAGACTATATTAAAATGTAAAAAGTCCTACGACTCAAGTGTTTGATCAAATGCCAAACGATCCGTTACATGAGGCATGACAACTTATAATAGGCAATGACAGACATGACCGAGAAAAGAAAAGAAAAAAAACCATAGCTGTTCTTATTCCAGTCCAATGCTGCCGTTTGTGCCACTGAGCTCAGTGACAGAAAATAATGTGACAGGAGAGAAATCGACCTCGGGCTATTGTTTTTTCGGAGCACCCGTTTGAAGTTTGAGGGCACTTCCTGCCCAGAGTCCTGAATGAACCATTTGTTTATGTCCTGGAGGTCTGTAAATCACTTAGCGCATCAAAGAGCTCCTTTCTGCCCCCGAACAACAATGGGGGGTCATGCCAATGTGCAAACATGACAAGGATACAGAGCAAGAAAATGTCTTCCTTTCCAGAAGTGGTGACAGTCGTTCCAAGATTTATGCAACACTGACAAGAGTGTGGAAATGATAAGAGTCTAAAAGAGAAAAGACTGTGATTGTATTTTAAAAATCATGTTTACTAATGTCTACTGTCTGTAAAGAAATCATAACTTCTCTTTCACCATTGCTTTGAAACAATTCATGCATCCTCTAATTTAAAACAGACATTTTCTACATTTTTCTGACCAAAACCCAAATTCTTTCCGTCCTCTCATGCGAGGCCTTATGCTGCTTCTTCATTTGATGCATGTGCTATTGTTAAGATTTCCTATCATTAAAAATAAAACCACAAAGTGATTTACATCCGACTTCTGGGCAAATAAAATAGAAGCCGTTCAGTTATATCGTTGCTGTTGCAGGGCGGCGCGTACTCTCTTTGGCCTTGTAGCCTTTCAGAAGGAAGCGAGTGTCTCACACTCTCCTCTGTAAACACACGGCACTGAGTCATACTGTCGACTTCTTAGCTCGACACGTCACGCAAACCCAACACACTGCTGACGTCAAGAAGGGATTTACTCGCCCCCCTTGAATATTGTAACACAGTGGTCCGGTCCCTGGTGTCTTGTAGGTCTAAAAGCCATGCGAACAGGAAACCGCAGAGGTAGACTACCAACTATCGCCCCCCCTCTTTACTCCAAAAGCCCTGGAAGACTGGAGCACGGTGAGACTCAAGGCCAACAATGTGCCCACGGCCCATGTTCACATCCTCTCTGGAAGCGCTGCCTTTCCCCAGTCCCTTGCAATATTTCGCGGCGGAAAAGGCTTCAGTTATGAGGACCGGCAGACTATTGTGTGTGGCTGTGACTCATGTGGAGCCGTATGAACAGTTTAATAGTTAAAGGTGCAGCCAGAGCCAAGGTATTCCCTCAAGAGTCAGCTGAATGACCAGTAGCTGAGATGTCTGGGATGTACAGACTTACTATAAAGGGGAAAAAGGTTACAAACATAGGAACAAATTGTAGATGTTACAGAACAATTTATATAAAAAAAGCTTCATAACCTCATTATTAGACACATTTGTTGTTGTTTTCACCTCAAAGTACCAAATTTCACTGTATTTTAACAAAAAGCTGACTAATTTCAAACATGAGCCACTTTGAATATTAACTCAGTAATTACATACATGAGTGCAAAAATATTGACGAGTACAAACTGTTGCAAATATGCAAGAATGAAGCTCTAATGAGTCTTAAAATGATGCTATTGATTGGTAATTTATCTGCGATCAATGATTAATGAAATAATCATTAGCTTGTATTGAAAAGTAAATATGTCAGTTAACAAGTGACTGCAGGAGTTCAGTGGTGGAAAGAGTCCTGAATCTGTACTCAAGTAGGAGTTACATTAGTGAAATATTACTTAATTACAAGTAAAACTACTGTTAAGTATTCAAATAATACTTAAGTAAAAGTATTCCTCCAAAAACTACTGAGTATCAGTTACTTTTACTTAGATTACATGATGTAATGCATACTTAAGTATGAGTACACTTACAGACTAGAACAATTAAAAGTCATAAAAGTACAAGTACTCAAAAAATATGACTTACTTACAGTAATTTGAGTTGTTGTAATTAGTTACTTGCAGCCTGCAGTTAGGCCATTAAATCTGTTAAAAACCACACGTATTGATATTGTAAGTGTGTTCAGAGGGGGAATGTAACAAAGTACAGTACTTATACTTCACTTGAGTATTTCAGTTTATTACATCTCAGAGGCAAAGATTGTACTTTTTACTCCACTACATTTGTCTAGTAGCTTTAGTTACGAGTTACTTTTCAGATTACATTGTGTATACACTTCCTGTCCATTGAAAACTACGTATGGTGGTTATGAACTGAAGGATGCAGAGTTTCTCCTCCGTGAGCTGAATAAACTCTCAAAGCTGGAAACAGAAGAAAGTTGTCGAGTTGATTTTAGGGATTTGTGCTTCTCACGGGATCAAACATATGATGATGTTATAGAATATGATGCGCTGCTGTAGATTAACCCAACCTTATATAAAGTAAGCTTTACCTTTAACGCCTGCCACACACACATTAATGCAACAGTTATATCAATCCAAAAATATGAGATATAAAACTAACAGAGCATTTTACTGCACAATGAGTATTTTTACTTTTCCTACTTTAAGTACATTTAGCTGATACATAGTTTTACATAAATAACAGGACTTTTACTTGTAGTGGAGTATTTACAGTGTGGTTATAGTCATTTTACTTAACTCTTCTTCCACCACAATCACAGTTTATACTAAACAACAGCTACTTCCTGTCTTCAAATGCAACAATAAATTGTGTCATTTTACAACTCTGATAATTGTTGAATTGAAAAACAGTCAGGCTGAGAATTCCAGCGTTGAAGCTAATTTCATATCCAACACTTGACAGTTTAATCATCCTTTTAGTTACAAGCTCTCCGTTCATTTACATACATCATAAAATGCATGAGGAGATTAGATAATTCCTTACAGAACCTCCTCCATATTAATAGCAACATTCACAACGTTATGGCACTTGCATTAATTTGTGTGGGCAATGACATTAGCCTCGATTGCTTTGCATTTCAGGCCAATTCGCCGGGGCAGTCGACCAGATCGGCAACTCCCCCTGCTCCCCCTCACCCCTCCCCTCGGCGACTAATGAAAAAGACATCAGCAGGCGTCGAGAAGGTCGCCCGTCCCGTTCGCCGTGACCTCGCCCTGTCTCTGTTCTCCCTCTGACAGCTTTTGATGTGTAAGGGGTGGCTGGTTTCCCGGCCAGGCGGTGAGGATGGGCAGGACGGACCTTTCTTACAGCATCGCTTCACTCACAGCCTCAGGCGACAAGCCTCCTTTCCTCCATCCTCCCCCGTTCCCTACCTGCTCCTCACCCTCCCCTCTTGCTCCCTGCACCCTCACCACTCACTTACAATAATTGCAATAATAACCTTTATCTGTGCAATACTTGATGTGCTGATGATGTGCTCTGGATCCGGTTTCTTTTCTTGGTGTCTTATAAGCCCATGCGGGCTGGGCATACAAGTATGCATGACACAATAATAAAAGTAATTCATTCATTCATTCATTCACTTATATGAATGCAGTTATTAAATGTGGTTGAACAAATGGCAGAAGACAAGGTGATGCAAAACAAATTGGATGAAATCATTTAAGAACTTAAAGTTAATTTAACAATGAAGCAATTACAACAAGAGTAGAATTATCATCAGCTGGTAAAAGTGTAGCCCAGCTCGTTTAATGCACGATGAGAACAACTGAGTAGCAGAAGAAAAGTCAATATTTCCTCTTTAATGTTCTTTATAACTGTTTAAGGCAGATTTTGTGTCATGAGCATAAGTTACATTAAGGTTTTGAGCAGACAGATAAGAGAAATTCCATTTTCATATCACATTTTCATTTCTTATTTTTATTCTATCTTTCTCATGTTCTTTAACACGTCTTTAACATTCAAACACTTGATTGGCCTTGAAGACAGCAGTAAACTGTAACACTGAAACTGTTTCATGTTGATCAGCAGTGCCGTCAGTGTTTGGCAGTTTTCTTACATACTGACATCCTGAAGCCACTGATTCAGATCACATCCTCTCATCCAACATATGAGTCTGGGACTTGACTCAATTGACTGGTTGATAGAAGCACTGTCACAACATAACTTTAAAATGTAACCTACAGAAATGTAAAGTTGCAACATAAAAAAATCAACATATTAATGGTTTGCAGAAACGTACATTGCAAACATATATTACTGTGAGTGGGTTTGAATTTTTCCCCTCTTCTCTTTATCTGTGTGTGTTTATGAAGTGGAGTCGTGAAGCACTGGGAATTTTCATCCTCTTGCATTTTGGTATGACTTTATATGCATCACATCACATCATGTTCAGTCTGACACACAATAACATTTGTCTTTATCCTAAACCTCAGACAGACCAAGACATCACTGCCTGAGGATTTACTCATATACAGTGGGTACAACCCATCTTATAAAGATTAGAGACGTAGCTCGCAGCTAGAGCCATCAGTGTCACATCCAGTGTTGAAGTCCATCACCTTTGTTGAAGAGCAAGGTGACGATGGCTCCCCGGGTCCCCGCCATGTGTTCCTGTGTCCCCTTAATGAAACACAAAGGGCAGTCGGTCGAGACGGAAACAGACAAATTGAATCGGGGCCTCTGCTTTTGTGTGCTGCATTAACAACTCAATTAAATGCCAGCAAGCATCTGCTGCTATGCCACTCTGGCATGAATCCCTTACTGACTCTATCGTTCTCTCATTTTTCAGACTAAGAGGGGGCGAGACACAATAACAGAGAGAGAGAGGAAAGAGGAGAAAGAGGATAATGTGCATGTAATCCTTCTCACTGACGTTCTTATTAATCCTGAAGGTGAGACGTGCAGCTCATGCAAAACTGTGTGGATAGTAAGACAGCTTCATATATGTTTTTAGATTCGTATTGAATGGATGACCAATGATACACTAAAATGATTTTAAATTGCAGTTTTTTAGGTCACTTTTGAGTTTAATATACAGAAAATATACACTATGAGAGAAAATAAGAACAATTAATTATAAAATACTATAATTAATGAGTAATTTAAGATTATTTGCAAAATGTATAAGTAGCTGTATAACATTAATAATACTGCTGAAACAAATGTATATAAAAAGCTTATTATCAGGGGCAAAATGGATGATGTAAAACTGATCCTCATAACAGCAAATAATTAGTAATCCGTTGTCAGGAACCATCTTTCACTTCCTGCAGCAACATTAAAGGCATTAAAGCTTCCTAAGTGTAACATGGCTGGAGGTTGTGGTGAGACAGAGAGAGGCGAACACGAGGGAGAGAAGAGGGGAGAGAGTGGGAGGAAGGAGAGACTGCTCATCCCAGTCTGGGAGTTCATCCATCATTGGAATCAGTGTGTGCTGTAATTACTGTGTCAAATAGATGAGATGATGCCTGGAGGAACGTGTGTGTGTTTGTGTGTGCACGAGTGTGTTTGTGTGCGCTATCTAGGTCTGCATGCACTGAGGACGTCTGCATGTGTTTGAGGTGTCCCATGGACACCTTATCTTCATAATCAACCCCCCCCCCCCCACACACACACACACACACACACACACACACACACACCAAACCTCTCCCTCCTCCACTGTCATCTGTCATCCATAGCCGGCGCTGTCAACTGGCGCTGTCATGCATTGCCAACATCAGGCCGTCAGGAGAGGAAGTCTTAACTCTTTCGGCAGCAGAGCCCTTTGAGGATTCGGGGAGGATGCCACTATTTAAGGAATGTGCGGCAGAAAGAATGGATGAAGCGACTGAAACATGGGAAGCGTGGATAATGTGGAGTATTGGCGGTGCCCACGGGTTTTCTACGGTTGTTTTTTGCTGCTCTTGATGTGCTCGATGGCAGACGTTACGTCACAGTATAGAGAGTTTGATCTATGTGGGGGTTTGAACAGCTGATGAATATTTTGTTGCATTATATGAATCTAGGTATGCACAAAAATTGAAATGCACACAAATGCACACTGAAAGATAAAGAAGGTGGTTATGTTTGTTATCAGCTTTTTAGGGTAGTGTCAGTTAGATCTGAAGCCACTCATATACAGTATATCAGGGCTTATCTGCCAGGAACACTTGAACCCATGGCACCTCTGCAGCTTCTTAGGGTCGTGAACACATTGTGGACTAGCTAAACTAAATTGAATTTGAATACAAAATAAATGAATTCTTATAAAGAGTCACCTGTAACATCTGAACACCGTGTTTTGGAGTGGGTGTAAGCAGTGGACAGGATAGTCAACTGATACTAACTGAGAAATGATTGAAATGTTGAGCTAAATGTAAATAATAAATGGTTGTGATGAAAGATGGCGTCAGTGACGAAGTTTTTGAGTGTTTCTGTAAAGACTGTCGGGGAACATCTGACGAAAACATTTGGGAATCATAAATTATGCAGTCAGTTACTGGATACAAATGACATGGCAACTTCTGTTATTATGGTAATCTCATTTCACAAAATGTCATCTCATTTTGGATTACTTTGGGATTAATTCAGTGTTATGCTTTGGAAATATTGTACCTTACTTAAGTTCCAGACTGCCTTTTCATTATTTCCTATTCAAATAAAAAGAATTGTGAATATTTAGCATCACAATTATTCAAATCAAATTACCCTACAGTCACAGTACGAGCACCAACTACAGCTGTTCACAACATGTGTGATGTCGTTTCTTTTCTGTAAAATTTAGTTGCTGCTGTTTTTTTATTCAAAGGTCACATGGAGGATTTTGCTCTCTTCACATAAAGTAGAGCACTCGTCTCAGAAACTATATGCAACATTTGTCAGATGTACTACTTTTTGTGAGTAAATAGATTGATGATAGATTGATGATTGATTGATGATTATCAAGAAAAAGAGTTTTGTAATGTTCAAACTAACATATTTTTGAAGACGATATGAAAAATCTAATCAAGTAATCCTTTACAATGTAACTATAATCACATTTTTTCAAATGTAATCTGGGTTGATTTATTGTAAACTGATTACATAATCCCAAATACATATAATCCATTACTACCTAACTCTGTACATTACTGGTTAATAGCTGTCATGTTAAAGTTATACTTTCTGCATTTCCATTTTTGTTTTGAACTTGAATTGTTTCCTTTTTCTATCAAGCTCAAGCGTCCAAGTTATGAGATAGTTGATTGTTGAGTTTCATTCCCAACTCGTCAAATACTGATGCTTGAGGTTGGTCGGTCGGGAATCAACAATCAGCTATCTCACAAATTGGACCTTGAAATAGATTTCAAAAACTCATCAGTAAATGCTTCAATAAAGGCGCTTTGTCCACCACTGAGTACAACTGTGTAATTACAAGCTGAATACACTGCACAGGCTTTACTTTCAAAATCAATTTCACTTTAAAGATCACCACTAAAGAACCCTAACCAGCTAATAACAACTGCTCCGCCCTCCAGACTGTGCACAGTGGGAGTGGATGGGTGGCTGAGAGTGGGGTGGGTGGCTGTACATCTTTCTGCTTGTGTCCTGTCCTCTCGCTTGAGAAGTTATCTGAAAAATGGGGAACGCGTCCATGAGCCATATGGCTCGGCGAGAGCAGCGACGAGGAGAGCAGCGGAGCACGTAAAGAGGTGGAAATGGTGTTAGCTGCTTGGCTGCTCAATGTTGGCAATCAAAGTCCCGGTGAACCGGTGAAAGATGTAAGCAGCAGAGAGGATCGTGAGTCTGGTCACTCTATTTGGCGACCTGACAGGTCGATGATGGTGGAACACTTGATCTGTTACGCTCGCAGACTTTCCAACTGATTTCCGATGAGGAAACTCAGTTGGCCAGGCGAGAAATATCCATCTTAACAAGTCAATTACTCTTAGTGTCTTTTTCTGTTGAGACAAATGTTAACGTTAGTCAGTAATGTATAACAATTGTTCCTTGAAAAAAGACAGAATATCTTGAAGCAAAGGGTCCAGCATCCAAAGACATTGATGTCATCCATAGACATTGATGTCATCCATATGAAGAAAATTTAACCCAATTGCCAGAATAAATGTTGGTAATTTAAGTTTCTGCAAACACAGATATGTTGAAACGTTGCATTTCTTTGTGTTGCAGCTGTATATTTCTTTATGTTAAATTTTTGATTTCACGTTGTGCCAGTGCTGTGCCTCTGGTCTAATCAGGTTTAGGCACAAAAGATCACGTTTTGTCTTACTTAGTTCCGTCACCACAAACAAGGGTGGAAATACTCTCAACTCATTAAAAGTATCTGATTTTGTTGGCACATGTAGTGTTGTAGCACTCAAGACCATTCTTGGTCTCAAGACCAGTTTTTAAATGTCTCCAACGAAGAGGACTCTAGAATTAATTTGAAGACTTCTGTGGGTGTTTTTTTTTTTTACAAAAGTGGATCTTTCAGATCAGTTTTGGGTGTGTCTATATTTATAAATCTGACACTATTGTAAGTGCATTATGTAGTATAGAACTCAGACTGGTCTTGGTCTTGACTTGGTCTTAACCCCTAAAAGTCTTGGTCTCAATAAACCTTGGCTTTGGTCATTACTTGTTCTTGGTTTAGGTGATCTTGACTCCAACACTGCTAACAGGGCTGGAAAATGTTCTGATGTCTTGTTAAAAATATCCAGTGGTGTCACGCTTACAAAAGGTGAAACCCGTCCTGACCAGCGGTTTTTAGCTTGTCAGCAATCAGATGCAGCACCACCACCACCACCGCCTCCCACTTCCCCCAACCGATATGATAGTGGGCTCATAAACATGACAAACAATGTGAAAGTGAAATTACACACATTTAAAAATGTTGATATGATACAAATTAAATGTACAAATTTGAATGAATCTGTGATTTGCAGAAATGTAAAATGCTAACATTTCATTCTGCTGACTGGGCTGGAATATTTGCTAAAACACGTAGATTGCGACAAATGTCTGTGTTTGGTAAATTATTAATAAGCTGGAACCTTACTCTAAATATATAATGAATAAACCAAACAGCAGGTCATTACACCTCATCACAACACAAGAAATCTCATGACGGGAGATAAACAAGCGCATTTTAGGTAAGCCAATAGCAGATGCCACACACTGCTGCCATGTCCTTGAGCAAGGCAGCGCTCCAGTATGTTGAAGCAGACTCTTGTGCTGCCAGTGAAAAAGAATATTATTAATTATACGGGTACAGTGTGACTTCAGTTCCCCGCTTGTCTCTAATTTGTGAAAGCTGAACAGCTCCAGGCGCTGCAGCATCATGAACTCATAACGTTGGCAGGATGAATTGACACGTCTCAGCTCCACTGTTGAGGCTGTGAAATCGCCGTCGTCTCAACACAACCTTCTCTTTTCTTCCTCTGAATGGCTGCGCTGCTACTCTCTGGGGCTATTAGGGAAATGTAACATTTGGTGCCATATGCTTGCAGGTTGTTTGGGAATAGCGATGTGGCCATATCATGACATGCTGTAGCTTACATTTTGCCAGTTAATTACCATCATGACATCAAAACTGGAAGCAAACTGCAGATGGTAAAAAGCTCCCAGGGAGGGAGGGAGGCTTCAGGGGGAGATCATTAAAAAAATGGAGGCTTCATTATCAAAGGTGAGATGACTCACACAAAGATGTTGGTATATTATTATATTCATCATAAACTTCATAAAGCAAAGATTAAATTAAATGGTCTGATCAGTGTTAGATATTTAGCAGCTCATGGGTGACTGAAAAACATTTCATATAACTGAATATAAAAAATGATGTAGTCATTTATTGTAGTCATGAGCTACATCCAGACTTACTGCTCAATGCATTCTCTCATTTAGGGTTTACTTCATCAATCTTTCTGAAAATTGTGAATGTGCTCTGTTCCATTTATAATTGTAAGATTAAAAAATTAAACCATGTTTAATGTGTTGGTGTTCAAATACAGCTCCATGCACCATGAAATTTGGTACAGGTGGTGGTGTTGCCAGACTTTTCCTTTTGCATAACCAAACAGATCCTGACCAGCTTCCCCGGACTTTTCCTCGAGCGCCACAATTTGTGGTTCTGAGTGAAATGTTTGGGCAGCTATTGCAGTGTTTCCCCCACGTTTGTGGGAGATCTGGGTGCACATATTTTGAACAGGGTTTGGGGGTCTTTCCTCAAGAAAATGTTATGTTTTTTGATGAAAGATATGCCGTTTTACTTCATTTTGGACCACTATTTTTTCACATACAATAAAATGGAAAAGGTAGAGCAGACAAAGATAAACAGCACACAAAAAGCTTAATGATAAAACTTACTGACGAAGTCCACTGGGGACTAACCTCAACCACTTCATCTGGGAAAAGTCAATTAATCTTACATTCTTTGGCTTTGGTGGTGCCCCAAATGGCCTGGGTCCTGGCCCAAAATGGCATGGTGTGAAGGTGTGAAGGTCATAGTAATGGATGGGATTGCATGTCTGACCAAGACTGTAAGTAACTCAAATATAAGGCAGAGAGCTGTGGTGGTTATATGTGGAGCTCAGTGCATGTGTGCACACAGGGACATGTGTATGTGTGTGTGCTGTGTGTGTTTATTAGTGTTTAATATCCCCTGCGATGAGGGAAGCCAACCACGGTCCAAAAAGCCCTGGGGCTATTTATAGTGGGCAGCAGGCTGAGTGGCAGACTTCTCTTAATCAGCATGCTACTTCGAGAGGTAATTTAAAGACGACTCGCTGCTGACAAGAATTAAATTGTGTTTTGATTTTCTCATTAGCCTAATCTCAAGTGGGCCTCGTTATTGTGTAATTTTCCTGCCTTGACACGACATCTTGTTTTGGGCGATGACAGCCGTATGCCGCCGTTTTGGGGACAGGGGCAGGGGTGGCAGCGTCGGGGGGGTTATCTCCACGGTGACAGCTCGAAGTTATTTGGTTGGCTGTTCCTCCTGGTACACCTCCCACCCCCGTACACATACACACAGACGTACAGACACTCACAAACACACAACCGCCACTTCCAACAGGAGGATGGTTGATGTTCGATGGCTGCAGGGGGTGTTGAGGAGGTCCAGACGTGTGTGTGTGTGTGTGTGTGTGTGTGTGTGTGTGTGTGTGTGTGTGTGTGTGTGTGTGTGTGTGTGTGTTCAGTTGGCGAACAGTGTGCAAATGAATCTTTCAATGTCACTTTGTGGTTGAAGGTGCATCATTTTAGCAGCCAAGATAATTCACTCGCCTGTGTGTGTGTGTGTGTGTGTGTGTGTGTGTGTGTGTGTGTGTGTGTGTGTGTGTGTGTGTGTGTGTGTGTGTGTGAAGTGCATGTACTATAGGTTGATGTGTGGAGGACTGGCAGTCTGCATTAATCTGTAATCTGTTTCATCCGATTAATCCGTACTAATTATTATTCACAATGATTAAAGATATTTTTTTTAGATTAGTCTTTTGAGGTTACATCATAATAATGATAATCTTTGCAGGTAGAATTGTTTATTGAAGGAATTTTCATGACTTTAATCACTAAAGTGAAAACCACAGACTGTCCCTGGTCAGGAGAGTCATTCCAACCCAGCTGCCATTATACGTTTCTTCAAACATGAATAACTTAAATATGTATGTTTCATAGGTATCATATCAACAGTTCTACAATACGTGTCACATCACACTCAGTTAAATGATGAGCTGACTTTCAGGTCAGGAGGAGGACTTCGGATGGCAGCCACATGACTGCTTGCAAGATAATGTTACAATATTTGTATGCATGAAATCATCATCTGGTTATTTTTAACGAGATGTTGGGACACTTTTACAGCCATGTTACTGCCGACAAAACTGAACGTTTTTGATGAGATTTAGGGACAATTTGCAGCGGAAAACTGATATTTTTAACAGGAAATCAGGACAGTTTTTCCAGCTACATAACCAGGCAAGCCAAAACATTGTTTTCCTAAGACTAACCAAGTGGTTTTTGTGTCTATTTTAACGAGATGTTGGGACATTTAACAGCCGCGTTAGTGCTAACAAAACTGGATATTTTTGACAAGACTTCAAGACAATTTGCAGCAGAAAAGTGTGTATTTTTAACATCAGGGGCAATTTCCAGCTGTCGAAATAACCAGGTGAGCATAAACATATTTCCTGAGCTTAACCAAGTGGTTTTTGTTCCTAAACCTAATCACGCAACCAGACACATTCAAATCTGTTAGTATCATAAGTCTCATATCAACATTATGCCAAACCAGAGACCACTGTTCGAGACAGTGTTTCATTTACATTTGTGAGCATGAAATCATTGCATATCTTTAACGAGACGTTGGGACAATTTGCAGCCGTTTTCTGAACCCTGACCAGGTGCTTTTTGTGCCTAAACCTAACCACACCACGTACACAGCCTTGTCAGAGTATAAAATTGAACAAAGAATGAAGTGTCAACGCATCATTGCCATAACTTTCTTTTGTCATTGGGTTCAGATATTCACCTCTTCAGGAAACACTTCCCTGTCACCTCTCCTCTTAAATTCCCTTTCTACTTTGTTTTTTCTACATATTATAGTTATGACAGCTGCTTGTAATGTTGTTGATTTAGGGATTAAAGCATTTTTCAATTCTTCAGTTTTAATTAATCTAAGCAATCATAGCTTTTTATCAAAGATTTGACTTCTTGCTATTGTAAAACTCTTTGTTTGAAAGATTAGTAGGTCATCTTCAGGAAGAGGTTTACTTTTCATGTTACTAAAAAAACTTTTTTTTTGTCTTGGAAACTCAACAGTAACTATACTAACATTATTAATGGCACAAGTTCATATTTATGTCCTTTGTTGGCATTTCTGTGTAATAAAGTATGAAACAGGGTAGTACAGCATGACACTCTGTGGACACGCTGGGATTAAAATATTGACAACAGACTGTGTTTTCTAACCCTCCAGGCCGTTTTTCATACAGTCCTGGCAGGAGTCTGGCAGAGGTGATAAATCACATCCTTTAGTATCCTGGATTCTTTTCTTGCCGCAGGTTTCTTGTCGCCAGTCTTTAGCAAGCCAAATGTGAAAGCTGTGACCTCGCCGTTGCCCTCTACACCTGTTGTGGTGAATCTCGCTCCTAGTCGAGGTATTAGGCAAAGACAGCTCACAAAGGCGACGCTGAGGACAAGATGGTCAGCTCACCCTGCCTTGGAAGCTGCAGCGATGATGCTTGTAATCTATAAGTATTAAAACAACTATTAGACCACTATTTTTATATTCACGGTCTCTGAATGTATAGTTTATAACTAAAACTCCCCGTACTGAATGAGGACATACTGTATGATGCAGTCCAAATAATCATAAGGAGCATATTGGAGCATACGGGCTAAATGTGAAAAATGAAAAGTGTAAAGCTTTTTTTGGTGTTTGGTGAAGGATGTAATACCTATAAGATATGACGAGAATTAGAAGATAGCTCCAAAAATATATGGGGCAGCATTTCACCAGAGTAACCATCTACTGCTGCTCTCTTCGGCTGTAGCTAGCTGCTGTTAGCTAATTAGCTCAGTTAGCCTTGGAGCTAGTGGACTTCGTAGCTGACTCGAGTTCAGTGGGACTAAACCCAGCCTCTGAGACTGATGGATGCCAGTTTGATACGGGAGATACAGTACGGAGGTGATTTACAGCAGCTCTGATCAGGACTATGAATCTAGATGTAAAAATGTCTTCTTTCTTGACTTTTTGTGGTTTTATTTAACACACATCTCCCAGCTGAAATTACGAGAAGCGATACTATCGTACAAAGTAGTATTACGAGCTGGTTAGCATGCTAGCTTTAGTCGACATCTCTGCAGCATAATCAGGGTTGGGAGGGTTACTTTAAAAATGTATTCAGATACACCTGTAACAGATTACCTGTTAAAAAATGTAGTCGGTAACGTAATATAATTATTACAATATTAAAGTAATGTAACTTGACTACTTTCTGTTACTTTTGGATTACCTCAATAACAAAAATATGCAAATAAAGACAAGAAATATCAGTAAGATGACTTTTATTTAATCTTAACGGGTGTGTCGTCTGAAGTGTTGTGTTCATGTTCATTTTTCCGTCTCTGGGGAGTCAGTGAGGTTTTTTTTAGCGTATGACGAGGAAGCTGTCAAAATCAAACTGTGAAATATCCCCCTCCTGTTATTCCTTCACACTTTCATACATCAAAGTCAGAGAAGGAAGCCTCGTCCAAAGAGGTCACAACCATCTAAACGATTTATCAAAGTGAACAATGGAGTGACTTCATCGAACCAACCGATGCCACGTTTGCTGTCATCACTGCAGCCTTGGTTCCCACACCTCCGTGAAGAGAAAGAAAAGAAAAATGAGTCCTTTGACACATTTTACAGAAGAAGCGGGCCAGTTTTACAGAAGTCCTCATCCTTCTTTAAGCATATCCTGTTTGGGTGAGGGGGGCCATGCACACTTTGACCCTTGTGAGCTCTCAGGGTTCCTGTCGAGGCTTCTGTTAGGAACTGAATGGCAGCAGTGGACATCCCTGTCATGTTGCTCATTTTAAACTCATCCTTGCCTTGGATTACATCACCGATTGTTTTTGGTTTTAGTTTGCATGTGAAAGGATTCTTCTAAAGGACAAAACACCAAATTATAACCTCATTTATTAAAAGCATATTTAATTTTCAAAACACGCAGCATAAGGCAAAACTATCATACTATAAATCACCTGAAGACTTCCATGGGCATCCTTTTGTCCATATCACAGTTTCCAAGTATCCCTCTCTCGGTCTAACAGCTTCAATTTACATAGAAATGAGGCTGCCTCTGCTAGAGTGATGCAACATCTGTGCTGATCAGAATTAATTGAAATCTGCGATGTTGTGCAGCAGTGCTAATTCGCCGCGTTACTAGCAGCATATAAAGAAGCATTGTGCTATTTAGGGACGTCTTTTCACTAAGCCTGATTGAGACACGAGCTAAACACTTAACTGTACTGCAGCACTGATGGCTGCTTCCTTTGTTGGGTTTGTAGTAATGATTACCCCAAATATATATGCAATGTACATACAAACAGTATTGTTCTGGAACATTATGTAATGTACATTTAAAGACTGTAATCTTGTTGATCTGTTGCATTTTTCCAACATGTTTTAGGAACGATTCATTGACTGTCAGCCCAGAATCAGCAGCTTAAGTATTTGATCAGAGTTTTAACATCTGCATTGATACTGTTACAGGAATAGGTAACATTGTAACAGTGCGACAGTAACACGAACACCTTTCCATTTATCTCAAGATAAATGAGATCCATTCTACCTTTCTGTACACAATGAGCACGTTATCTGAAACCACCTACTGTACTGTGTTGGAGAGCAGATTAACATTGTCAACACTGGTGTTAATAATAGGTTTATTTTCATCATCTATGAGTGCCTGTCTGACTGTCTTGTGTAAGTAAACTGTCTTCCTTTCTCTCTGGATCGTGTGTTATTCAGAGAGATTGTTTATGTGAATTCCTGTTAAAGCAAGATGTCTTATTAATTTCACTGATCAAAGTCATCTACCAAAGTATTTTACAGTAAGACAGAGATACAGAGAAATACGGACTGAGTGTTAATACAGACGTTGGTTTGCAGAATCACTGGATCACCTAAATGAATGTTAATTAGCTACAGGTGTAAATAATTTCATAATCACTGGCTAAAAATGAGAAGCCTGCTATGAGAATGAAAGTTATTCACACCTTTTTAAGATGAAATCTTCACTGCAGCTGCTGAGCTCAAAGCATAAACTGTGTTCTGTTGTGAAGCTCCAGAAATGTTCTGTTGACTAACAGACTTCTCCTGACTTTCTGTCGGCGTGTGGGTGACAAGATATTGATTGAATTTTGATCTGGGGGGCAACTTTTCCTTTAACAATTATCTTTGCAGATGAAAATAGAAAGGAGATAAAGGATGTGATTAGACACTCAGTAGAACTTAATAACCACACTGCGTAATCATATTTCAAGGGGTTACCAATGAAACATGATTTGGAAATTTGAATGAGTCGATGAATCTTCACTAACTTGGAATTTGCTATGAGCTCATGCTGTGTTTTAAAGACTTTTGCATAATGACAGCAGTAGACTTTTACACAACATTCCCCTTCAAAATCACCATCAGTCAAACCTCATATGACTTGAATGACAGGCCTTGTAGTAATTGCTTCAGGCAGCATCCATACAGCAGAAACCTGTGACACTGTGGGGTCAATAAGACATTTGCTGCCATTTATTCCAGTTTAATCAGGAGAAGAGGATGTGAGAGGTGGTGGGAGAGGAGGAGAGGAAGGTTGGGAGGGGAGGGGCACGACAACTTACGGGCTTTGACTCTTAACCCACGTGTGCATTAGGTGGGCGATGATCTGTAAAGCTGCGCTCCGCTGGGGTACGCTCGCGAGTCTCTTTTACGCCGTGATCTATTGCCCCGCTTTAGCTCCGACGATCTATCACACGGAACTGGCAGTAACGGATGAGAATGATCTGCTGGAAAAACTCTCTCATTTGTCTCTGTCGTAGCCAGTGAACTAGAGGAGACGCTAATACAGGGAGACGGCCCGGGGAGGGGATATAATTATGTCTCGGCACTCTTCTGCTCGCTGGCTGAGTATGGAAGGCATATTAGGATATAATAAAGCCAGGCCTCGCTTCCCTCCTTTCTGATTTTTTTCCCCCTCTTTGATTTATTTTTTTCCTCTATATTTCTCTCTCACTTGCTATCTCTCGACCTCTGTCTCTTTATGTGTCTCTTGTCATCCTCCTCTTACTGAGACTGTTTCCCCTTTTCCTATAATCTCTCTCTCGGCCGTGAGCTCCCCGCTTCCACCTTCTTCCTCTCACTCACATTTCTTCCAGTATAAATGACTTGCCAGTTTTTTTCCACTTTTTATTGTTTTCTATTTCCAGACAGTCTACAGTCCACTGGTGTTATTATACAACAAAAACACAACCGTGAAGACTTCTTCAAGTGTAAAAGTTGTATTCACATTAACTGCTGGTGCGTATGCTTACACTCTGTGTGCAGATGTTTGAGTAGGTGTAAGAATGAAGCCTCTCACAGTAAAGACAGACAGACTTTTTAAATTGTCCCACTTGTTGCCAGGCTTGTTAACATGTGCTATAGAAAATATGTTTTAGGTGTTTTAACATATAAAGTCCAACTGTCCAAAATTAATTCTGAAAACATCTGTAACAGCACAGCACAGAGACAGGACGCCTGTAGAAACAGATCCTTTGATTCAAACCTACACATGGAGCATTAAGCTGCTCAGATAAGATGACCTACTGTAAGATTCTGGAAACATACAACAAAACCTCAGGTTGTTATTGAATCTTTAATGCCATGCAATCTTTCATGCATTCGAATATAATTTCATTTTTTCACATTTTACTGAAAAGTGTCACACGTTAATCACTGTGTTTCAATAGATGCATTTCAAATGACTACAACAACAGATGCAACAGATACAAGACTGCATGAGGACTTTAGTACTTTGATTCTACAACTGTATCCACTTTTCCAGCTCAGTCTCCAGGATATAATGTTCCAAACATGGAGAATCACGTCAACATTACATGCTTATTAGCTGACTTTCACATTGGAAGGTGGAGGGGACGGTGGTGGCGTTAATACAGCCAACAAGTCTGCCAAACAGCCGACCGTTCTGATATCTGATATCTGACATCTGGGGATATTTCCATCCGTTTGTGTGGCAACAAACCGGGGTTTTTTCAGAAGACCTGAGAATATTTTGAGCCATTTTTGTAGCAACCAAAACTGCTACTTTTCATGGGAAATCGGACCATTTCTGTCCGTGGTTGTGGTGAACAAAACAGGTATTTGAAGCCAAACCATGATATTTTTCTGATTTTAACCAAGTGGTTTTTGTGCATAAACTTAAGCTGCATAAGCACAGTGTGATGACACGAGAGAAATATAAAATTCTACCTAAACAAATGTAAAGGTGCAAGACAAAGAAAAGAAATGTACAGTTTGAACTTGTCTGTGGTTTAAGATGTACTTAGCTAATAGTTCTTCTGGCGACTGAGTTTTTATGACAAGATGACGGCAGAGGAAGAGATTCTGACTGTGTTCAGATCCGTATTAAACTGGATGTCTGTTATCACTAAACGCAGTGGAATGTTTGCTTTACGTATTCCAGACATGACAGATTCACACATGAAATAAATCCATGACAGTTATAAAGAATTTATTTGCAAATCGCTGAACGCCTCCATGTGATCCTCCCGCAGTGTGAATGAGGTCTGAGTCAACAGGCTTTTTGGAGAGAGGAACAAACACTCAGGACTTGTAGCCAGAACTCCTCTGTGTCTGGCCATCCGGCCCGAATCGCTTTTCTCTCTGGGTTCCAGTTTGGATTTGGTGATAACTGCTGAGGCCAGGCAGCACTTGGACTCTGACTGCAGGCTGGAGGACTGAGCCAGAGCTGTTGCCTCCCATCTGGGTTGAGGTAGACGAGGCTGCAGGCATCGCCTCGAACCCCGACGCCAGGCTGAGTCACGTCAGCTGCAAACCAAAGTGTGACACAAAAAACATGTCAAATATTTTCAAATGAGGGAATGAAGAAAACGTTAGTCTTTTAACTGCTATTTTAACATTTCTACATGAAGGTTTTTCAATTTTGGATTATAGACAAATTCGGTCTGGTTTGTGTTAGCTGAGAGAGCCCTCGTCTCTGAAGAGACAAAGAGTGGACAGAAAAAGTGCCACTCACCCCAATTAATTCATAGGTGAGCATAAATTAAAAAAAACACAACATGTTTATGGCACTGTTTGCATTTAGAATGTAAATGCTTGAGCTGCAGTTACATCTGCATACAAAATAAAATAACATACATGAGAATAAAAACATAATCAGATTTTATTTTTCAACTAAAGTAAATACAGTGAGATGTGCCTGTTAACCTTCACACAGACTAAGTGTCTATTGTAAGTGTCATGTTTGAGGGAAGACATCCGCAGCCTGCCTGGTGAGTCAGCTGCCCGGACGCCTATTAAAGCTCCTGTAGGCAGGAAACAACCACTGTGCTATGGGTATAGTTCCTTCCTAAAGCATGGCACAGAGGCACACAGGAGATCTGCAGGATGTGTGTGTGTGTGTGTGTGTGTGTGTGTTTGCAATTATATGTGTCTGAGTACTTATGTGCTTTGTAGTCACGCACGTATTTACTAATGATTGTTGATGATTGGGCTTTAACTCATTTGTTTTTGGATGGACTCAGTTTTGAGGGAAACATTGTTCAGAAACATAAAGTCACTTAAACTGCATTCACGTTTTACGTATTACGTGAAAAAATATAAATAAGAGGCATTGAATGTATCCTATGTTTACATGTACAGTATATGTTCAGTATTTCACCTGTTGTCTCTGTTGTTGAAAACAAAAATGGCTGTCACATGACCTCCCTCTTTAGTGGTATTTTGGAAACTTTTCAATTTTTGTCAGCATTTCCTCCAAATTTTAATTGCGAATGCAAAATTGTTGCTCATAAATTTGTTGGAGACAGCAGTGGAGTTTGTGTGTGTGTGTGTGTATGATCAGATGGAGGATTTCCTCTGAATCAAAGGAAAGTGCGTCACCCTGCCTCATCAGTCATTTCAGTAACAAGGACTGATCCAGTCTCCCGGCACTGTTCGTTCAAGTTGCCAATGTGACTGTCAAACTCTGAAATATATTCCCCACAGATGTGTGTGTGTGTGTGTGTGTGTGTGTGTGTGTGTGTGTGTGTGTGTGTGTGTGTGTGTGTGTGTGTGTGTGTGTGAAAGCCAGAGAGGATGGTGGAAGTGTGGAAATGAGCAAGAAAGAGCTTAATGTCAAGGAAAACAAGAAGAAAAGAAAATGGCTACAGGTGTTGTGCTAAAATTTGTTTCCCATAAAAGTTATGTTCCCTTGATGTACCTTTATCTCAGTTCATGCCAGACTAGAAAGAAACTGAATCATCTGAATTTCTGTGGCTTTCGTTCTCACACACTTCAGCTGCATTTCCAAAACATTTCACAGGAATACAAAGATTGAAACAGACTCCAAAGAGAAACCACACAGCTGCCTCATAAAAATCTGAGCTCCTGTAAGGACATCAGAGGATAAATTAGCTGAGCGCTTGTCAACTCATTCAACTCTTTTTCTTACTTTTATTCCTGCAGGATAATTTCCATTCACAGTGGCTAAACAATAACATAAGGAAAGGCTGAGGAGATTTTCTGGCACAACAAATTCATCAATTGTAGATGAATGAAACAGAGTAAGGAGAAGTGTCAGGACGAGTGTGAGGGTGAACGAGACATTTGAGACAGAAAAACAAAAAAGTTGCATTGATGGAAAGTGGGAGAAAAGAGATGACCATGAATCAGAGAAATAGATATCAGACAAGGTCAGGAGACGAGGATCTGCAAGTGTGTGTGTGTGTGTGTGTGTGTGTGTGTGTGTGTGTTCAACCTGTTAAACAGCCTTTTTATGCGACCGCCGTGTGACACCTTGTTTGTGGAGTTGTAAACACGCTGCGGTGGTGGAGGTGATGACGGCCGTGGCACGCTGGTGGTTTGGAGGAGACGTTAGATCACCAAGTGACCGCCTGCCTGGAGGCACGATACCTGGAACGCCCTCCGCTGGATTTGTGACTTGTTGTCGTGTGTCATGTCCCATCATTCATCTGCATGTTTCTCCCATGCCCATAAACAACCTCCACACCCTCCTCTTCCTCAGCCTGCTGGCTCACTGATAAGGTTAGCTCATTGGAAAAATCAGTTTTTGTTGTTCATAATGTTAGCAAAGTTATCGCTACTATAACAGAAGTTTGAAGACCGGTTCTTCACTGCTGTTGGAAACGTTGTATGGGTTTGGTTAAGAAATGTTATTTAAATTCAAGAAGTAGATGTCCTGCAAAAAAAGGTATCACAACATGTTCTAACACGTTCAAAATAAGTCAATAGTAAGCAATGATTTACAGAAAAACAGATCTGTCTCACATGTTAAGACCATTTCACAGGGTGTTAGATATTGTAGTTTAAAAAGAAGTCAGCTGGAAACTTAGAGATGGTTTTCAACCAACTCCCGGGGCTGATGTCTGCTGGCTACAGCTGAGAGAATACAGGTATTCTTTCTTAGCTGGCAATGTCAGTGGTAGCCAGCAAGAAAAGAGCAGCAGCTGTCATCTGTCCAGTCAAAAATAAAGGAGCTATTGTTCAAGACTTTTGATTGATGTGTCATTCTATCATATAAACTACCACATGCAATGCTAGCACGCAAAGCTTGGCTGGCGCTGCAGTAACTTCAGGGGATGAGGTTTAGCAAATAGTCAGATCAAATATTGAATCAAACCTTGTGATGCCAGTGTCTGGACAGAGCACGACTGAAGACCTAAAGCTAAAGAGCAAATATGACAGTATTTACAGGATACATCTTTTTTGCAAAGATACTACAATGACTGCTTGATCACTCGCTGGTCAGCAACGTCACCTGACTGTGAGTAGGTCCAGGATTGGAGGTACTCTGGTTTTCTCTGATGTTGCTCTGGTGTGAGTTTTCAACCTGGTCTTATGAATCTGCGCTCATATCACACGACTTCAAAGCGCGTGCAGTGCATACGCCAGTCCAATTTTTTGTGCAGGTGATACGACAATTGTCTATCAAGTTCTGTGGAGAGCAGATCCAGTCAGGTGACCTTCGTCCTCATGGTAACCAAAGTGGACACTTTACAAGATGAAGTTGTGTATGTTACATAACTTATATAAGTTACATCCGTTAACATTTGGACGAAAGTTAAAAATAGTCAACGTTGACTTTTGGTTTTGCACGGCACATGAGCACCGGTCTCCTGGGTGGAAGTCCTGTGTTTGTTTGATCCAGTCCATCAAGCCCAACCTCCACTCTCCCTGGACTTTCTCACTCTTTAAACTACATCACCTGACATTTGGATGCATCTGTTTTCCAAAGACGTTAATGGGAAGGACTTGCGTAAAAGTGGCGTTTGTGACTGCATGCAATGTTATTAATACACAGATTAAGCAACTGGGCCGGAGTTTTACTGTGAATTTATGTGTCAGCACTGAGACACATGGGCAACCTTTGTGTGCTATCACATGATGTGAGCTGGGATAAGTCTCCAGTCCAAAATGACACTGCAAAAGTTAAGAAGGGAGGGAGGGAAGTACAGTAGGGTAAAAGTAAGTACGTCTTAGCCTGCATATCTTATTGAAATTCATAAACAGCCAAGACCACCAAAAAGATCTAGAAACGTGCAAAACTGAGCATGGCACAAAATGTTATTTCACCTGTAGTACTTTAGCTGAAATGAGTTGGAATTTAAGTTTGAACAATACCTTCATAAATCTTTCGTTCACTGAACTCAGCCAAAGAACAACTTTCACTTTGAGGATGGCTGCCGGTTACAGGGGAGTTTTCATTTAAGGAGATCAGTTTTCTCTGCCTCTACATTTCCTCAAGTGGCAACAGCTCTTCAGTAACATTGATCCTCCAACCCCATCTCCACGCCTCTGCACTTGACCCGAATGTGTCCTGGGGGATCAACAGTCAATTAAGTGACCCTTCATATTTTCTGTTGTTGTTGTACCCTGAGAGTAGAGAGGAGCTCAGTTTAGCCTTGTGCACTGCTACTCCGCTAATTGGAACCAGGATCTGTAAAAATGGGAACTTAAGTAAAACATGCCATAAAATTCTGAAGGCTAACCATAAACTAACCAATTTCTTTCATTCTTTTAAAGGGAACTCTAACTGAAACCTCCACGTAAAGTTTTACGAGGATCCCTGGGGTCACCCGTAAACCCGTTAATAGAGATGAGATATGAGCGTGGCGCTTGGGCCTCCCATTTCGTTTGCATTTCTTTCTCTGTTTCTTTTTTTCCCTTCCTCCTGTTCCATTGCATTCTTGGAAGAGGTCAAATGCTGTTCGGAGGCAAACACTGCCAAGACTCCACTGTCGTTTGTATCAAAGAGCACAATGAGAATTCGATCCACGTGGACAGATTTGAGTGGATAAGTGTCGACACGTTTGGGCTGTTGGTCCATTTTGTTCTCCTCACTTTGACTGAGGCCAGTTTGGTGCAGAGGTGTGAAGAGGTGAAGCTCACACTGTTTTAGTGGCGTTCGTGCAGCGAGGCTTTTCTTTCATGTTCAGCTCGAGACAATTCATTAGCTGCACTTACCGTGTGATTGACAAACTAACATTCTCGCTGACTCAAGAGTGTGTTCAGACATGTTTCCACAGGATTTCATATATAAAATACACACTTTCATCCTAATTTTGTAAACTTGTAAAGCCTTATTACAAAGACAATAATAAGGAAACTACACTGAAAGGCAGATGTCCATGAACAACACATAGCATTCACCAATAATCACACTAAAACTGCTTTTTCTGAAACATGATTTGTCAAACGGGCTCAAAATCTGATGGTTCAGATTTGCCCAACGTTTTCCAAAAGTCAGACTTCATGTTGGGTCACTGGCAGAAAGCAAACACTTTATTATGCAAAAATCAGAACTCTGATCCAGAAATTCCCTTGGCTGTCTGACTTCCTGTGCCAAGTGCCACTCTTCCTGCCATATTCATATTCACATGATGAAAAACAATTAATAATTATGGAGCCTACATATTTAAAGAGCCCTCACAATAAATTGAATGGCATTATACTTAATTTATATTATAGTTTTTGGGCCAAATGTTTTATTGCCCACAATAACAAAACACTAAAATGGCACTCAGTAGATTTCAAACCTCCACCGAGGCCAACGGTCTCCTTAAAGACAATCGAGCCCAATCCAATACCAAATAAATAATGTTTAAATCCACTGGATCTGCTTTTTTTTTGAATCAGCATCAAATTGTACTCACTCATAGATACCAGAGTATCTATGAGTACCATGTGTTATTGTCTGAAAAATGTACTAAAATGTTGAATAACACCAATAACATCTCCCAATGTTGAAGGAAGTGAGAAGAATTCTGTGGTCCGTGCCCAAAGTTAACGGGGTCTATTCTGGGCTGAGACACATGAAATCGTGCTGACAAACCAACAAACAACCAACAAACAGACACGGGAGAAAACACGAGCTCCTTGGCAGAGACAATAAGTGTGTTTTGGCAGAGAGCTCATTTGGAGTCTATTTGGTAGCCTTTAATAATGTAGTGATAATATTGTGGTTTGCAGCACTATTATTACATTACAACCGTACTTACGGTGACATTTTATTTCCTGATTAGTGCTTTATTAAAGATAATAAACTCATTAACTTGTGGTCTGATGGACAAAATCTTTGTCCAAGTAAAACATGTAAGAGGAAAAATAAGAAGTGGTGGACTGCTGTGAGTGTAGTGTTGGGAATCATTATCTACTTAAATGCCCCGGCCTTGGTCTCTTTGTTGCTTTACTCAAAGCATGAGCTGTGTTTCATATCCCGGGGAGACTAATGAGAACAGTCTTGGGACCCGTTGTGGTTATTTTGACAAATTGAGCCTGTAGTTGCTTTTCCTTTTACTCCCCCATATATTGCAATCTGAATCACTACTCTTACTGTAACGGAGATGATTTGGATCTTAAGTTTTTGCTTTCCGGGGGCCGAATTATAATACGGAGCAATGTAACCGCATATCCTGGGAGTGAAGTAAGTGGTCACTGGCTCACAGCAAATCTATTAGCGCAGGAATGATGGCGGCGCTGAAAAATCTGACAAAACAATTGGTTAATTTTACAAATGATAATGATTTCTTTAAAGTCAGATGGCCCCTCCGGGCAACCAAAATACAGGCCTTGGTAAAACGTCATGTCACGAGAGTTCATGAATCTCTGATGCCTTTGGTCGACAAGACAGACGCCCGCATTTTTCAGTGCAACGCTAACGTCTCAAGTTACGCTGTAGCCTGAGCCAAGCAGCGGCCTGAGACCACCCTTCAATTAATCTTACCCTTGTAGCGGCTTATAATTTGCCATTACAAAAGCCATTAAACCTGGGGGCCTGATTCAGAGCTCCTGGGACTGCTTGGGAGGAGGGGACGGGGATCGGACAGGCCTCCAGTTGGCCCCTTGGACCCTGGACGAGCCTCTTTCCAGAAAACAGACAGGTACTTAAAAACGGGGTGAAAAGATCACCGTAAAGAAAACAAGGATGATTAATGGGGAAAAATGAGGGCCCTTTAGGTCGCTTTCATCTGGGTCTGATTCAGGTCTTCAGTGAGCCATTAACCCAAAGGACAACTGTCCACCGCCGATGTGAGAAATGAAGTCCCCCTGCGCCGGTTCAGACAAATGTTCGAAGCTGCAGCAGATTTGGAGTGGGTGGGACGAAAATGTGGATACGTTTGCTCCAAAATCTACTGAACTAATGAGTGATTTAGTCAGCAACAGATTACAGTTACTGTGATACTCTCATCTTGTAGAAGAACACATCTTCCTCCAACTAAATCACTTATACAGGAATTTTATATACAGTTAATGTGTGTGAATTGTTGCTATGGGACTGCAGCAGTCCCTGTCAAACACTCAAAACAGTTCATGTTCCTGATTCAGATCTGATGAGGATGGAGCTGTAACTGAAAACCTATTTGATTAATTTTCTGATTATAACTGTAAAGTGTGGGAGAAGGAGAAAAGTCACATATGACACATAAACTCCTCTGCATGGTTTCTACATGATTTATGAACTGGATCAAATATAGGTACTCATGGATACAGATGTAGCTTTTGTTTTTATTGGATGTATGTATTGTGTCGTGTGTCTGTAGATCTCTTACTACGACTATAGAGTTACTATCTGGGGGACGTCTCTGTTTATGTTGAGATGATGTTGATGTATTGAGCTGCTAGATGATGGAGGGTTAACATGTTGTAAGTTAATGTGTCTGAATAATCACATGAGGGATGGGTCGTGTACTGTAATTGACCAGACATGAAAATAAAAAATGAATTATTCCTTCATTCATTCATTCTGACATCAAGTGTAGTAGTGAGTCAAGTCCAGCTCAGATCTCTGCCAGAGTGCTACGTCTTCAAACTGTTGAAGAGTTAAAAAAGATTACTACCAAACTTGTGGCACACTGTTAAAATAAATAAATATTTAAATAAATAATAAAAATAAATTGCAACTCCTTAAAGAAAAATGTAAATGGAACAAACGAATGTCTTCACCATTTTGTTGGAATGCTTTTGGAAGATCTCCACAATGACACCCATCTCTGCCTCATGCAGATCTGATCCGGGGCGACTAAGTTTCTATGAACGCATGTTAATGACAGAACTACTCAACAAACATAGAAATAAAGTGTCTGTATAATTTGAGCGAACACTTGACTTCAAACACACAAATCAGTCTCCTATATATTCCTGAGTAGCTGCAGATCAGCGACAGGCTCTCTGAATGTTACTTATGAAAAGAAGAAGAGAGGCAGATTAAGACAAATGATGTCACTACATGTCAGCGAACAGTAGAGCTCTTTACCCACTTCAGGACAGACATCACTGTGAAGTAAGTTTGGTTAGCATGTGGCTCTCATGTTCTCAGCTGCTATAAGAATCTGCCAAAACAGCTGGACAAAGTTAGGAAAGCAGATTTCAAACTGTGTGAAAGTACAAACAGGATTTTGCAAATGTGTTCAGTACTCACAAATGTGTCGATGTGTGATCTGAATCCTTGGCTCTCAGACTGGGAATTCTTTGTGCAAGCTCATTAATTTCATCTTCAATAAATAAAGGTCACAAAAATGTTCTACATCCTGTTTTTATCTGCAACTTCGACACATTTGCCAGTTAGGCCTCAGGTTTTGCAGAGTGGTATGGTGGACATTCCTTCTTATGCACTTCTGATGTAGGCGTTAGCAATTACGTTGTCACGCAGCCTCCAAAGTGGGTATAAATAATACGGCGCTGGATGGGAAGGCCGGAGCTCCGGTACGGTTCGTGGCAAGTACAAAGCCCACACCTGGCCCGGAGTGAAATCAAATCTATCCTGAACTCTGTCGCTCTTCTCATTTCGCCTCGGCAGTTTTCCGTGAGCGGAGTTCTGGGTCAGGAGTCAGGAGGAGTGATTTGAGTTCAGGTCACACACACAGACAGTTTCACACAATAATGTGTTTCAAAGCTGTTGCATCACTGGGGTGAAAGGAAACCACATTGAAATAGTTCTTCCTTTTTTCTTTTTCTTTTTCTGAAATCTCAGCATAATTGTTAAGATCCCTGTGTTTAACTTAAAGGAACGGTTCACCCAAAAATGAAAATCCAGTCATCATCTCCTCCCTCCTGATGATATAAAGTCAGGTGAAGTCTCGTAGTCCACAGAACATTTCTGGAGCTTCACAGTAAAACAGAGTTGCAGCGTTCTGCAAAACACCTGAAGTAGCTGGAGACTTGATTTAAAACCTTTAAAAACAACAAAAAATCATTTTTTTAAAAAGGCTCCATACAGCTCATCTGGCGTAATCCAAGTCTCCAGAAGCCCCAAGATCCCAAATTGATTTAAAAAGCCGTTATTTACACCATTGACGTGCGGTTGAGTTTGACCACCCACTTCAGATGGAGTGTGTGCTAACGCTTTTAGCTTAGCAGCAAAGCTGAGGATTTTGACTAAAAGAAAGGGTGTAAATCATTTTTTTTCTTGGGCTTCTGGAGACTTGCATTTTATGTTTTCTTCTTGTTTTTTGTTTTAAGTTTTAAAACAAGTCCCCATCTAGTTTACTCGTTTAAAAAAAAATGCAAAGCTGTTTTACTGTGAAGCTCCAGAACTGTTTGTGGACTACGAAACTTCACCCTACTTTCCACTCACATGGGGGTGTGAGTAGATAAATAACTGAATTTTCATTTTCATTCAACTGTTCCTTTAAATACAGTAGGTCAGTCCTGTTAATCCACCAGTTTTCATACAGTTCATCTTGTGAATCATTTACACTTTCAAAGACTGCACCTTCACCGATAATGCGCAGTAATCACTGGCCATTAAATCACTTTCTATGGATTAACACCCACTGAATCCTCTGCAAGTCATTGTGTTTTTTTAAAGAGGGTCAATAAACCAATTCCTCTTAGTTATGTTTTCCTTGTCTACAGCAATCAGTCCAGTGCTGATTAAATCACAGCAAATTATCTCCCTGGGATTTATCTTGCCTAAATTGAGTTTCTTTCACCCTCCTGGCCACGGGAGAGTGGGCAACGCCTGCTGGGAGCCAGAAATAATCATTCATTAACCTCTGACCTGGCAGGAGTGTCAATTGAGTCACCCGACTGTGTTTTCTTTCCCCCTGCAGCCCCTGAGCGCCCAGCCAAGGCAAATTGACAATTTACACGCTGCAGCCCAAACTTTATTAACCTGCGCCGTGGTTTGATGCAGTCACCTGATCAGCCGGTAACGCAAGGCGCAAAGATTGTCTTAGATCTGAATTACATGCGTTCAAGTGGGAAATTCTCTGTGCCTGATTTCTCTGTTTGACACAGACCAAAAGAAAACAGTGGGTGAGGGGAAGGATTGCATGAGAAAACACAACTCGAGCTTTATTTATGGAGTGTGACGAGCTCAAAGGGATGATGATGATGATGTACATCATCTAATCTGTCATTAGGATCCTTTCTTTCTTTTTGAACGTCACGTAGCTGCAGACCCAGAGTTTACAGCCTCGGTCGGGTTTGACATCTTCATATGGTCAGAGTAGGAGTGATGAATTGCAGAAGACTGTTTTTTTTCTCTTCAACACATGGATGTCTTCACGTGTAGGCATGCATCTGTGTTTCCTGCTTCAAAAGTGTCCAAACACAAATCATTCCCAATTGATTTTGTCACAGCAAGTTGCGAAACGATTTGCGAATGTTGTGCAGAACCGACATTCCTCTGACGGAAACTCAGCACCTTCTGACTTTACTCTTCACAAAACAAAGAAAGCAGACCACCAAAAAACTGAAGAACATTTCTCTGAATGAAACTGCCAAGACTGAAAGCATTAATGCCATTTCACACTTCATATTTCAACATCATCATGCATGAAAAAGACAAATGGGAAAGCAGAAAATCAAGCCAAGGAGAGGTGCTCCCTCACACTTTAAAAGCGTTACCTTGTGTATCGATTGTGTGGTCAATGGTAGTCTTGCCATATGAGTCATAAAGCTATTTCTGTCCCTGCACGGTAGCAATAACTACAACCAAGCTGCCCCGAGATCTTTCCCTCTGACATTATTAGGAGCTACAACTGTGTGAGACTCAACATGGTGTAAAAACAAACCAAATGTCAGCACCGTTGCCCAAGCGCCTCTGCTATAGCCAACAGCAAATGTAATGAAAGCTTGGAAGGGTCTGTTAGTACGCCGCTGACCTTTTATACATTTATTGTTCTCCTGACATTTCTCCAAGATGGAGGAGGTGAAAAACAGAATGAGGTGCTAAAGCAGAAATCAGGATTTTCAACTTCCATGCGCCCCCGTTAGAGAATGACTTTCATCGATCCAAACTCTTGGACTTTACTGAGGGTCGATGCTCTGATTGCCAACACTAACTAACTTGCTGCTGCTCTCTCTGTAGACATGGTACAGTTTCTATTAGCTTTTGTGTCACTGTGGCGTTGCTGGAAAGAGAATGAGGAAGAATTTCTAGGTTCTGTTCACTGGCCTGTTTGGAACTAAATGCATGAAATTGGCGGTGCTTAGAAGTCTTTCACTGTCTTTGGCATCAGCATGGTGGAAGTTTAGCAAAGCTAACAAAATCGTTATTTACACTGAATGCTGGAGTGAGTCCTGGACTTCTAATGACAACTTTTAACTCAACTTTAGACGAGGATAGGGAGAGGAAGTGGGATCAATAGCTGCAACAAACTTTACAGGAAAGTGTCTCGTTAGTATCTGCGTGGTGTGGATATTATATATATTTATGAGGGCTCAGTCTTTGTTTACCCTGAAATCAGAAAACCTACATCCTACACATGGAGTGTCTTCAACCAACACGTTTCATGGTCAAATAGTCTGCCTTTGACAGACATGACTGATGCTACTGCGCATCCGTTATCGTCCCAACTTTAGTTCACTCTCAAGTCGTCAAATACGGCAGCTTGGTCAGTATCTCAAGCTTTAAACTATGATCCTCTACTGTAGCATCAGTTTTGCAATAATACATATGACACGTCCGTTTAGACTTTCAAAATAAAGCTAGCTGACAAACATTTCGAAATATTATAACATTATGACTTTTGGACTGTTATTAACGTGAAACGGTCGGCTTTAAGGTGAAAACTACACCCGTAAGTTTGATCATGTAACTTCTGTAACTCACTCTAGATGTTATTGATGCTACTGAAGTACGTTACGTGTCAACCTTGTTCTCGTTTTTACATAAATTCCAAGACAATGAATGATCTTACAGCTATTGTAATTATATCTATTGCAATTTTAACTTTCATATTTGACCCTATTGGTGATGCTGCACTGAGTTCCTGAGAAAGTCACATTTGACTTCACAATAGCATGAATCTGTAGTTTCAGACAACACATACACATGTTTTGTTGGAAGGTAAAGCCACCTTGTTTCTCTGAACAACATGAAACCCTATAACTAGTATTTGGTTTGTGGGTTTCATTGTTTTTTAGTATCGTTTGTTTAGAAATGAATAGAAATGAATATATGGAACATGATCCTCTCAGAGATGACTCAAATGTTGTAGACGTACACTGTTAAAATGTGTAGTGCTGTCACCAAGAAGTAATTCTACCAAGAAGACAGTTGTGTTAACTTGTATTTGTGTATGTTAGCTTACTGTAAGTAGTACATTTTGAGGACCGGTCGTTATGTAACGGAAGATTTAATGGCATTGTGTTAATTTCTGAACATTAATGGACCATGCTTATGTCAGAGAACATGTCTCTCCTGCCGTCTATCACAGTGCATTCAGCCTCTGAGAGGAAGTGATCTGGTGAAAGCAAAGGGGAACACGGATGCTTAATAATTCAGGATGCTGAGATTAAAAAGTGACTTTGCCGGGCGCGTTATTAAAAGGCGGAGTAATTACTTCAGAACTCCACGTCACCGCCTCAATAAGAGGTGCCTAATTTGGTTACTGCCACCTCACATGTAATTGGTGAAGATGAACAATGCGTTTGCACACAAGAAGACGTCCAACTGTACAAAGTCCTCACTACACAGCAGGAGAAAGCTGGGAAATGATAACTGGGATCTGGCATGTTGTTTGACACAGTGTTAGAGACGATAGGCTGCTTGTGGATTTATGTAGAGATAAGAGTGTTTTTATGTGTGCATATCGATATCAGCCTCTTTGGTT
Organism: Pagrus major; assembly: GCF_040436345.1. Taxonomy (NCBI): domain Eukaryota; kingdom Metazoa; phylum Chordata; class Actinopteri; order Spariformes; family Sparidae; genus Pagrus; species Pagrus major. The sequence continues at coordinate 37,585,464 of NC_133232.1, forward strand.
AAAGGGGCCTCTTGTGTTGACATCTTCTGAAGGAACTGTGGTGATCTCATTCTGTTGATGTATAAGTCCTTTATTTTCCTCCAAAAACAATATATCTAACATTTGATAAATTATGGAGAAAAAGCACAAAACGTAAACAAAATATTATTTTAAAGGATAGTCTATCAGTTCAAACTGATGAGAACAACTCTGATTCTTTATTTAAGGTCATTAAGATAGCCGCCATGGTCATTTTGTACTCATGTTGTATAGTTTTTGGGAAATGAGCTCATCAGAAGGGCATCACTCTGCTCTCCTTTAGCTTGACCCTGTCAGATCGACAGTACATGTGAATGTATGCGTCCGTATATTGGGACTGGACTCCTTCCCTCCACAGGCACTCCATCACAAAACTGAGGGAGTTGCTACCAGATGGTTAAACAAACACATCGCCCAACTGCCCATAACTCAAATCCACTTAGCACCCTGTTGTCAACATGTCTCTCACTCGTTCACTACCTCTCCCGTCTTTGGTGTACGCAGAGGAGAGGTGAGAGGGAGGGGAAAAAATAATGCGGAAATAATGAGAATCAGCAAGAAATTCCTGGGGGGTGTGTTTAATTTTAATCACCAAGACTATCCATCGTCAGTAGATCTCATCCCTCCTCCCCCTCTCTCTGCCTGGTGTATAGAAATGAAGCGAGCACCTGGAGTGACAGCTCGTGTAAAGGTCACACAGACAAAGTCCAAATGTGATGTTTGACTCAGGCTTTTTTTGAGAGCTCTCAGGGAGGCGCCCAGGACTTAGGCCAGGGGTTAAGAGTTTGTAGGTCGCCGGGTCACACAATTTTCCCTTTTCCCTTGGCCTCATCCCTGCGCTTAAAACCTCAACGGTGTACTTGAGAGGGTAATTTATTATCCTGAGTGCTGTCCAGCTTGGACAAGAAGTTGGGAGCAGAGAATTAAATGTCCCACTTTTGAGGACGGGATGTCTTTTCTCTCTTTTAACTGAGCATAAGAACGTGATATTTTTTTAAACGTGAGTTGCATGACCTACAGTGCAATGATTGATTTCAGTTGTTTCCTTATCCCCCATTAGATTGTAAATGTATTCATTTAAGGCTGCACTTATAAGTTATCTTGCAAGGATTTATCTTTTCTTGATTATTCTCTTAATTTGAGAATCCTTTGCTATGGTTTGTTTAATCTATTTGGCATTGAGGCTTTCTGCCAAAATGCTTTTCCATTGACACTCACAACCAACAGTGTATTTTCAGCCCATTCTCACTCAAAAACAGCAGTCAGTGTCTCTCTTTGTTTCTCAGTCTGACACTGTAGGAAGCCTTAAAGTGTCACTTCTTCAGGCGTCCCTCTAGTGCAGGAGTATAGAGAGCAAGAAAAGGGGGGTGGGTTGGTGGTCAGGTGGGTCATACGGTGAAGTTTACCTCCTAAACCTAACTAATAATGGGAGTTTATGTCTTAACCTAACCAAGTCGTTTTTGTGCCTAAACCTAACAAGACTACAACTATTTGACATCAATTACGGTTCAAAAGTCATTATATTTCATAATATGTGAGCTGTTTATCAGCGAGCTTTATTCTGAAATTCTAACCGGACGTTACATTTTTATTATATATATATATATATATATATATATATATACTAATTTGACCACGGAGCCCTTCACGTATGCAGGTAAAGCATCACATTCTGAAGCTTAAGGCCACTGAGCAAGCTGCAGTATTTGACTAGATGAGAGTGAGGACACAGACATCAGCCTTAAATGTGTCTCAGAATTTGTTCTTCATTTCCATTTTTTTTTCCAACTTAACTTGGTTGTAAGTTTTTCTTTTTTTAAAGATTTATTTCTGAAGCGCTCGTCCTTCAAGAGGCGAGATTTAGTGCCAGACCGAAGCATCCTCTCTGGTATCTTCACCATGTTGATAGTGCGGTCTTGCACAGGTGAAAAGGTGGAAAGATAAGCATTATCTCGGACACATAATTGTCAAAGGCATGGATAATTGACATGCATGCCACCGATGTCCAAAAGTAGGCCTGCTGATGACAGCCAAACTGCATTTGGCCCCTGGAATGTGCAGAGGCCGCTAGCAGACATCTGAACATCAAACAGCGCTCAGCTCTGTCAATCTAATGGCTCTGGATTCAGGATTTATTGGCTCTCACAGGCCAAAAGAGAGACGAGGGGCGAAAGCAGAACCAGATTTTCTCTCCCATATCAGTTTCTCCTGTGTCAGTCATGCTCTTCTCACAGTGCTCGGAGAAGAGGTGTGTTTTATTATTACCTTTGATTAACCAGATTAGAAAAGATTCACAAACATGTTCCTATGTTTTTCTGGAGGGAGTCGACAGACTATATGCAAAATAATGTCATATATAAAGTATATCAACTAAGCTCATAACAAATAACCACAATCCATCATGTAGTTCAGGTTTACATGAAAGGATGATTCTTCACAACAACCAGCAGTGCTGCATCAGAGACAGAGTGCCTGTTTAAATTAACTAATTGTATAAATAAATAAATAAAACACTGATTCCAAGAATCAGTAAAATGCTGAATATAAGCTCTGATGACCAATAGTATAACATGTAAATATATTTATAATTTACTTTTACTTGTATTTTTGATACTTAAGTACATTTCATATCAGATACTTCAGATACTCGAGTACTATTTGTATGAGTGACTTTCATTTTTACCAAAGTAATATATTATCACAATATCTTTACTTTAAAAGTATGACTTTAGACTTTTGGGTACTTTATACAACACTAACTTTTACTCCACTATATTTATTTGATATATTATATATTGTATATATTACTATATTACATTTAGTTACTAGTTACTTTGCAGATTACTACCAGAGTCAAAGTTACACATTTTTAGATATATTTTTTTACATCAGTCAAATAAAAAGAAAATAATCAGCACATTTCATATTTTTCTGAAAGTACTGTCTGTGTAGGTGACTTTCACTGATACCGAAGTCAAATTTTATCACAATATCTTGACTTTTACTTAACTTTTCACAACGCTGCCGGCTATTTTCCATTTTCACATGAACATAATTCCAGCTGGTCTTTGATACAAGCTGCCGATCATTTATACATGCTGCTACACTGCAGCAAATGTTGCTACACTGCAGCAAATGCTGCACTTGATGCTGCTATTTTTACTCTTCCTCAATAAATCAAAAAGCTTCTGACTGAACTGTAATGTTAAGCATTAGATGAGAAGTGTGTGTTGACAATGAGCAACATTTGCAGACTATTTTCGAGGCGCGATTTATTGATCATCTTGGTGGGTCTTCCCAGATCGTGTTGCACATAGCAGAAATCAGCTGCACCCCCACGTCATTAAACTTTATTCAGACTCATGACACAAACACGAGGCACGGGGCACGAGGAGCAACAACGTTTGTGGCTGATGAAAACGAATGACACGCAGCCAAATATGGGGAAGAAAAGTGGAGAGCGGGGCCAAAAAGCCGAGGACACTAGTCAGGCTGATCGTCCTCCAGCCTTGATAAAGACGAGGTTCTCACGGAGAAGGATGGAACCAAGAGGAGTTCTATTTATCTCTGTTAGCCCTCCAGAAAAACTCCCTATCCCTGCTTAGATAGCCCTGCCAATGTGCCATGATGTCATCCCCCTGGCGTGCAGTGATTGATGCATCCTGGCTGCCAGCTCTGCTCTAGCAGGAGGCGGGGGAGTGGGGATAGGAGGTCGAGGTGGGGAAGGGGTGAATTTTCCACAGATAGAGACATCCAAATGTGAACGGAGCCCAGCGTGGGGTCGGTTCAGAGCTCAGGCCAATACGCTGCATACCTGCAGCACTCTGAACAGGCGGTCTTTAATGTCCCGGCTCCCTGCGTTCGGTCAGTTTTGATGTTTCAAAGACGCTCACGAGCGGGGGAAAGCCGTGATGGTGTTGCTGGTTTGATGGAGACGCAATGGGGGGGAAAGGCCCGGCTCTGATTATGTACGTCTACTCCATCTTCCCTCTGAGTTCTGTTACATATCAAGGCGAAGGGAAGGAGGGAGGGAGTCAAGAGGAGCACGGGGTTATTGTGAGTGGAAGACTAAGCGTTTCGCAGATAGTCATGGAGACGTGCTGAGATGAGCTCAACGGGGAGCCCCCGTCCTCTTGTCAGCAGGCCAACTTAGTTCTGGTGCTTTAACGGCTCTATCATATGCTGTTTCATAGCGTTTAGTCATTCATGTCCGAAGGGAGAAACAGCCGAGATGCAGCGTTTTCCAGGCTTGAAATTGCTGCTTTCCATGTGTGTTCAGTTATTTTGAGATACTGAGGCGTGACGTTTCTCAATTCTCTAATGTTTTTAATTTACGTGTTTTATTCATGCATGTAAAGGTGGACATGCACAGTAAACTCCATGCGTGTGGACCAGGCAACAAGCTCACATCTGAACACAGGACCCAACAAAAATAAAGAGCTAACAAGCATCAACAAACCAAACCCTCAGTACTGAGTCCTTCGTAGAGCTGCAGGCATCCAGTCTGTCTGACTCAGGGTATAACATGTAAATTCTCCAAACACCAAAACTGTTGAAAATGTGAAGTGTTAAATCCTCATTTGGATTTGAAGATCGTATTGTATTTTACTGAAGCAGTTTAACTGCTCTTTAAATGTCTTTTTAATGTATCCCAGAGCTGCTCATTATCACCTCTGGGTCAATATTTAAAAATAAACATCCACGCTGACAAAAAGTCAATGATCCTTCACTGAGCGTGTAAATGAGTCAACACAACCTCACGCGTTCAGCTCAGTATTGACAGACTCACAATTAATTAGAGGCTGTGTTCGGCTCGGTCCATTAAAGGATTACACAGGACTGAAAGCCGTGTTTGTTTAAAACTTCCCGGTGCGTCTAATGTGCTTACAGCTGATTATCACATTAGATCTAGTGCACCACTGGAATTCATTGTGCAGTTTTTGTGAATTTAGATTGAGATTATTTTTTGGTGATCCTGCAGTCAGCATGCAGTGTCTCTGTGTCTCCTCTTCATATGTCTTAAATGTGGATGTTTGTGTGTGCGTGTCTTGAATGAGCCTCGTGCACGTTTGCATGCTCGTCTGTTTGTTGACATGCAGAGTGCTGCACACGTGTCAGCGGGAAGCTGTCCACTGCTACACAATCAGTATCGGCCCCTGCTCCTTTTCACTGTGGTCCGGCAAGTGAGACTGAACATGAGGCGCAGGGAATTGAGGTGCATTGATCTGTCCTCTGCAGCGTCTCCCTGGACTGGTGAAATCATTAACCTCGCTGGCACAGACACAGGAAGCAACAACACAGTATCTTTGAGAGGTTAATTAAAAATAAAAGTGCAAGGGGGAAGGGCAGAGGGTGTATTCACCAGGGAAAAGTGCACTGACTTCCAAATGAGCTCGCTCCAAAAGCGTAGTGGATTTGTTTGTGATCAGAGTACAATAAAATATAAAGGGCAGCTGTTCCAGGTTGAAGTAAGCATGTTTATGACTGTGCTGAATAAGATACCACTCATCCATTTTCACCGATACTCAACTGGTCTTTCTGGCCAGACAATAATACAAACAGTTTAACCAAACCATCAGACTTTTCCTCATGTTGAGGTGAAACCATGAGTAAGCTTCACACTTCACATTTCATCTTTATGTTTTGTTTTTACTGCTCACCCTGTCGGACGGTTGAGGCAATGTTGCTGTGTTCCCAAAAATTAAAGATTAATTTGATGGGTACAAATGTTGTTTTTATTGGTAGAAATTAGTAAAATAAGATCTCAGTTGTAATAAACCAGAAAAACCCTTCAAACTAAGGAATGGGCCACAAAAAGATTCGTTTACAGCAACTCTCAACTACCGTATATGAATTTCTTAACCATTTTTCAATGTGCTCAACTATTCTTTTACAACTTACTTTGACTTTACAACTTTCATTTTTGTTTCTGTTTTGTTTTTTTGTAGAGAGACAGCAGTTCTCAATACACAATCACATATGGCGAAGGTTGGATAAGCATTCCTGTGGAAGCTCAGTCTTCATGTTAAATTATGTTTTGGCCCATCACTCGGCCCTGCAGGGGGTATCAGGATGTGTAGTTGGACCCACAACACTGAGAAGAGTGAACCGTTGTTTCAGCAGCGTTCCTCTTGTCCTGCGCCACCACACTCAACACAACCCGCAGGTTATATTCACTTTTGTCACCAACTAACAGCCTGCTAACCACCAACAACCAGCTAACACCATGTAAAGTTAGCCAGCATGCTCAACCTAACAAGCAACTGCCAGATAAACACCCTCAGCTACCTCACATGCTCTCCTAGCTGCCACCTCACGTCAGGCTAAGTAGCCTGCTAGCAATATGTCAGGCTAACTAGCACGCAAAGAAGTGTGTTTAGAAAATGTGAAATTACACAGGCATGCAATGTGCAAGAAGTACTGGTACTGGGGACTTCTGTTTGACTTGAGAAAGTGTATATCACTGAAATCTACAGTATCACAGTATCACAGTACACTATTACAGTATTTGATTAGTTTCTGTAAGTGGTGATCAGATTATAAATTCTGCAGATGTAAACAAGATTATCGTAATATCTACAATGCATCGGCTTCAAATACAAGCAATAACCTGTTCAGACGTTATCCAATGAAATGCCACTCAGCCGAGGCCGTCAGCGTGTGTCACTTCTCAGTAGGTGTGACAGCTTCAAGACAAACAGCGTCTGATGTTTAAATGTCAATAAGATGTCAGATCAACCTGTGTGATGAGGTTTGTGAGTCGCCATCGATGAAGCCACTGCTGAGGAATTTGGGACTATTTCAGCTCCACGGGACGGTGACACAAAGTGAACCCAACATTTTGGCAGACCTCGTCGACAGCGACGGCTCCAGTTATGCCTGAATTCATACATTCTTTATGAATTTGTTATTGAAAAGTCTCATTATGCTCATCAAAGACATATTGGGACCAACATTTCTTTACCCAATATTGTGCACAATACAAGAGACATCATTTAAGAAGGCACTTCATTGGATTACATCCACACACAGCAATGAGTTGTTTTATTAGCTTGCTGCTGTTGTTTACAGCATAAATAGGTTAGGCGTTTGCAATTGTGTGAAAATGTGATGTGGATCAACTTGATAGGCCTGTTGAGTGGTGTTATTGCAGTCCGCGGTCCCTGGGAGCACCCGGGAAATGATGCTCCCCCTGTCAGCGCTGCAGAGCTCCTCTGCCTCTGGATCTATGGGTAATTACTGGGACTCTGCTGACTCAGGACACTCACAAACCAATATGAACACAGACGAACCCGACACATGTGCAAACAGCTCACATATGAACACAGACAAACCAGATCTCTCACACATGCAGTAGTCTTTACGCTGCCAGCAGGACAGACTGCTGAACTACAAATCAGATCTGCAGCCAGATTAACACAAACACTTCTCAAAACTGCCACAAAAAACAAAAACATGCATTGTTTGAAGCAAAAGTTATCAAACTAAAATAACAACAACTAGCAATGCAGCATTTCATACACTGATGGCCATAATATCCATAATGGTGGAAGGTCACATGACTGGTTATTAGCCTAGCTCAAGACCAGTATGCAGATGAGGAGTCACATTTTTTATTGCTTTGAGTGTCAAACTACCCGTTTATTAAAGGCCATATTTAAAGGTAGGGAGGCCGATTCTGGAGGAAGATAGTTGACTGTTGAGTTGTCAGATACCAACGCTTCTGGTTAGTATTTTGGGCCAAAAACCAACCCAAAGTGTCAGTATTTAACGACCTGGGAATGAGACTCAACAATCAACTTCCTCCAGAATCACCTTCCCTCCCTTTAAGCTTTAGCACTCAATAAAATTAAATCAACATGTTTCTTATCACCACAGCTCAACACAGCTCAAGTGCCAAATGAAGACATTTCTAAGCCCTTAAGAAAATGTCATATGTGAAATTGCCTCCTCACATTTCATATGTGAATTCAATATTTTCACATAAACAAAAACATTTAATTAACATGTACAAAGAAAACAATGTCTCCTCCTCCTTCTCACAAGGTGAACGGGACGTGTTTACAGGCGATTCCCTTTTTTTTGTTTTACATATGAATGAAAATGTGAAATTGTGCACTGTAGATTAAAATTTACACATAAAGAAAGAAAAACTTGGCAGTAAAACTTAAATGGTAAAATTATAGTTAATGAAACTTTTGTTTGTAGTTATTTGACTGTTAACAAACAATGATTGCTTTCTTAACCACTTATTACACAGCTGTTTATTATAAAGTTGCAACTGATGTTTATAAACCTTTACAACTGTTTAATAAATGTTTATTAAGCATTCTATTGTTAGTTAACAGTCAGATAACAAATAAGTTGAATTAACTATAGATTTACCATTTATTAATAATGGTTGTTATAGTGTTACCAGCATGACATCACATGATCATCATACTGCAATCAAACAAAGTGAGAACCACCTTTAAAGTAAAGTTCTATATAATATATAATAATGTGGCTTAATGACTTAATTAACTGTCACGTTTCATTTGACCAATCTGCATTGAGCAGATTATAAAATGTATAAATGTTTACAGCACAAAAATAAAAGATGAAGTATTCCGACCAGACATTTTAGACACTTCATAACTGGCTTCATTATTCTTTATTGTCTTGTACTTTCGACTGACATGTGCAATGAATCCTCACCCATGATAACATCAGTTCTAGCTGACCAGATCTGCCTGTTTGATATTTTTGTCTGAGGAAAATTCTACATTCATTCGGTGATGATCTTTTGGATTTGAAATAACAGATTCTCCGTCTTCCATGAAAACCTCCCACAGGATCTCATGATGTTTCAGTGAGAGAGCGCCCGTCCCTTCTCTGACATGAAATAATTCCCAGGTTTATTAGCCTCTGGAAATTGGCTTCAGTGGGAGACGGAAAAACAAATCATTTGAATACATACCCGGGGTGTCCTAATGTTCATTTCAATGCTGTCACTTAGAAGGGGGGAGGGAGGAGGGACGGATGGAGCGCATTGTGCTGCTGACAGGATTGGCTTTGTGTGTGATGAATGGGGCTGTCACAGACGGTGACAGGTTTGTGTTCAATACATGTGGATGTACAATACGCTCTGCATCCCGTGACAAGCTGGGAGGCTTTTTGTCCCGATAATCTCCATATCGTTTCATCTCCGGCTGCTTATGGCGGATGTGGTCACTGAGGGGTGTGCCATGGCCGCTGTGCACAGACTGTCGATCTTCTGGAAGCAAAAATGGGACACCAAGTTGACTGATGTGTTCGACTTTTTTTTTCCCCTTATTGTTTTCAAAGTCACTGAGAGTCTGTGGAAAAGGCAGGTCGGAGTTTCTGCCTCTACAAATAATTCTTAGGCCCTGTTCACACCTGACACTGAAATGTATCTGAGGTGATCTGATCTCAACCGAACCGCCCTTAATACAGGTAACTGTCACCCAAACATAGAGGATCCAGGATGTAAACATGCAAAATGCCAACTTTGGTACAAAGTGGAAGGACAAAGAACGAACAAAAGAACGAAAGAAAGAGGGTGAAATGATGTCAGGATCTATTTTGTTCACATTTTGACCACAGGTGACAGAAACAGGAGAAGGTCAGTTTGGCTTTGTGTTAGTTAATTTGTATATTCATGTAACTTTGAAGTGTTACATATGTAATCATAACTTATTTGATCAGATGACAAGTAAACAACAACAGAACCAATAAGACCAGCCATGTGACAGCTGGGATGCATATGAGTCTATGTCTATGTACATTGTGTGCGAAGAAAAAAACCAAGTCAAATTCCTTGTTTGTGTTTCACATACTTGGCCAATAAAGCTGATTCTGATTCTGATTCTGATTCTGAAACCATGTGATGACAGCAGCAACATGGAAAGTATAATAACATGAATAAAAAGAGAAAATGTATTAAAATGTGTCGGCTGCAGGAAATAAAATCACAGAGGAAGTGACTGTGTGAGTGGGAGGTGAAGCATGCATGTGTGTGACAGAGTGTTATATGGAGCAGGAGGAGAGTCAACTTTTGAGTAACGGTGGAAAAATCTTAAGGCAGGTCAGTTCATCATACGGCCGACGAGTCTACTCCAAATCTTTAGATTTTAATGGAAATTGATGGCTAATATGCCAAAAACTCAGATTTTGATTATTTCAACAGTTGAAACCAGAAAAGCTTCTTCCTCACTTCCTGCAGGAAATGGTCTGGTTGTTAGTTTTCTTGTCAAACTCTGTCCTGATGCCGATTTGTAAAATAAAAATAAACCAGACAGAAAAGGTTTGACACTTCGGGGGGACACAGGAGTTTTTCTCCGTGGATTCATTGCTCATGTTTGCGATGGAGTGTGAGCCTATTCTTAAAATTTATGAACTTCTGCGATAAAGTAAGTTATGGACACACATTGGGCCAAGACCTCGCTCAGTATTTCACTCCCCTTGATATTTATGCTTCCCCAACATTTTCTGCCTCTTGCTATTTTTCCTGTTTTCCTGTTCATTAAGACAGAGAAGTAAAGACAAAAAGGTTTATGAAAAGTTCATAAATCATTCAATATCATTGTATTTTTCAGTTGTAAGTGCCTGATTGTTTAAAGGTCTGTTATATTTTGTCTTTTTAAAGTTTTTTTGTTTTAAGTCATGTAAAAGATGCAAAAATCAGACTGTAATTTGGTGAGGTGGAGTTCCTGAACGCATCACAATTCAACCCAAATCACCAGAATAAATGTTAACTAAGTATGTTTCTACAACACCACAGATACTGTCAGTTAAAGCTGGACGTTTCTCATTCTCTCCTGTCACAATGCTCTGCTTAGGTTTACACTTGGTTAGGGTTCAAAAAACATCATGGTTTAACTTAAAATACCTGTTTTGATCAAGGATGGAAAAGATCCAACCTGTCCCGAGGTGTCCCTCAAAATATCCAGTGGTTTGACTTGAACTGTGTTCAGCTGTTTGGTACAAATGTCAACCTGAACTGCGAACATTTTATCCTGGTGACTGTGCTGCACGATTTCTGATTATTATGTCTGTTCCTGTAACCACCCTGAGTTTGTTGGCTTCACTAGAAACGAATCACTTGTGTCATTACAGTGACGAACATGTTGATCTGAGTGTTTCTCAAAAAGTCTCTGACATCAGCGTGACTCAAAGAGAAGCCATTATCTGCCTAATGGCTCAACTTTTGAACTTCCCACGCATTATTAGTATTCAAATATTTTAAAAAGAAAGGAATCTCTTCTCAGCAACCTCAATTTAAATCTACTATGAGAAACAGAAGGATGTAATAATGATTTAACAGCTGGCTAAAAACACCCCAACGTGTTCCAGTAAGTACTGCGCTGCACCTCAGCTGTGATACACTCACTTTAATAGCTTATATGTAGCCGCATTCATTACTCCATGAAGCGCGTCGCTAATGGACCAAACAGCAGCATGTTAGCCAATAATTCTTACTGTTTGTTTTCTCCCGCTGAGGTGAGAGGTGGTTTCTGCATCAGGCTTTTCATGATTAATCACAGAAAAGCACAAATGATTCAAACCTCTGGCAGCCATGTTGTCCTGTGTGAGTCCCTCCATCCATCAGGTCGTCCAGGTCGGCAAAACAAACACCAGGAATTACAACCAGTCATTTTTACACCTGTTGCTCTCTGCTGGAAGTCTAATCTCACATGAACAAATCTTCAGTCTTACTTTTCAACTCAGTACATTTAATCACTACATATATTTAGAGGGGAATCATAAATGGATGTGTGGCGTTCAGAAGTGTGCAGAGGTGGAGGCTCAGGAGCCAGAAGCTCTCAGGTGGATCTTTATCCACAGTGATAATAGTGATGAGGAGGATATTATGGGGTTTTTGTGAACTGAAAATGAAGAATATACCGTGTGTGTGATTTGTGCTAACACACCTAGTAGGTGGTGTTTGGGGGGTGTATCAGTCCCATTGTTTAAGACTTGCTATCTGTCTTTGTTTTGAGCTGATTTCCAAAATCCCTCTGGACTAATTGCAGGTGATTCAGATCACCTGTGTGCAGGTGGGCGACTGACTCCTGATTGAGGAGTGGAAGCAGCTTGGGGCATTTCCCTCCCAGCCAATCAGGGTGTGACGACGCCCTTTTTCTGACATGTTACTTCACTGGGGCTTGTAGGAGCACCTTTCATGTTTGCATGTAAATGTGGTCTATGACAGACTATCAACAAAGTTTAGAAGAATAAAGATTGAAAACTTTAAATGGACAATTTGGCAAATACATAATTCAACATAATGGAGGCTGAACTTCATGAGAAAGTCAGTTAGGTCATTAGAAAGACAGAGCAGTGCCTCGTATACAGAGAGACGTTGGTAAAATGTGCGACGGTAGGATTTGTTTATTAAAGAACCAAACGATGCCAATCTCTCACTGCTCAAACACAATGAATCTCTTGTTGCCGAGCTGCACGCTGTCCGGATTCACTGGTGTGTTCTGTTAAAAAAGCAGAAGAAAGGTTCACATAGCAGCAGACGAGGATGAACAATCACCATCTATCGTTTAAATCCTGGAGGTTTCCCACCACAGCCGGATCCTCTGAATATTGATAAAGCACACATGCTTTCACCTTTAACCTCAAGTTTAAATAGAAGATAACACAATCACCACGTCCCCCCGTGGGGATCATTCAGCAACAATCAAGGACAAAATGATGAGGCAATGACCACATCTATAATATACTATAGCAATGATCTCACATCCTGATTAAAGGTCAGATGGGGTTGTAAGTATCTTTTACCTGGATGATACATTTTCCCCAAATGCTTCAAAACAGATCCAGCACAGCCTTCAGTCACCAGCAGGATCGTGACCTCGAGTTGTGCTGACGCTGTTTTCTGCCTGACTAGTATTTTTAAATCTGACAAAAAAAACCCATTATTTTAGTGTAAATAAATTATTTTAGTGTAAATAATCCCTTGAAACACTAAAATCCACATTTATTAAAGGAAACTTTCACTCAAAAAAGAAGATTCAGTCATTATCTACTCGCCCCCATGCACTAAAATAATATACCAGTGGAAATGAACAGAAAATGTTTGGATTTGTGCCCTTTTTCAAGCAGAAAGTGCAGTGTTGAGGGTGAGAGACACCTTTTCTAATCAGTTTGGGATCTCAAGGTTTCTGGAGACTTTCTGGAGAGTCCGCCTGACGAGCTGTAGGAACCATTTTCTGTTACTTTCCGTTGTTGTTTTATTGAAGTCCTCATCGACTTCAGTTGTTCAGGAGTTTAGTTCTTTGGTTTAAAGATGACTGAATTTTCATTTTTTGGATGAACTTTTCCTTTAAATGTGCAGTATTTGGCACAAATGCCTCGGAACACATTCTGTAAGTGAAGAACTACCTGAACAAAAAAGATTTATTTATGGGTAAAATGACGTTTTGTCTGTTTTTCTGCAGCTGTGTTCAGGAAGAGACCTCCATCATCTAAAACATATCGCACATGAAAACAAACTTATATTTAATAATGACCACAAATAAATAATCAGTGTATGAGTCATACTCTGATATTTAAGTTTCTCCATCACACTTTGTTGTGGTTGGAAAAATGAACCATTACTCCGAATGACATCAGAATATTAATGCCATTTTAAGTGAAAGCACTCCTTGTGTTCCTCCTGTGACCCAATTAATGCATCACAAGACTCACTGTATGTGTTTTACTGAGTTTTTACCTTTTGTGGAATTGTTGAACATGTCGCCCAAGAACACCCGACGTAACGAATCATCTCAGCTCTGGATATGTTCTTATTCTACAGACTGTTTGACCTTCCCAACGCCCGGCTATTACTCTCCTGTGAGTCTCCATCACCTCTCCAGACCCCCGCCCCCTTATTTTCCACAGATGGATATTTTGTAGCATTAATCCCACAGATCAGGTGGGTTTTGTCAACGTGTTAAACTTTAATACTTTGGGTCATTTATCTTTACGGCCAAACCCGGGGTCTGTCAGCGACCAGACGAGCTATTTCCTCATTTGGTTTGGGAGCAAAGTGGCGCAGGAGAGAGCAAAAGGGGGGAGGAGGTGGTGGTGGTGGTGATGGAGTGGAGTGGATGGGGGGGTAGAGGGGGTCGCTGTTCACCACTTAATGAAATCCTGATGTGAAGAGGGAGAGGAAGACTTGGCGGAGGGGTAGAGGGGGGATCTTGGAGGTCGAGGCGCCACACCATCTAAAGAAAACGACGCCCCTCCAGAGAGGCGGCTTCACTTGGTCATTTATGTTGTTCTTGTTTGGAGGAGCTCGTGAAGACGCCCGACGATGTGCCCCTCATTACGTCTGGGACGCTGCATCAGGGACCCGCCGGGCGCCCAAGTGGACAAGGATAGAATTGCAAGTGATTAATTTGTGGAAAGCTCCCCTGGAACGTGGTGTGCTCTCTCAAGCATTTGTCTTCATTTGCCAAGATATGTACAGTGACATGAGAAGATAGGCCTTCAGAGTCCAGAGCAGAGTCCATGTTTTTTTCTCTCATTGTAGGAAACAACAGTCGAGGCTTCAGTGAAACATTCTTTATGTCGCTGCTAGTTTGGTCGTGTTCACACGCTGCTGAAACAACAAAACATTTTCTCGGCTCATTTAGCAGCTAAACTGTGGAACTAATGTGTCGTAATGCTGCTGCAAACATTTAGTTCTGTTGTCTGCACAGAAGTGAGTGAAATGTCAGTGCTGTGTTTCACTGGTGTAATTACAATATGAATACAAGTCTGGCTGTGACTCAGGAGGAATGAGACAGAGAGTATGAATTAGTTTTTGATATTTTCTCAGAGCCGTTTACATTATAGTGAATGTGACTATGTGGAGATTTATGATTAGTAGGTTTAATTTCATCATTAATATGTCAAATCTGCTGTTTTGTTGCTTCTTTCACTGTCAGTCCACCAAGAAAACATTGATTTATCTGCAACAATACACAAACATATTCATAATAGTGCTGCAACCGACAATTATTTGCATTATCAATGAATCTGCCAATTATTTTTACAATGAAATGATTCATTATTTAGTTGATACACAGTGTTATAAATGCCCATCACAGTTTCCCAGAGCCTGAAGTGACATCTTCAAATTGCTTCTTATTTCCAGCCAACCGTCTACAGTCCAATAAAGGACGAAGAAAAACAGGAAACATCACATTTAATAAGCAGGAAACAGAAAATTGTCTGACTATTAAAAACAAGTTTTCTTTCCATCAACTAATCAATTTATCGACTAATAACATCAGCTCTTAATAACATGAGTTACATTTGTTGGACCTGGAATAACAACATGGTGAGACTTTACCTGAACAATACAATCAATACAATACAATCAATACAATACAATCAATACAATACAATCAATACAATCAATACAATACAATCAATACAATACAATCAATACAATCAATACAATACAATCAATACAATACGATCAATTCAATACAATCAATACAATACAATCAATACAATCAATACAATACAATCAATACAAACAATACAATCAATACAATCAATACAATCAATACAAACAATACAATCAATACAAACAATACAATCAATACAATCAAGACAAACAATACAATCAATACAATCAATACAATAACAGTGTTCAGGCTTTTGGAGGCCAGTTGAAGTGAACACAACATGACAACATAAGATTGAGTATTAAACCTAAAGAAGCGGTGGTGTGGTGACATACAGAAACATTTTAAATGCATGTGATTTACAGAAATGCACATTTCCAACAATTATTCTGGTGATTGGGTGGTGCTGCCACCATCAGAGGAGGGAGGGGGAGGCGAGGGGTGTTCAGTTGGTTGCAATCTGCACACACACAGCAGGATGCCACTAAATCCTACACACTGGACCTTTAACACTGCTGTAATGTTGGATGCAAACATTTAGAACATAGAAGTGTTGCACTCAAAGGTTTAATGAGAATCACAGTAGGAATGTAAATACTTGCTAACCAGCGTTGTATTATTGTCAATGATCCTGAGGTGACGTCAGATATCTCACACTGACAAGTTCATTTATTGTGTAATGAGAGCAAAACAAGCAGCAGCGGATCACCCCGTGGCCTGATTTTTATTCACAACGTCGGTGTTTTATTTCTTTGTTTAATGATCAGCTACAGTGAGATCTGCCTTTAACTCAGAGGTCAGGAAGCTCTTCACTCTGCACTTCTGCCTGTTGAGCATTCGTGCTGTGGTCGTTACTGATCACAGAGCAACTCAGCGGCTGACTCCCATAATCACCTAGATCCAACTCTGTGTGTGTGTGTGTGTGTGTGTGTGTGTGTGTGTGTGTGTGTGTGTGTGTGTGTGACAAAGACAGTATAGAGGATTGAACGCTGGTCAGTGACATTTATCTCTAAAAAGACTGTTGAAAATTTTTTTAAAAATTGCAATTACCCCCAATGAGTAATTATATTATTTAAAAACAATTCAAGATCCAGATGCTGTCAAATGTTTGTGTACATTACTTGTTAATTGTTCCTCAAAATGATGTGCTTATTATTAATAAATAAAGATAAATGTACAAAAAAAACCACAAATGACATTTCTCTTTCAATGCAACTGAGCTCTAATAAAAATTAGTGAGGGCTCATTTTAGTGGCTCGTCTAGGACAAGCTGCTCACACACACAAACACACACACACACACACACACTATAAGTCTAATGTCTGGTATCAGATTCCAGCTGTACCTCCAGTCACTGGGCTAATTACGCAGTAATGAAGCTAATCAAGAGTCAAACAGGAGAAACATTCAGCCTTCATGCTGTAATCCTGCTTAAAACCTGCACATATCCTTCTCTATGATCTTAAATAGGCCCTGGTGGCTCATCAGAGCAACGAGGACGACCACGGTGCACTCCCTGGAGAGAGAGGGGGAGGTGTGTGTGTGTGTGTGTGTGTGTGTGTGTGTGTGTGTGTGTGTGTGTGTGTGTGTGTGTGTGTGTGTGTGTGTGTGCGTGTGTGTGTGTGTGTGTGTGTGTGTGTGTGCGTGCTCCAGAGGTCTGCTGTATGTTCAGAGGTGTTCGGGCTCGGCAGCAGTTTGGTCGTGTTAGTTTAGAAATCCAAGCAGCTCGGTACGAGTGAGCCGGAGGAGACGTTGGTCTGTGGTGAAACAACACAATCAGATCTGAACCACACTTTTGTGTCCCCCCTCAGATTTATGCCTGTGGTTGTGGTAACAAAAAAGGATACACAAACTATGTGCAGACAGATGTCAGTCGACTGAGAAAAAGGCTACTGTCAATTTAAAAATCGAGGATTTCTTTGAATTCTGAAGTTTTATCCAAACCGCTGGTTCACCTGATGATTCTTACCAACTGTCAACATTTACTTTTTTGTGAATCTTCCTCATGTTTGGTGAGTGTTGCATTGTGGGAGACTTCTGTTCACCAACACTGCATTCAGAAATCAAGAGATTTAAGTATGAAGCTACTATTTTTAATTGCTCTTCATTTATTATTTACAACATATTTAACATGAACATTTTTTGTTTACTCTTGTATTTAACTTGTAGTAGGCACAGGTCTTTGCATTTACTCCTTTGACTCTTCAGTATATTTTGTTTATTTAATTCTCTTTTTGCCTTTATTCTCATCACAAACTGGGCCCGTTGTGTGACCCTGACCCAGAGAACCCACTGGTTGTTGTACTGTCAATTTTTGGAGCAATATCTGGCACAAGAATTTCCTTTGGGATTAAAAAGTTTTATCTGATCTCATCTTAAAAGTCAGTCAGAATTAAAATATAGAAGACCCTAGTCAATCAACATCATATTATTTTGCAACACTTTTTAGAAACAATTGTTTCAGGTTTTCAAAGCAAAAATGCCCCAAACTCCCCGTTTCCATCAAATGTGACGATGTGTTGCATGTTTCTGTTGTGTGACACTGAGGGAAATGTTTTGTTTTGGATTTCTGATCTGACGGAACAAGTGATTCACAGCACGTCACTGTTTTCTGACGTTTTAGAGGTAAAACTTGATCGAATCGAAGAAACAACGGCAGATGAGTGAAAATCAAACTGTTGCAGCTTGTGTGTTTTTTATTTGGGTAGAGTGAGACTGAGTTCAGTAGAGATATAATCATTGTAACACAGACCAAATACTAAAAAGATCATATTGTCAGCAGCAGCTCCTGCATCAACAGTCTCTGTACACTGCCAGTTTGAGTCTGTATGTGTGATATCGATCAGACAGCATCCTGTCAATCAGCAGTAATTGCTCCACACTCTCTCTTCAGACTCAGCAGCTGATTTTGATCCAACATATAAAGACCAAAGTGTGAAAGCTGCTGAAACAAAAGCACTGAGGATACATGATGTAATGGAATGCCTTGGTTGGAGACTAATGGCCAATGAGAGCTGAGGACGTCACTAACGTCGCGTCCAAACAGAGTGAAGCTGCTGAAGATGAACACCTGTGCGTCTCAGCGTCAAAACTGCAACGCTGCGTTCGAGGACGGCTTGGAAAGATCATTCTCCACGAGTAACAACAGTATTAACTCTGACGCGTTGTAATGTGATATTGGCCTGATAATAAACGCAGGGATGCACAAACACTCTCAGGAGAGAGCAGGTGGGATGCGTCGGAGGAGAGGGCTGTGAAGGATGCCGTCACCATTACGCGCGTAAAAACCAACAGAGAATGTGAATTTCTTATTTCTCTTTCTTGATATTTAGTAAAATATCTCATATTTATTTTTCATAGTGTTATTTTTATTTTAAAACATTCAGCTAAACGTTCTCATGAAAATAACATTGTTTTAATTGTATTCACTCCAATATTATATATATATATATATATATATATATATATATATATATATATATATATATATATATATATATATATATATATATATATATATATATGTATATATATATATATATATATATATATATATATATATATATATATATATATATATATATATATATATATATATATATATATAAATTCTGCACATTTTGATTAGAAGCTACTTGTGCAGTTTAAAATAAATGGAATGAACAGAAGCGCCGCGGAGCCTCATCAGCACGCACCTTGATCAGGCCTTCAGTCAGCCGCTCGGTGTGTTTTACAGACTAGTGGAAACAGCTCCGGTTGGGAATGGAAACAAACACACCCACTGCGCCCTGGGCAGCCTTCTCCTGTATCATGTTATAGTGAGAGGCGTTTACAGCTGTTTTGTTTCATAATACAGGACGACACGCTGCGCTGTGAGAGCTGCCTCTTCACGGCAGCAGCAGCGGGGACAAAGACGCAGCCTGGACGGCCTTCACAGATCAGCTGGATAATCATTAACCCAGAAATAAATCACTTGTTTTTAGGGACATCATTTCCGTGTCGTTTCCAAAAACGAACCTTAAAATCAGCTGAAGGAATCAGTGATGATTTTATAGTGGCCTGATTTTTAGAAACATGTAAATATTGCGACTGGGATTTATTTATGGCCCCGTGCGGTGAACTCGAAGGCTTTTATTGTATTTTTCCATCATCATTTTCTGTAATATATTTCTTTATATCCCTGTAAGAAACTTCTGTATTAAATAATTATCAGCTGCTTCTTTCTCTTGAGGAAAATTCTTTTATTCTTCAGATGAATTATTGACGACAAACAAAAAAGTAAAAATAATCTCACCTTTAATCTCCGTCCTGCAGATTTCGATTGTTTGTGCTTTTATCTTTTATTAACGTCGTTCAACTAATCGAATCGAAAAAAAAGCATCAGAAAAATCTTCTGTCAAAAGTCACCTGAGCCTCGACAATAAGAAGCTGCACGGCTCGTTGCACGCAGAGCAGGCGGTAACGCGTTACACCACTGTAACCAATTACATTTTCAGGATTATTATTGCAGTTGTTGCATGTCATCACCTTCCTCGAGGCTCCGATGGAGGCTGAATTTGATCCTCGCGATATTCGCTCCGCGCCGCTCTGAATTAATTTGGTGATTAATGAGACAGAGTGTGACCTTCACCGGGCCGCGGACACTTTCACACTGCTTTCATTTCATCGAGCTCGTCCTGTTTGTTAAAAGGAGGACCGGTGGTTTTTAAATGGAGGAGAGGCTGAGATGGAAAACTTGTGGCTCTGTTTGATAAATTGTTCCTCGCAAAGAGAAAAGTCTAATAAAGTGGCTTCATGTAACGCGCTGCTTTCAGAGTAAAGGGTACTGATAGGAGGTAAAAACGAAGCGAATCATCCAATTAAATCCCTCAAGAGCTGATGATTGATGGTGTCAGCTGCTCTGCTACTAATTAACGTTTAAATTAAGCCAAAGGCAGAAAAAAACAACAACTTGCTGACCATCTCCTCGCTGCTTCCTTCAGACGTCAGAGCCCACTGGAGCGGTGTGTGGGGAGGTCAGCAGCCCGGGCTCGGACGCTCCACAGTGCCCGGGGCACTTTCATGATGTCAAATCTGTTCTGATCTGAGTTTACAGTCAAATAAAAATCAGGACAAGGTTTGCTTTCCTCGTCCAGGCCTGCAAGGACAGTGTGGAGAAACCAAATAGAATCATCTAAATTGTATTCTATTTGATCAAACATCGAGTCAAACGAAAAGAAAATGATATATTATCGAACATCATGTCTATTTCTGTAAAATATGACTTCTTTTTTTAATTCTCATTTTAAAAATGATTTGAAAAAAAAAGGTGGCAAATGTGCAAAAAAAATCAAAGTAATTATGAATTCGAGTGTACAAGTGTCCAGTGAAAGCAGTGACTGGATGTTCATATATCTGAGCTGTTCAGATACCTGCACTTTGATCCAAAGACGAATGTTTCTGTACAAATTGAATTTTCCTCCACAAACTGCAGCTCGTTATGGGGAAATATATATTCAAAGGGTGAACCTCTAAGGCAGCTAATAGAATTTCCTGCTGTTTTATAACTCTGTCCCTAAACCAATGTCACCATATGCTCCAGCTGGCACAGGACTCTCCGCAGTGGCTTCCTGGGCGGCAGGCTTCATCCAAACGGGTCCGAATAATCTGATTGTGTTTAAGAAAATACTAGAAAGTCTCCAGCGTTTGTTTCGTTCAGCCTCTGGCTTGTGTCAGCAGCTGGCACATTTGTTATAATCCTGCAGTATACGGTGCATTTAAATCCCTTGTTCTACTGTCAGAAGAAGCTTTTGTTCCATTTCACGAAAATGTCTCTCAGCTGAATCTCATCTTCATCTCTTTAAATTTACATTTTCAAATCTATATTTCGTTCATGCCTGTAGGTTAAATACAATCTCTAAAATGCATTAAAACGAATAAAAAACGAATGGGAGACAACAGCCTGAAATAAAACAAGGTGTGTTTCCTCTGAGCAGACGTACCTGCCGCTCTCCTCGGCGTCCAGCTCGTCCCCGTTTTGTCTCTCTTCACATTCCGAACCCCATCAGTAAAATTCACATTCTCCGTCCTCAGACTCTGAGCCGCGGCACGGCGTCACCTTTATTATCGCTTGTTTCACGCTAGCGCATTAAATTACACTGTCACTGCGGGTTTTACCTGCAGGGTCACGCTGAAGCACGGCTGATATACCGGGGAGGGGGGGGAGATAAGACGCATGAACAAAAAATGAAAAATCAACAGAAAGAAATTCAACCCTCAGATGAAACGAGTCTGTCTTTTCTCTTTCTGTGTTTTTAAAATATGAATACTATATATGATATAACATATGAAGACTTTGTGGCTTCAGTCTCAGAGATGAAGCCATTTTAAAACCTCCAGGTATTGATAAGAGTGATATAAAATAAATATGAATGTTTATATTTTTACTTGAGATGAGATTGTCTATCTGCTGTCATAAAGAAGAAACAAACAACAAAAAAGCAAAATCCATCACCTGTCGCGTTGAACACTGGGTTCACCTGAACAGCTTCTGTTTACTTGCAGGCAAATCATTTTAATAGACTTCAAATCATCAGCTCCGTAGATGTGCTCATTGTGGCTATTTTCAGCCAAATTCCCGTTCAACATATGACTAATGCGCACATTACGCATAACGCTCTATGCGTAATTACGCACGAAAATGACAAAATATGAATATCACGGCTGGAGACCATTGTTGGCTCGCCGTTCCTCCAAACTTTTCCATAGTGCAAAGATGCTGGTGGCTGTTTTTTTTTAATGGCCACCAACTCTCCCTTTCTAGAGGAACACACCAGCAGAGGGAAACAGATGCATAAACATTTCAGGGCATCTTTCTTCCTCGGCAGCAACAGACTCCTCCTATTCCCCACGTCCAATTAGTTATTATGGTCCGGCCCTTTAAGACGCAGCAGCGGGTCAGCAAGTAGTGTAGTGTTTCTCTAATTGAACTTCGCCCAATCAACAATAACTCGTTAGCAGTCGCTTTCTTTTTCTTGCTGCTTGAGACAGCTTTTTTCCCCTTGCAGGGATTCACCCCCCTCCAGTCTGTTACTGCATAAAGATCTACATGGAGCTTGGCAGAGGAACTGCGACTCTCTGAGGGGAATACAGTCCGGCTGCCTTTACAACTACGCCCGAAGCATGGTTATTTTGGAGCAAAGCTCTCCGGCGAGCTAAGTTGCTGCATTCAGCTTTGAGCGTCAAAATATAGAGGGGGTCTACGAGAACGTCGAAACGCTTGTGGACGCTTTAAAACCGCCATTTGAATGATATAACCAACTTTTCTGGAAGCAGCGTTTCTTCGGGACTGCGATGACCTCCAGTAAAGACATGAAGGCAGGTTCTGTGTTACAGTCCGGCGGTGATGAGAGGAGACGGGCTCCCTTGGACCAGCTGCCGCCGCCAGCCAACTCCAACAAGCCTTTAACGCCGTTCAGCATTGAGGATATCCTTAACAAACCCTCCGTAAAGAAGTCGGTGGCCAGTATCTGTCCGCCGAGAGTGCTGGAGAAAGTGACGGGCTCCAACTCTGCGAGGAACGGGATCACCACTCCCTCGTCGCCGCTGTGCGCGCTGGAGGAGCTGGCCAGCAAAACGTTCAAGGGTCTAGAAGTCAGCGTTATCCAGGCAGCGGAAGGTAAAGACATGCTGTGTTTTTAATGCAAATTATTAAATCCAAGATGGATTAAACAACTTTGAAGCTGTTTTTGAAGGGAAGCAGGCTAGATAATCAGCAGACACAGCTGAGATTCGTGCTAGCTGGGCTTGTTTTGAGTCTAAATGTGGAAATGCTCAGACAGCTGTGAAAGAATGCGTAAAATATAAGAAAAGAGCAGGGAAGTGACACATTTACGCATTTAAATACGCATGCATGTGATGTAGGAAGCGTTAAAACTGGCTAATATATTGTCAATCAGCCATCATGGCCTCCTCCATGTAGAGCTGCTAGATAAAACATGACAGATCAACTTTAATGACACACTGAATATGTACATTTCTGTTTCACTGCAGAACAATGAGACCAACAAGTCCAATATTTGGAGAAATTATTGTTTTCAAATAATGTGAGGAGTTCTGGATTTTGGGATGAATTATTTCTCTTAATTTGTATTGGACATTATTTTTATAGCAATGTTGACAACTCTTTAAAAAGCTCCGCTCGGTGGTGATTCCGCAGACTTCATGGAATAAGTGAAATAAATGTGTTGTTTTTAGGGCACGTGAGCCGGACAGGCCTGTCAGCAGTGACTCTGTGGCTGCCCGAGTTTCCAGAGAAAGTGACCCTCGCGCTTGTTTCATTCCTCCTCTCTGTTTTCTTCTCCCACCCCTCCAAGGTCGCGAGCACGTGAACGCTTTCGGACAGAGGCAGACGTCGAAAAAGAGGAGAAAGTCGCGGACGGCCTTCACGAACCACCAGATCTACGAACTGGAGAAGAGGTTTCTGTACCAGAAGTACCTCTCACCTGCCGACCGCGACCAGATCGCGCAGCAGCTGGGGCTCTCCAACGCGCAGGTCATCACCTGGTTCCAGAACCGCAGGGCCAAACTCAAGCGCGACCTGGAGGAGATGAAAGCGGACGTGGAGTCGCTAAAGAAAATCACCCCACAGACGCTGCAGAAGCTCGTCAGCATGGAGAACATTGAGGAGCAGCAGGGCGGAGGCGGCGAGGCCAGGTCGCCCAGTATCTCCCCGACCTCCCAAGGACACCGGGCCTTCCCACAGTCCCCCTCCTCGTCCAGAGACCAAACCACGGATGAATTCTCGGAGGACGACGAGGAGATCGAGGTGGACGATTGACAGTCAGGAGAGCTGTGTGGTTTTCATAAGCAACGACGACATAAGAATATTAAAAGGGGGCATTTTTTTCTTCCCAAACTTTTGCACGGATATTGACAAAAAGGAGAATATATACATAAAAACATTTCAGGAAAGTTTTTTCTTCTCCTCCTTTTCCTTTTTTCCTCCATTTTAATTTATTAATCGGACTCGTAAAACCTTCCAAGTCTGTCGTTTAAAGTTTCAACACAATATTTGAGGAATATGTTCTGTTCTGGTACAGTGACACTGAACTTTGTGTTAGCGTTTTAATTTTGTTCGTTTTTAGAGGAGGGATGGAAAGTTGTGCAATTTTTTTGGTTTATCATTTATTCGCATTTTTTTCCGACTCTGCCAAATATTTAAATGAAGCCCTTTTCTGCTCTTTGTTTTTTTTTACATGCACAGCCGGCTCGACGTGTCCGTCCATCCCTCCTGAGCTCTAAATTAATTTTCTTTGTGTTCAGTGTGTGCAGGCATGCAGGCCTGTTCGCAGCGCAGCGCTGAGTTGTGTATATAAACCAAACATCCTATGCGATAATTTTATTGTAACATTCTATTTAATCAGCATCTATGTAAATAAAGGTTATATGATATTTCAAGAAGCTTTCGGTGAGATTGGATGTGTCATTGTGCATAAAAATTACAAAAAAAGATTTAATAATACTAAATTACAATTTGAGAATTTTGTGATCACAGCATAAAAATAAGATTTAAAGGGCCAGTTCCTACATTAAAGGTAAAAAAAGAAGAAAACTTAAAGGAATATTAAAGGAAAACTTGAATGTGTAAGCTCCACCTATAGGAATGCTAAAAGAGAATATAATAGGACTAATATGTGGATTTATCCAGAGAGATTCAGGATATACATAAATATTCACCTAAATCTGCCCTGCTTGGTAAAAAAAAATCCCCCTTTGAATAACTGACCCCTGCTTTCAGCCTTTAAGTGCCATGACTTCAATTAGCAGCCGTCCGCGGCCTTTCTTCCCATTCTTCCTGCGGGCTTTGAATGCGTCTTGTCACAAGAAGGTCCCGGTCCGGCCGCGGTGTGAAGAAAAGCTGCTCTCCACCCCTGCGCCATATGTTTTCTTCCTCCTTCCATGAATCGTCTTTAACACAACTGGTCGACATGATTGATTAGGTTAACCCGCCTTTGCCTTACATTAAACAGCTTCCACCGAGCTGTGGGCCATAATGCCGCATCTGCCACTCTGGACTCGGTGACTCGGTTTGTTTGGAAAGAAGAAGAGAAATGAATGAATAACAAATGTGTTGGTGTGAAGCTCCTGATGAATACAGGGAGGATGGGAGGAGGTGGAAACGCGACGTGCTGCTGCTGCTGCTGCTGCTGCTGCTGCTGCTGCTGACCATTTGTAACAGTGTTGCACCGGGATCAAGAGGTGTGTGTGTGTGTGTGTGTGTGTGTGTGTGTGTGTGTGTGTGTGTGTGTGTGTGTGTGTGTCATCATGAACCGTGTGGAGAGATTTATTCTCATTTTATTGCACAAATTAATTCAATATAATTTTTTCACTGAGACCATTTTCTTCTTCATTAACAGCCATAAACAAACAAACAGTGGTTATTATGTATGAATTGTTAACCCTTCATTCACAGAATAAGTTTTGGTTATTCGTGGAAAAAGAAATAAAAATCAAGCAGTTCATATTTTCAGCTTCCACACTCGAAGTGGATTTTGTTTAAAACAATACTGACTCTAGAAAATCGTATTAATCATAGATTATTATGTATTATATAAGTTATTTGTAATAAATGATTTCCATGGCACAAGCTGCGTTACAATATATTCAGGCTTAATTAAAAACATCGTGGGAACAAATGAAATCTTTTTGCAGTCTGGCCTTAAAAACTAAACCCTGCCGACAGACTGTGAGACTTAAAGGAAACCAAGTCTTGTTAGGACAGATTGTTTTGGGCTGCAGCTCACAATAGATGTAATCAGCTGGAATCGTGGAGGTTGAAAAGTCAAGCAGGCCTTTTATTCTGGAGCCAGAGTGCATCAGTGTGCACTGTCACAACCCGAACCCGAACCGAACCCACAACGTGGAGGATGGAGCTTTAAATACAAGTCAGGGGACAAACTGGCCTGATCACACGTCTTCACTAAAATATTGCAATATGCAAGAATTAAACTGTTTGGGACCTTCTGATTTTAAAAGTAATTAAACTGTAACATTATTCCTTTATTGTTGGTAGCATTCATATATTTTTCCTCGAGGTACTTGTGTTTTATTTTATTCTTTTATTTTGAAATTTAAATCTGAAGTATAGCCTACATAACAACTGACTAGGCTATTGAACTGTGATTGATTATTATTATTTTATTACTAAACAGATTCACTCAATCTCATTTTGTATGACTGTTTTTCTTGAACTAGAATTTAATTAAATGATGGTGCATTCAGTGACACATGTGCATTATACAAACAGTCAGTGGCTCAGCTCTTTGTTGCTAGATGCACATTTTTTCAGTGTATTAATATCAGAAGAATTAAAGCCCAGAGGTGTGAGTTCAAATCTGACGAGCGGTCCAACATCTGGGCCTAAAGGTCACAGCTTTGGGGGATTATTGTTTTTTCAACATAAGAGCGCCCCGGAGAGACACGCTCGGGCTTTATAAGGGCAGCTGGGGGATAGTGTGTGTGTGTGTGTGTGTGTGTGTTGTGCAGGTTTTTTCAGTTCAATTTATTCTTCATTTAAAAACATGGCCACAGAGGCCAGCTCTGGGTCAGCTAAAGGTTCAAATGAACGTCAGGATGTCGTCAAGGTTATTAACATTTGAAAAAGATCAACTACAAACAAAGCAGAAACTGGTTTTTGAAAAGAAAAACGTTTCTTTGTGGCTTCTTTCGTAAGTCATAGGAAGATCTGTCAACTCTACTCCAGGTGAATGACCTCTGCAGTAAAACAGAAAGCTCGTCTGCCCTCGATGAACATGCTCTTCTTTCATATGAAATCCAAACTGTCTCAAGCTTTTGGCCTTTAAGACACATAACCACCAACCACTGATATTTGTCTTTGAACAGGTTTGAAATAAAAATACCAACTAGTTGTTTTATCTAAACAAAAATATATTGAGCACATTTACTGTTATTTTGTTTTGTAATTTCTCATCATTCAAGATGCTGCTTGTGCAACTAAGTGAAGAGCCACTGGACTGTTGTGGCTGCTGCAGCCTGCAGAGACAGAAAACACTACAAGTCTTGTACATTTTATCAGCCTGTGTCAGCTCATCAGAGTTTTTGCTTTCACTTTGGACAAGATCACACACATCAGAGCCTCCTGGATGCCCCTCATGTCTGAAAAGCACCAAGTGTGCCACCTAGTGCTGATCTGGGAGGACTGTCTTCTGTGCAAACAGCTAGTAACAGGGAGACAGAGTGTGTCAGTAAAGTTCTGTGAACACAAACAGGGTCTGCATGGACACGTTTTTGCAATCTTTGTCTTCACCGTGCAGCCTGCAGTATTACAACATACCTTTTCATACCGTTTTCTCTGCACGCCTCTAAAATGTACAATAAAAATGACCAGAGTTAGTGTGTCACATAAACATTTACAGACGAGGTGGAATGCCAGTTGGCTTAAGATGCTTTTACATCCAGTTGTGCTGCGTGATGGAGCTGAATTACTCTGCATTAGGAGAAATACAGCTCCTGTGGAAACTCTTGTTTTATGTCCTCTGCGGCTCTAGAGAGCTTTCTGAAGTCTAAATCAGGGATGTCATAATATCAACTTTTCACAACACAATTATCGTGGCCAAAAGAATTTACAATAACAATAATCTCCGTCATGGGATTTTGTGTGGCAGAAGTAGCCGTGCACTGTGGTAGTGACTTGCCTTCTGTTTTATGGTTCGAGGCAACAAGCGTTCAGGTGCATTACCACCACCTACTATGACAAAGTAAGACTGGAAAGAAACAGAAATGATTCAAGAGGTACTGGATTATTCATCATATGTGTATCATTAACATATCAATATTTAATTTTTAAATATCAGTTATCGTCAGTATTGGTATATTGTAACATCCCTAGTCTTAATATATAACCCTGATCAGGATTATCTTGCAGATCACAAATCTATGACATCAATCCCACCTTATGAAGTGGGAGTGTGAAGAATATGAGATATGCAGGGTCAGAAGGAAAATGCTACTGAGGTGCATTATTGGAAATGTAGGATTGACTTTTTTTAAGCTTGAGGATATTTCAGCCTCTTTTTTTCTCTCAAACTTGATGGAAATGCAATGATGAATGGATTAAACTCCTTAAAGCTCCTGTTAGTAAGACATGAAATCGACACTTTGGATCGTTGTTCGGGTCGGCCGCCATCTGAAAGTGTCAGTGTCTGAGTCTCATTCCTGACTCGTCAAATACTAAGGAGCTTTAAGTCATCTCAGCTCAGGTTGCCTAAAAACAGAGCAAAACCATAATACTTTAATTATCTCACATCTACAAGCAGGCCTGTGAAACCTTCTGTCCACAGATTGTGTGATTTTGTTCAAGCAAGATCACGAGATATACAAAAAATGTTGAGATGGGAAGTGAATTTTTTACCATATTTGTTTTTCTTTTCATTATTTCACAATACTGAATCACTGGATTCATTTTGTGGATTACATTTTTTTGGCACTGTTGGAACAAAAACATATTTTCAATATCTAAGTAAAAACAGAAGTTTGATTTGAATGAAGACAAATACAAAACAGAAGAGAACAGAAATTATCGCCCACGTTTTTTTCCCCCCACTTTGCTTTGAAATGTACCTCAACCATCACGAGAAGTTTAGAAGTTGCACAATAAATTGAGTCAAGATCAGTTTATTCCACGCGGATCTAGAAGGATTAATAATGAAAACAACATCACAACAAATCTGTGACAAAGAAAGCAATTTCCAAGGCACGGAAAAAAATGGAAAAACATGGCACAGCTGGAAATCTGCCTCCAACAGGCTGAAAGTCTGAGAGAAGAGTGCTACAGAGGGACGTCAGCAGGAGATCTGTGTGGATCCTGAAGGAGCAATGAGTCACATCGTCAAGATGGGAGCCACAAAAAACTGCTGCTGCAAAGATTCATCAGTCACAGCTTTACGATCAAGTAGACATGATGTCAATGTGTGTAGGAGACTGAAACAAAGAGGAAGAGAAGTAACAGCTTTCTGAACATCATACTACGTTTGGCGTGATCAAAACACTGCAAGCCAGATAATGTTTTATACTGCAAAGAGCCTGTTAGAAGCAGCATCTTTCTGTGGAGATATTTCTTTGCAGCAGTTCCCAGAGGGACAGGGAAAGTAGAGAAAAACAGAAAGATCCAAGAGGAAAACCTGCTGCAGTCTGAAGAAGAACTACAACTTGGGAGGTGATTTATTTTTCAGTAAGACAATAATTCTAAACATAACGTCGAAGCTACACAGGAGTGGCTTCAAAACAACAATGGCTGGCCAAGACACAGTCCAACATTCGTGGTAGGCCTTTAAAATTACTGTCCACTCACATTCCCTATGAAACTTGACAGAGATTGAGCTGTTTTGTGAAGAAGATTTGGAGAAGTGCAGAGGCATAAAGTGGATATGGACATATCTGCACAAACTCAGGTTTTCTATGACTGCCAGAAGAGCTTCAAATACAGAAAGACGAAGATATTTCTCTGATGATTTGTGGTGAAAAGTTTACTCACTTCTGCTGAGATTCAAAGTAGTACAACAATAAAACATAAACAAAAAAAAGAATCATGTCAGAAAGCAGCTGGTGTCATATCACAACAATCTGTTGTTTACATTTTTACGTTTATATCGTAAGTACAAGACGGTGACATGTTACAGCACCGCTTGTTTGCTTGATATGATTTTTAAAAACTGCTGTGTAAAGCTGCCTTAACATTTTCCTGACCCTCTATACTGTATATACCTATTTATTTTATATATATATATATATATATATATATATATATATATATATATATATATATATATATATATATATATATATATCTATATCTATATCTATATCTATCTATCTATATATCTATATCTCTATATCTATATATCTATATATATATATATACACTCCATTTCTCTCCACTTGGTTCATACTAATGTTACCTAAACATACCACAGCTCGTCACATTGGCTACTTCTGTTTCTAAAAACTGACTGGAGGTCAGCTTTGCAAAAGACATTAATTACACTGTGACATTATCAAAACCAAAATGTAATAATTGTTGAGTCTCAGTTCTTGACGAGTTGAGAATGAGACTCAAAAATTAACTTTTTCTAACAAACTGGACTTTAAGGTATTCAAAGTGTTAAGAATCAAGTTAAGATGAAATAAAACAGTTATTATTGGGAACCTGTCCAGGAGGTAGGCTCACGTGACACACTCACTGTGTGCTGAAGGCGTTGTAGATGAAAGCAAACTGCGTGTGAGAAAGTAACACAAGATATTATTTTCACATTTTAAATTTATTGTCAAAAATACAAAACAAGGAAAATAAGTATATGTACACAAACACTATTAAAATAGAATATGTATGGTACAAAATATGTACAGCTGTCCTCAGAGTGAAAACAAGTCCTATCTGCTCCTTTTGTCCTTGATGGTGTAGTGGAGGACTAACGGCTGCGCCTGGGGGACAAAACATTCAAAATATTATATGTGGGTGGAAAACATTCAACATTAGATGTATTTATCTATTAACATCTTAAAAAACAGATCACAAACTAAAAGTTCAATCTGTTTTATAGATCCCAATGACTCAAACACAACATTACTACAACATTACCACTGAACTGAAGTATTTAGTAAACCACTGTGAACTTTATCCTCATTTCCCAAATAAAAATACAATGGAAAGAAAATGTGTTCAAGTGTGAAGGAATGTATGACATTTGTTGGCACTAGCTAACAGTAGTCTCACCGTACCTTGCCAAACCAGTGCGAGAGCCATAACCGCTTCATGGTCATGTGATCAGGCAGAGACTCGTTATTGAACAACATCTGGACCTATAGGGAGACCACACAAACAGATGTGAAAGGGAATCGAAAAGGAACATCTGCGATTATTTTTTTATGTGAAACCTGTTTGCCGTTAGTGTAAGAAGCAACAATGCAGCAGAAATACCGACTGAAACCACACTTGCAAAATATTCTTTGAGTTCGTGACAGTGACAATGTCATCAAGACAACATGTTTAAGTGTGGCTAAATCAGATTTATAGAATTTTCTGTAGGAATAGTTTCACACTACGAAAGCAGTGAACAGCTGTGCTTGCAATTTTTTTTTGAATACCATTAACTCAGATCAAGAGCCAATCATTTAGTCAGCCAGATCAGCAGTGGCATGCCAGCATGTATAGATGGCGTCTACACAACTATAGCAACTGCTTTAAGCTGAACATGTCAGACCATCAGGCCATTTTTGATTAACAGAGTCTGAATATGTATTTAAATATACCATTGAAACACCTACCAATATGTGTAGTTTCTGTGCCAACAAGGATTATTGTAGCCTAATGGAAAGTATCACTTCTGCTTCGGACAATAATCAGCCACAATGTAAATAATCAGATGTCAAATCACCAGCGGAAACGTTCATACGGTTTGATTTGAAACTCAGAGCTGCGTCATGTTCTCATCGTTGTCTGGAGAAACTGGCCTCGTTTTCAAGATAAATTAACAAGTTACTCTGAGAAAACAACTTTTTTATCTTGACAAAATTAAATATTTTACTCATGAGATCAAGACAACAGATTTTTTTTGTTTTTTATTTATTTATTTTAAATTGAGAGCACAGCCGTTCTTGACTTCCATATAAGACAGTCTAACTTAAGAGTGAGTCAAATGTTACCCAATAAGGCACCAATACACGCTGAATAAATAACAAAGGAACCTCTGAATGAAACAAGTCTGTCTTAGTTGGATGTTGCAAAAATAATCACCAACGAAATATGAATTGTATAATTATTATTATTATTAGAAATATTCAAGTATAATTGTTGGCAATTAAAAATGTGTCTTCTATCATTTTCTCTCCATCAGATAGATGTTGTTTTGTCTCAAGAAGAGAGGATACTGCAGTGAAGGAAGTTGTTAACGCAGTGAATGAAGTGGTTAATGCAGCGCCTTGAGTACTTCACGTTTGTCCTCATTACCAACGTCTGAATAAATATTGACAAATCTTTAATGTGCTGTCATGTGCACATAAATGTCTTCTGTTATCAACTCAAAGATCATTTCTGACTGACCTGGTGTTTTTCAACGTTTAGCCGATGACAAAGCACTTTCCGTAGGTGTCTCACCTCCGCTCGGACAGAACAGCGAACAAACTTCTGCTGCAGAGAGACGAGGTCAAACAAAACTTCAGATGAGCAATATGTCACATTGGAGTCCAGAGGGTAATTCCAATAAATCAGGACCAGCTATATTTGTGTGTTATGGCTCCAACTCTGGAGACCACTGCAGAGCTACGGGGAGATGTCTTGTTCATAAAGCAGGTGAAGACGTGCGTTCTACTCCAGTATCCATCATGTAACTGCACTGAGGATATTTTCCACTCATTTTACTTTTGAATATGTCTTTCGCTTGCTGCTATCTAGTCTTGCAGAAGTATTTATTGCTCAGAGAGTAGACTAATATTTTTGGTTTATAAAAAGCTTGTCTCTTTCTTTTTGCTTGTAAAACTAGAATTACATGCTGTTGTCTCAACTGCTGTTTTTAATTTCAGCATTCCAATAGTGTTTTTATAATGCAGCCAAAGTTCAGTGTCACAAACATGCTGTTCTGGTGGCATAAACACATTTCCAGGAATTAACCCAGTAACAGTGGATGGTCAGGGTGCGGCGCACTCCTGTTACATTAGATTTACAGTGAAGAAAAACTTGCTTCACTGCTGGACATTTTTCCATCCCAACTGACTTATTGTCCGCTCTCAAGCCAGAACGCTAACTTCCTCTTTCAACGTTAAGGCAGTGCGAGGCAGTATTTCTTTATAAGCCGAGGCAGAAAATTATTTTAACTGGACAAGCAGAGAACAGCATGTAACAAATGCTGAGAGTCTGATTCAAATCCAGAACACTGCAAGGACACGTACAAACATAAGCCCCTGGTGTGAATGAGCTTTTTGTTTTAATGAGTGTGGTCCTTGCTGCCAGCTAATGTATTTTATAAGTTCACACTGGAGGTTAGAGTTAAATTCAACTGCATCTGTAGAGCCAGGAACGATGCCAATGACGCTGCATGTTCCCATTACACAAGGTAACATTAGATACAACAATAAACAACATTTTAATTTCACACAGTGGTCAAAGAGGACATGAAGGATGATAAACACTTGCTGCAGTCATAAGATCACTTCACTAAAACTCCCAATACACATCCCGTGTTTATGTTCAAGTTTGAATATGTCTCTCACATCGTAAAACCATGTACGAAGCACAAAGGAACCAGAGTATATATGTAGAGAGAGTATAACATCAAAAGCTCTCACTCCACATTCAAACTAACCCTAACTGACTGGTTTGACTTGTGCAGCATTTTAAAAATCTGCTATGTTGAAAACATATTTAAACATAAACATATTTACACCAGTAAAATACTGAGTCTTGATTTGAGCACCACACAGTCGTCTGTTAAACAAGGGTGCCCTCTGCTGGCTGACCAGAATCATTGCAGTATGCATGATGATGTTGGGTGGGTACAGTAGTGAAATGTGACACAGCCTATGAGTTTTAGATTATATATATATATATATGTATGTATATATATATATGTATATAGGGTTAGGGTTAAGGGTTAGGGTTATATATATATATATATATATATATACATATATATATATATACATACATACATACATACATACATACATACATACATATATATATATATATATATATATATATACATATACATATATACATATACATATACATATATATATATATATATATATATATATATATATATATATATGTATACACACACATGCAGAACAGAAAACTAAAGGGATAATAGTCATGATCAGCTCGTCATTGATGTTCAAATGGATTTTGAGGTATGCAGAGCAGCACTTAACATTTTCCACCTATCTTCAGTTCTTTTATATAACATTTGGGGAGTTTGCCACAAATGAAAGAGTTAGTAAAGTTTAGACACTCACACTGCTGCATTTTAGCTGTCTGGTGCCTCAATTAATTTAAAGGCTACGAGGCATTTCTCGGACAAATACACGGTAGTGTTATGTTTGGATTCATATAATTTTAGAGTCGACGCTAGTCACCACAAAGTTAAGATCTCAGCCATTTAGCCTCAAAAGTTGTTGCTGAATCTCTTTTTCAAACCACTATAACATCTCCAATTATAACAAAATTAGCAGTTTGGTTGGGAAATAAAGAATGATTATATGCCTCACTGGTGACCCACTTATCCCTGCTGTCTCTCTGAGTTTGAGGCAGCCAGAGTAACCAGCTCTGAGAGATGAATTCTGCTGTTGCTGCAGATGTCATTGTGCCATGTATTTGCTTAGCAGTTAAGGGCAGAAAATTACTTGTTAAGGCTTCAAAAATGTGCCCCTGGAGACACGTTCAGCTCGGCAGTGCAAACCTGTGAGACAAGTCGCTTTGAAAGCATCTATAACCAGCTCAACAAATACACAGGCTTGAAACAAAATGGTTAACATATTGAGGATCATTCATCCTTATACATGACTTACCTGGAGAGTAAGTCTTGTCTTATCTTTACCAGCAAGCGATGAACTTTAAAGACAAAACAAAAACAGACTGTAAAATGTCATGTTGATGAGTTTAACTTGAAAGTCTGACACATTCAGCAGCATATTGTATTTGTATTCTATCGGTCTTATCTAATATGGATTGGATGTCATGAGACACACACAAAGGCACAGTTAGATGCCTCCAACAGTGATAAAAGCTCACCTTAGCCTTTCTAAACACAGTGAAACCTGCTCATCATATCTGTAGAAGTGGGCTTTTGAATGGTCAAAGCTTGTGTACGGTAAACCTGTAGCATCAGGTACAGCATCTAGTGAGAAGGAAGAAAATGGTTTCAAATTTAAAATCAGAGTTCACATTATTCACTTTGTGGTTAACTGGCAGGTTGTTTTGCAATGAAGTCTATACAACAGAACAGCAACCAGCTGCAAACTGAGGACATTTAATCATAAACAAATGGCAGATTTACAGTCTCTCACAGAAAACCAAACAGTGATTGAACCAACAGCTGCGTCATGAAAACCTTTCCATTTCTTGATTACAGTTGTCTGGTACTGGGGAAACTCCCTGTGAAGTACAGGATGTGCTGGGTTTTGCTTTTCCAGCTTGTTTAACATAAACCGACAGCAGAAACTGTAAAATTATTTGTCATTCAGACATGCATGTAAACATGACCACAATAATCTGATAACTGGGAATAATCAGGTTATGATAATAATCTGATTTGACATGTTTACATGCACTTTAGTAATGAGATAATGGAAAAAATGGGTTTTCATGATTCAGTCAATTAGTTGGATTTCTTTCCAAGTACATGATGTAAAACTGTTTTTTCAAAAACATCCTGTCATCACGACGTTGCTTATCGTGGCGTCTCCGCCGGTCGGGTGT
Organism: Pagrus major; assembly: GCF_040436345.1. Lineage (NCBI taxonomy): Eukaryota > Metazoa > Chordata > Actinopteri > Spariformes > Sparidae > Pagrus > Pagrus major. The sequence goes on from NC_133232.1 coordinate 37,621,350, forward strand.
CCTTATGTGAGATTTTGTTCGAACAATGCTCTCTGTCTTCACGTTATGCATGAGCAGAAAACGCATCTGCATCCGCTCACGTTTTAACAACACCTGGCTTCTTTTACATTTTGACAAATGCGCAGATGTGAAAGAACGAAAGAAGCCGGATTAACGGTATACATGCGCCGAATAAGACGGAATTTTTCATAATCCAATAACAGCTTTTATCCGATAACACATATCACATTGTGCTGTTTACGTGACCATTTGAATAATCTTGTAAATCCATAAATTAGATAATGATCTGTTTATTAAAAATACATTTAATTACATACTGAGAACATTAAATTGAAGACTTACCATCTCCAGCTGGTTGGATGACTCTCTCTAACCCACGTGACTGATAAAATTCCTTTATTCTTTTGTCTTCACCTGTTTAAACATGAATATGAGAAAAGCATGACAAATGTAGTTACAATAAGGATTTTTAAATATGCTAAAACAGCTGGTAATGTTAACAAACAATGGGACTGCAACAACACAATAGGATATGTTTTACCAGAGTTAAATTGTACTTTACAGCTGTAGACAGGCTGATTGTTTGAGACTTGCTATCTTTCTTTATTTTGGGCCAATTTCAAAATCCCTCTGGACTAATTGCAGGTGATTCAGATCACCTGTGTGCAGGTGGGCGACTGACTCCTGATTGAGGAGTGGAAGCAGCTTGGGGCATTTCCCTCCCAGCCAATCAGGGTGTGACGACGCCCTCTTTGTGAAGGCTTAAAAGAGGTGGTGAATGGCACCAGGTGGCCCTCACACTCATTCTGGATCTGTCCCTCGTCCCCTTAGATTACCAGCCAGAAACTCTGGTCTGTTGAGGCCCTGTTGTGTTTTCTTGGCTGCTTCACGTCATTCTAGTGAGGAAACTGTGTTTATTCTTGAAACCCAAAACCTTATATACACCTTCAGTCTGACATGTTACTTCACTGGGGCTTGTAGGAGCACCTTTCAGTTTGATTATCCCTGAAGAGGCATTTGTTTGTTGGTTTATTGTCCAAGTAGCTGACATTGGGCGTCCCCTCTAGATTTACATCTTATAATGTAGGTTGGACTGCCTGGAAGCATTTTACTGCCAGTACTGCCACAACGTTATTATTTTGGATTGAAGTGCCAAAATCTAAATACTGACTGTCATGAGGACTTTACAGCTAACTGTAGCAACAATTCAGAGAGCACAATACAGAGTGTGATTTTACGTACTTTCTTGTAGTCCAGGCACCAGTTTGTAGACGATGTCCTGCATCACTCGATCCAGTTTGAGGTTGAGTAAAGGCTGTGTTTCATGGATTTTGATGTTGCACATTGGACAATACTTGCTCGTTTGCAGGTATTTCACAATACAACTTTTACAGACTGTAGAGCAGAAGAAAAGAGGCATTTTATTTTCAATCTGATGACTTCCTCCAGCTTAACATTAGCATATTGTGAAGACTTTCATAAGTTAATAGCAGGAAAAAAGATTATCATTTGGTCCAGCTCTGTTTAAACTCACAGGTGTGCAAACACTCTGTAATTGTTGTGGCATCTATGAAGTAACCAGCACAAAGGTAGCAGACAATGTGTTCGTTCAGGTCCTTGATCTTCAACTTGACCTCCTCCTTAAGGGACAAACAAAAAGGTGTTTTAAACATTTTCAACATTTGTGGGATGAATACACTTTTAAACCAAACAGTTTAATGAGCACATGAGTTTAAGCCTACACTATGAGGCTTTAAACTCAAAGAAAACATCTCACCTGAAACCAGGTATTGATGCACAACATATCTTAAGTTTTTGTCCTGTGAGATCAAGATGGCCCAACAGAAATGTGACCATAAACAGTGAATCCACCAACATTCGAATGCTGTTCGGGTTGGAAAACGGCACATCTATTATGTAATATGAGCACTGAGTTTGAACATAACAGGACAGTTCACCCCCAAAGCAAAGACACACATTTTTCCTCTTCCCTGTCGGGATATTTATTTATAGATTGTCTTGGTGTGAGTTTGAGTTTTGGAGGCTACAGAGATGGCTGTTTCAAGAAATTATGACCTGGATACTCAACATAATCCACAGACCTTGTTGTGAGCTGCTTCATGTAGGAACTCTTTTGTTTCTACTAACATACATCATATCACTCTGCAGAAGGAAGTGTGCATCTACTCAAGGATGAGAGGCTGTGTGGGATTTAAACATCGACAGCATCCTCCTGAGCTGAGCTGTAGATCAAACGTTATCTACTTCAATTCTCTTCCTTCCACATTCTGCAGCGATACGGCTGGGACTGAAACTGCTCACAACAAGGTCTGTGGGTTATCTTCAGTAACCAGGTCGTGATTTCTGGAAAGAGACTGTTAAGATTTTCAAATATATTTTTTGGGTATTATGAGAAGCTGAGTGCCAGTTGTTCCATTATATTTGAGAGAAGGCAGAATTCTCCCATAGACGGTCAACTCAGCCCAAAATAATCCAGATAATAATAATCCAGGTTGACCAATGTGGCTTTCTCAGGGCCGATACAGATACTGAGTGTTAGAAATCAAAGAGACGGATAGCCGACATTTGGAAACGCTATTCATTTGCAGTGAAAATGAAAATCTTCATTTTCTGCAACTTTATACTTTCTCTCCACTACATTTATTGGAAAAACGTATTAATTTTTATTTAGATACTAGTTGTTTTGCAGATTCATATTATCTTATTGTCAATAGGATATTAACTGAGACGTGTTACAAAAAGCACATTTTTTAATTATTTTTAACAGCAATCTGACTGACAACGTGAAAAATGCTGAATATCGGCCCAGATAATCTGTCTGGATGAACGTGTGTGTGTGTGTGTGTGTGTGTGTGTGTGCGCGCACTTCATCCCACCACAGTTCAATGAAGTACAGAAATCGTCCCATCAGAATCTCATCTAATGTTAATTGTGAAATTGACTTAAAGTATAAATGTGCCACGTTTTTCCTGCAGGCCTGCTGCTTCTAACAGCCAGCTGACCTTTGACCTCCGTGTGTATCCAGGAAGTGAACCCGTTACAAATGAAGCTCTTTCCCACCAAGAGGAACCACAGACGTATAAGTCTATGAGAGGAACGATCAGCTACGGACCGTAGCACAGCAGGATGTGAGCGGACTTCCCGTCCGTCTCCTTCACAGTAAAGTGGGTCACGGTTCAAGTTTGTTTATCAGACTGAGGGACGTCACGCAATGGCCGCCAATTCTAACAATTCGGAACAAACAAGTCCAAGTGCGAGAACAACGAGGTGAGCTGCAGTCAGACACCACCGACACACCGCCGGTACTTCATGACACCGGAGCCAAGGGACGGGACCCGTGGAGCGGACGGGACCCGTGGAGGGGACCGGACCCGCGGAGGGGAGAGGACCGGACCCGCGGAGCGGACGGGACCCGCGGAGGGGAGGGGACGGGACCCGCGGAGGGGACGGGACGGGACCCGCGGAGGGGACCGGACCCGCGGAGGGGAGAGGACGGGACCCGTGGAGCGGACGGGACCCGCGGAGCGGACGGGACCCGCGGAGGGGAGGGGAGAGGACGGGACCCGCGGAGAGGACGGGACCCGTGGAGGGGACCGGACCCGCGGAGGGGAGAGGACGGGACGGGACGGGACCCGCGGAGCGGACGGGACCCGCGGAGAGGTCCGGACCCGCGGAGGGGACCGGACCCGCGGAGGGGAGCAGACGGGACCCGCGGGGTGCAGCGGCCGTCGCCGTCCCACTTCACTCACACGTCGCCTCAACTACAAGTAAAGTCCCGGGAGAACCGACGGAAACGGCTGGACTGTGTGAAAGTGAGCAGAACCAGCTGGTGGAGCGGATTTCCGCACGCGGCTCCGCTGCTGAGGCAGAACAACACTGGAGGACTCGGACCGTCCACGCATGCTCAAACGCGGCTCCGCTCGCAGCTGCAGCGCGGCTCCGGCTGCTTCTCCATCCGCGCCGCGGAGACGACAACGGTCTCCCGTCGCCGCGCGTGTTTAACCCGCCGCTGCCGAGCTGCGACTCCCCGGACGGGTCCACTCCGGCGCAGAGGGGCTCTCCCGACACGGCCACTCACCTCGTTCCTCAGCGGGTCCAGTTTGTAGACGGACTGTAGCTGATTTCGTAGCCGCATCGCTATGGCCATCGGACCTTGCTCCGCCATCTTTGGGAATTATGCTTACTTCCGGGTAAACCGGAAGTGTCACTTTGTGCGCGCTGAAGGAGGCGGGTAAATATAAAGGCGAAAAATAGAGACAAATAAATATATAAAAGAACCACAAACCACCGCACCAACATTAACAACATCATACTACTACTACTACTAATAATAATAATAATAATAATAATAATAATAATAATAATAATAATAATGATGATGATGATGATGATGATGATGATGATGATGATGATGATGTTTGTCCCACATATGCCTTTGACTTTATTTTCTAAACAAACAACAACTTACATTCAAAAGACAAAAGTGAGTTATGTGTTAGGAACTAGCGTAAGTTGCTTAAGGGCTCATCAAAATGAGGAGTGTAATATATTTACATATATGTGTATATTAGCACATACAACTACTACAATAAAAAGGTTTTTAAATTCAACGTTTTTAACTCAGAAGACTATTTATTTAGACCTAACTGCCTAATAAGCTAACACACTGATATAACTTTAGTGTAGATTCACTTTATGTTAATTTAAAGAGATAAATGCAGTTTTGGTCAGACAGATTCTACAAACTGAAATACTAGCATCAGGGCCGTCGACAGGGGTGGAACACCAGGTCAGCTGGCCCTGGTCCTGGTGGGGCCCAAAAGGACCCTTTGACCCTTAAAATAATGTGCTGTACAGGCCCTTCATCATCTTGTTCTGGGCCCTGCTAAGCATTGAACTTCAAAAACTGGTACTTTTTATTAGTGGGTGTTAAACACAATGACACAAAGTCTTCATTGTAATCTATGTACCTTTTGCTTTCTTGAAAGTACAGCCTATTTAAATGATTTACAGAACTTACAGAAGTTCAAGTTTTTGTAAATAATATTAATAATAATAATATGTTCATACAAATGCAGTTCAAGTTGCTTGAGGGGGGGAGAGACTTGCATCAATGAAACCAAAGGAAAATAAAGAGAAGATAGATCGAGAAGATAACAATGAATGTATAAATGCAGTGATAAGATACAAATTAATTACTTGACAAGAATGCCAAACTGCATTCAGTAGGTTTTAAAGTTGCTTGAATGAAATTAATCCAACAGCATGAGAGAGGTGGTAGGTTTGTGAATTAAGAGCCAGTCCCTCAGAGCTTTAAACACAACGAGTTGGATGTTAAACTTAATTCTAGTTTTCTTTTTTTCTTTTTGTCTTTATTTGGTCCAGCCATATAAAAACATGTCATTTCTCAGAGAATCAGAGCAGCTTTAGGAAACAGTATATTCTCTGCGTGCAGCCACTTGTTAGTCTCCTCTCTTGGCAATAGAGGGCACCGCAGGCACACAATTCAGACAATCGTTTGCAACCGTTGGCATCTGCTGATATTTATTTAGTGTCACGTAAAGCAGTGTCATTCAGTCATTCATGCACTCACTCGGGGATTTCATGTAGTTGCTGAAAAGAAGATCCCATTAAAACGCATGAATTCACTATAGCCTAACGACCTCAGAAGAAGCCTGCTGATAAGATGCACAAATGTATTTGGCACCGGATTAAAATAATGTTGGCAATGATGTTACACCACTGCTGCTATTCAAACCCAATGCATAACATGGGGGAAAGAGTGCTTATGGTACCATACACAAAGGTGTTCCAGGATAAAAGTGTGGGAAAAACCGTGTTACTCGACAATCTGCAGCAGCACACAGAACATGGTGGGTCTTGTAACCTGAATCCTCTGACATCTTGAGATCTACAGTACTTAGGCATCATGGAGGGTGGGCTGCTCTCACCACTACACACAGTCTCATACACTCTTGATCTCATTAACATGTATTCAGCAATTTAGTATCAAAAGCTAAAAAAGTCCTGAAACAATTATTTTCATTAAAATCTTGCAAAACAGCCACAAAACAAAAAACAACACAATAAATGTTCAGAATATATTAAAGAAAAGGTGCAAAGATACATATGTTTTTTGACTTGTGTGGCCCCAATTTACACAATCACACAATTAGGATTTATATTAGCAAAATTAGGTTGAAATGTATTTGTTTCTTTAGCAAAACAAAACCGCTAAAGTAACTCTAATTGGCTTTACATTGCTGATCTTTGCAGCGGTAACCCTTTCACTAAAGAGGAGCACTTGTGACTGAAGTGTTTGAACCCCCCGGACCGTTTGGGGGTTGAATGAGTACTTCTCTTCGCTCCCTGAACAACAACCATCGAAGGGCTCTTGAGAAAAGAACTGAACCATTGGCTCGGTGGGCAGCGGTAGAGGACTGTGGTTGTCCTGGGCAGCTCCCAGACCTATGTTAATACATGTGTGAATATGAGTGTTGAAATGACAGAGTGTGGGCTCAGCAAACATTTCCCCAGATAATCATGTGACTTATGTATTTGGGGCAATATTATTTAAATCAACAGTTTGCATTGTGTTGAGCTGTATTTCTGGTATTTTTTTAGGCGTTTGCAGCAGTGAGGTGTCTTACGCCTTTAAACATGTCACACATCTGAGGTTTTCACTCAGACGTGGGCTGGGACCAGTTGGTTTTCCCAAGAATTACTTACAATTATTTAATTATGGGAAGAATGAAAAATCGTAGCTTTGTGGAAAAACTCATTTTCAAATGGGGAGAAAAATATATTCTGGGTTGTGGCTGAGCTGCATCTGAATTAGTGCCGTCTACCCTGTTTCAACAGGCCATCGTATTGGTATTACATGTGGAGGTCTCCTTGATCCCTCCCAGAGGGCTTCCAACCTGTGGACCACCCAAAAGCTGCCGTCCTTAACAAAGACTCGCCCTTCATTCATCCTTTTGTAATTTCTCAGTCTAACAGAGTGACTGGCAAGTTTGCCTTATTCCTACAACCTATGTGCGTCTGTAGCAGCAGAAATGACTATTGGCAGAAATTTGGCATGAATGCTTTGTTTCTAGGTGTCTATCATTAATCATTAAAACTCTTACTGATGCATGATTTCTTTGGATTTTTACACTATTTGAGATATTGCTTAAAAAAATAACGAAGAACAACTTTGATAACAACCAAATAACCTTGACTTTACAAGCATCATTCATTCTTGAAAATATTCCCTTTTCCATTCATCCCTTTGTACAAGACAACTTGTAACACCTTGTTGAGATCTATAGATGAAAAGACAAGCACTTGCCAATGAGGTCCAAATCAGATTCAATGTAAATTGGAAAAAAAAAAAAAGAGAGGCACAAGCAATATATTTTCATTCTTGGCAGCCGTTTTGAGTTTGAAGAGCCGTTGTGATCAGTCTCGCTTCACCGAGCCTTCATAGTCGGGCCTTGTGTCCCCTGCTGTCTGCCATTTCCTCTTGCCATGTAACGTCTTATCTGCTCAGCCTGCGAGGTCACTGCTTATCTGATTGACAGGGCTTTGACTCCACGCAATATCCAAATAACCTGAGGGCCTGGAGGTGCAGGAGGATCACAGCATGGCAAAATCCACCGGTCGGGACAGCGTGCAAGAGCGTGAGTGAAGAGGCAAAAGAGCCGACGAGAAGGGAGAGGATCAAGGCGAATCCAAGCCTTTCATTTGCATTTGTTGTCATTTCTTCATGTCAAAATCAGAGACAATAGAACCCCTATTTTCTGGTGTCAGCAAATCCACCAGCTATTTCTCCCATCCTTCATTTTTTATTGGAAATGATTAGTTTATCTGACGGATCAAACACCTGCCAGGACTACAAAGACAGTGCTATTATGAAGAATTTGAGGATTCATTTCCATTGAGTTAAAATGACAGAAATAAAAAAGGAGGAATGAATTACAAACTTCTTCTGTGTCTGTCCTTAGGTTGGATGTTAATTATCACTCTGCATAATTAAATCATGCATGAGGAAACTCCTTTTAACCATGGTGATCTGAATCAACTGAAAACTCAATGAGCTGATAGAGACCCCATTTACCTCTGTCCTGGACATCCTGTGCCAAAAACAACCTCACAACCACCCAGCTACTAGAATCTACGTTCCGCCATGCCAAAATGGAGGCCCCCATCCCTCCTCTCTCTCTCCATCTCTCAGAGCAATCAGAGCATGCAGGGGTGGACTACAGCTTTTGTTTCTTTTGCTCCAGCAATTGGCCGCCAAGTGGCAAGCTAATGACGAGAGCCCTCTTGGAATGACTCCAGAGCAGTACAGCTTGCGCTGCTTGATGGGCAAGGGCATAATGAATGATGTAGGGCAAGCCCTTAGGCCTCCCCCTGGCACAAAACCCAAACTCCCCAATATCACAACCACTTCAAATGCTTGATAAAATACATGCACAGGAATTTGTCTCAGAGAGAAAATTATGCTAGGAATCGCAGACAGAGTCACCGAATTGCACAGCATGCTCTGGCATATACAGTACAATGAAACATGTAAAAGACATTTGCATTTTAATTGAATACACACAGCTGTATGATGGAGTGTGTTTGTACTATGAGGCATCTAATGTCTGTGCAGGGAGTTTGTGCATTTGCCTAGAAGGCACATTGTCATCTGTTGCTGCTGGTGTTAAAATGATACCATGAAGTCACGTAGAATAATATTTATTATTCAAACCTAATGTGTATGAATAAGCTCAAAAACAAACAGTATGCACTAATAGCAGAATATAGCCGCATACATACACACACACACAGGAAAATATGGAATGGAGGAGACGATACAAAAAAAAGATGAATCCGGTCAGAGAAATAAAATAATCACGCACTTTGATCTGTTGTCACTCGCAAGATTTTAAAGTGTAGTTGAAAACAATTTTTAGATTTAGAAAAATTCACATGTAACAATCAATTGGCAGAAAAAAATGTGGCTATGTAGAAACCTTATGTTTCCTCACAATTCAATTTGTAATATTATGTTGAGACAACATTGTGCTTATGCTTGTTTAGGCATGTATGCCACCTAGTTAGGGTTAGGAAAAGATCATGTTTTGGCCACAAAGATTGGTTGCTTAAATCACCCAGTTTTATCAGTTGAAGTGGTTTGAACAGTGGTCTTTTGCCTGGTAGCCATCTCGTCCAGATGTCACGCCACCACCATCCCCTCCTCCCGATAAGAAAGTTGGCTCATATAAAGATACCCTGTGTGCATATCACACAGGGTGCTGACATGTTGACTCCATGTCAAAGTGTCCTTGGGCAAGATACCGGATCCCAAATTGCTCCTGGGGGCTCTTCCATCAGTGTGTGAGTACGCCTATGAATGGTCATCGGTCCTGATGATGGTAGCCTCTTCCCCAGAATGAATACGTTTGTGAATAGGTGAATGCTGACTTGTCTTGTAAAGCATTTGAGTAGTCATTATGACTAAGAAATGTAGTGCATTTACCATTTATTGAAGTTGATGCATGTATGAAACATGATTTTGAATGTACACGTGGTTTGCAGAAAACATACAATATCAACATTTTATTCTGGAAGCTGGGCTGGAAAAACTGAACAAGACATGCAGGGAAATAAGCAAAGAACAGGTTAAGAACATCAAGACAAAACACATTTCATAATGTCAGCAGAGAGGACAACAGATATAGTAATGTTGAAATGTTTAAAAGAAATAAATAAGGAGTTGTGAAAAATGCCAGCATACACCAACAGAAGCTTAGTTTGTGGAGTACTCGACGTCAGCTGTCCAGCAACATCCCGCATGATGTGACAAAGCAGCACAAAACATGTTCACATCCCTCATCATCAGTACAAAAATGTCCTGGTTTCAATGAAGCCCATTGAATTTTGTTGGTTTATCAGTGAGTGTGTCCTATCTGGCTGCTGTTAAGGTCTGTGAAACTTTAGCGATACTGTACATTTGATCATTATCAAGACAGCAGTGGCTGTTGCACGCCTCTTTTGCTCTAAAGTAAACATGCAAATAATGAAACAGGTCATGCACATAGAGATCTGGCATTTGCTTTGACTTTGCTCTTTTTTTGTGTTATTCCAACAAAACCTCTTGCAAACCAAATGCATTTCGTTTTACACTTAAAATGGAACTGAAACGTTCACGTTTTCCTGCCTGTGGGAGTCAGGATGCCTTGAAAACCAAAGTCCTCAGTTTAGATAAGCTAGAGGCCAAATAATGAATGACACGGTTGGAAGATGCTGAGATAAGACGAGTTTGCCAACAAGAACAAGTTGGCCTGCCAGTGTCGGAGGAAAAGAAAGCTCCGTATTAAATCTTATTAATGTGGCACAATAGAGCGTTGTCTGTCATCGACTGAATTTTCATTACTCACGTGTGTGTGCAGCTTTTGTGGAGAGTGTATCCGTGTGCTCAGGCCTGTGAGGCGTGTGCACACAAACGCACACACACAAAATGCAGTGATCCGTGATAACTTTCAAGCGTCTCGGTTATCTCGGGATTATCTAAGGACTTTGACTTTTCTCCACAAGGGGCATGAAACCCTTTGACCTTTTAATTGTAAAATAACAGAGAAACTTTTTATGGTGATGGTCGGTGGAACTGTAAAGTGAATCGCAAGACCAAACAAGGACAAATTAGAAAGATAGAAAGCTATAAGTAACATTCTCCCCTTCCTCAAGAGCTGTTATGTGAGTAATTCTCTAAACATTCCAAAGAATTGGTGGTAGTAGACTTTTTCTATTCTCACACTGTAATTGTTCGTCTTTCTCGTGATATGACTAAAAAGTTTCAGGGTTTTCTGAGTCCATTCATGCAAGATTCCGAGCTCATCCTGCCCACACTCATCTCTCTTTGAAATTCAAGACCCACAAAGAGGAGAGACACACTTGCTGCTCTTGTCATCCGCTGTATCTGCTCTGTGCAGCTCACTTATCACGCAGCCATCTTATCTTCATGGGCATTTAAGAGAATAAGGGTGAAGGGATAACAAACTCAGCCGAGAGGAAGCCTCGCCTAAATCCCAAAGGAGGATGCAGGCTAGGCGAGTGCCGCTGTTACAGGCTGTCTACACCATGGTTAGACCGATATGTCGGGTTTTGGTCAGTATTGGACAAAATCTGACATACAGTATTTGCCAGCTATAGGATATGATAATATAACAACAAGATAATGAGCCTTGATTTCCCTTGAATGTTGAATCATATTTTATTTGCAGTTTCAAAACATAATTTTGTTTTTTAAATTCTTTATTTGAAGGTACAAACATATTTTAACATATTTCCTGTATTACTTAAAGGTATCCTGTTGTGTTTTTGACCTCTAAATTTGGAACTTTGACACATAAAAAAGGACATTGCCCTCTAGCTGCAACCAAATGCTCAAGACTAAGGAAAATAGTCTGATATGGAAATTTCTGTCCACTTAAGGACACAATCATATATGCATTTAGTCATTGTTATAAGTTTTTGATGTCATTAAGAGCACCCCTCTGTTGCAATATACAAAGTCGCCTATTTATGTTGGCGGCACAAATATCGGTATCGGTCCTCTGAAATCAACTGTAACTCGGTCGACTGCCTGCAATAGGGTGGCCCTGTTACATCAGCTTGCAGCATCCAGATAAATGCACATCAAAGCATTACGGTGCTCCAAGATGCCTCTGAGAATGCCGTGAGCGCATGTGTGTGTGTGTGTGTATTTGTGTGAGATAATGGCAATCCTTTGATGCCCAAGAGTGATTTGGTACAAGCTTTCTGGCGCATTATTTCCCTTCTGGCCTCATGTAAAGAACTTTGATGAGAACCCAGAAGAGAAGACCCTTATTGCCTGCACTTACTGTGACAATAATGGAATTGTTTTGGAGTCTTCACCCCCGTCTCATCTTCTTCTCTTCCATCCTCACATGCAGGCAGTCTTTCATCTATCTTTTCTATCTTCTTCCGTAGCATGCAACTGCTGAGATCGCCAACCCGTGCCGCCACCTCTTGGAGGAAGCAGGGCTATCTGCACAAGTCGTCTTGATGACGCTCACTCTCACTGACATGACACACACGGGATGGGAGCTGATGAGTGTTTATACAACATAGTCATAACACACATATGATATGCTTCATCGGTACTTACGAGTGAAAAGGCAGCAGTTACTATACATTTAGATGACATTGAGCAACATGGTACAGATGAAATTTAAATTAAGTAGACAAACGGGCATGAGACACTTTTAAGCCTATGCAATTACAACTTTGAGATAAATGTTTATCTCAGCATGCTAACATTAGCACAATAAGTGCAAAAGATTTAATATGTAGGAATTCTTGGAATTGTCGACTTACATTAACCCAGATGTGTCCAACAATGTTTAAATCTCGAGAAATCCAAGTTTACTCAAGGTAACGGTGCATTTGATCGCTTGTTGCTACTACCGGGAAAGGGAAATTGGACTGAACTAAAAGTATACCTCGTCTGTGAACCTTTGTGCCCGAGTTCCGTCGGATAGATTTCCATCAGCAGTGTATGTTCACCAGCAGTGAAGCAAGTCTGACTGCAGGATCATTTGTGTTTATTCGTGTTACTCATGCAGCAATTATCCGCCCCAGAAAGCCAGATTACTTTACTTTAGCCCTTTAAAATAACGTAAGCAAACAACGACAAACAAGGAGGTGGTGTGTGTGTCTATGTGTTGACATTCAGGAGTCATGAAGAAATGTCATAAAGTACACTTCGCCTCCAGTTCCAGTTGGCAGTCAACATTATAGAACATATATAAACACCCGACAATGTAGGTGATCTCCACGGATCACTGCTGCAGTCAGGCTGATAAACAGGAGTGAAGATAAATCCACCTTTAATCACAAAAGTTCAAAAGTAATCTCTGAGCTTTCCTCCTGTCGGTAAACGGCTCCAGATCAGACCAGAATCTGATGTGACTCTGGGTGTTTATTCCTCCAGAAGGTCTAGCTCTGCACTCAACTCTTGAGCTGGCTCTGTGCAGCTGCTTGGCTGGCTATGCCCTCCGCTCCACTCGGACTGAACACAAAGTAGAGCTTGGGCAGGTGGGAATGTCATGAGTTTTGCAGGTATTTGGTAATAAACCAAAGTAGTGGACAAATTATTATCTGATGGTTGCATAAGATAAAAAGCAAAGTGATCACCAAAGATCAAAAAGCTTTTTCCCCAGAAGCCAAATATGTCAATCTCATTGTGGCATTACAGAGGAGATCACCAGCGTCAGTATAGGATTAATTAACAATTAATGTTTGAAAATAAAATTCTGCGCTAAAGTGGTGAATTAACCCATCAGGTGATGGACAGACTGATCAGACAGACAGATCTTTAGCTTGTGAATAGGGGACAGATTGACACATGAGACACATTTTCAACCAACAACATCAATAAGCAGCAGCTATATTTTCATAGCTTGTTGGGGAGTTAAAGACCTGCAGTCAATGCAATATTGAAGATATATGCTTTTTTCAATAATTGCATGGTTTTAAATGTCCTTTGTACCATTTAATACCAACTAACGTGAAATGTCACCTTAGTTCATGGCCACCTAATCAGCACAAACCAGAGCCATGCCACTAATTCCTCCTAAAATTAAGAAATTGTTTAAGGCCATACATCATTTTTTGGGCCGTGCCTAAGAAAGCGGCTGCGTCGAGTAATTACAGGGAATCAAAGACTAAGTGGTGTAAGATCAAAGCAAGGCATTCTTCCGTAATCCTGGGGTGTTGCAAATCTTTTGTAATCTGGTCGCTGGGTTCCACCACTGTTTGACATCTATTTACTGTATAAAAAGGAACGGTGCCATCAATTATGGGCCTGCTAGTGCTATTGTTTACTTTTGCCAAGCCCTGAGTGCTGGGCCCGCTTTGTGAAATATAGATCTCCCCTCTCCCCTGTTTGCTCTCCTCAGTCGAAGGTGTGCTCTCTTGCTTGCCCTTGGCTTTGGGTTGGGGGTTGTCTGGCTGCTTCCTGCTCTGTGGTGTAGGCTAAGAGATTAAGGGGGATAGAGTTTTGGCGGCTCTCAGGTTTTGTATGTTTGTTCAGTGTTGAGATGTGGAAACTGACATGTTCCTGTCTATCAAGTGGCTGCAGTGGCTGCACGACTGGCTGCACGATTTCCATTGTTGTGAAGCATTTTCACAAAAAATTCAGATTGAATCACATAATCTTTGCTTTCTCTTTTTTCTGCGCTCTAATTAGCGAAGCATCGAATGCCAGAATCAATGAATGTCTTTCCGAGAGAAATTAAAGCATCAGCTGTTTCAGCAAACGACAACAACATATGTTCATGTTCTGGTGACAAAGACCTCTTGTTGCCCTGAGGCAGAGAAGGAAGTATGTTGTGCACATCACATCATGACAATTTGACCAGAGTTTCAATATCACTATATCACTGGTAAGGTGTTTAGGTTAAGTTGGAGTAACTTTCCAAACTTACAGTTCTTTTTTGCAACAAATGAAAATATCAAACAAAATATTAAACTGCAATATGTTCCAGTTTTGTCCTCAAAGTTTGATTATGAAACTGGCTAACCTGGCGATTGACTGTCCTTTGAGGGACAGACAGGCATTTCACATACAGTACATAGATAGCTATTATTAATCCTGAGGGAAATATATGCATCCACTAGCTTAGACGCCAAAAACGGAACGCTAACACACAACACACGAGTCCTCGTCAGAAAAACAACCATATAGGTTGAAAATGAAAGTAGCTTATTACAACCCATGTTTACATTTGTTGTTAGGAGACTGCTTCTAGTGGCCGTAGTAATTATTAAAGCTGCAAAGGAGGAAGTGAGAAGAAGGAGTCTAAAGAGTGAAAAGTCTGTATAGAGAGGAGGTCAGAGATGGAAGATCGAGTAGAACAAGCACAGGACTTTCATTCAGGAGACCGCTGTTAGTGTCCAGTGTGAAACCAGAAGTCAACGTAGAGTTCTTTTAACTTACTAACGCAAGATAAGTAACTGAGGTACGTGTGTAACGAAAGTTTTATAGTAGTACTGTAGTGATGAAAATAGAAACAAGAATATAAAAATAAAAACACAGCAGTGACGTGACAGTCTACCCAACAGAACTACAGCAGAGAACTGTCATTATTAAAGAGCATGTGGAAATGGAGGTAGTTCAGCTACAAGGTGATTAACAGTGCAGCTATTGCAAAAGTAAGGTGATTTAAAAAGAGCTGAAAAAAGAGTAAAAACTGTTTAAGACTGTGCATGAGAGTCACAATCACCCTTTACCTCAGTGTCTTGTTGAAGTGTTTCTCTTTAAGCGCTGAGGATTTGTCATGTCGTTCCATCTCTGCTCTGCCCCTATGAGCACAAATTCCATAAAAATGCTCTTTAAAGAATGTATTTGGCTGAAATGCAACCATATAATCACAACATCCTGCGTGCGGATCTGGCCTCTGATCCTTGCTGCATGTCATCTGTGTCTCTTTAAATGATCAAACAAACTCCTACTTTTATTTGATATAAAACTTCGCTCGCCACAGAAAGATACAGACATCAAAAGATGCCAGATTTGAACCCAGCCTCTGACCTGGAGTCAGACTGAGTGTACCTAACGTCTGGTCGTGTTCCTCCCCTGTAAGGCTTGGCCACAGCTGGTAACGGTGGAGGTTTGGCGAGGACAACCAGTCCAGTGCACACATCTCCCAGCTAATGGAGAATTTGTAAGCGAGAGCCTTTAATTTCCCGATAGGTGGGTGGATCAAAGATATGATATGATTAAAGGAGAACTAAAGAATGCTGTTGCATGTGGAAGAAGTGGACAAGGGATTCTTTCAGAGGCTTCCTTTTCTTCTTTTGTTGTATCTGCTCACCCTCTTTGAGGAACAGGTCATACTGAAACAATGGATTTTACGATTATATGAGCTTTTCTCAGCAAATTTAGCCATTCATTGGGATTCATTCATTTTTAATAAACTGAATATTCTTCGTTAATAGAGCTGAAAATGTATCACAAGCTATTTAAGTCCTTTGTTCTCAGTGGATTTACAGATCATTAGCTAACTCTGCATTTAAACCACCAGCAACTATCATAATGTTATTTAATGACCACTGATTGCTTCCTGTGCTGTCAGTTGTGTTGTGCAAAGAAACAAATAAAAAACACTTAAAAAAAAAAAAAGTAATTTCAGGGAAGAATTTAAGAAATGAAGTTTAAATCAGGGAACATGAAAAGAAGAGAGGGAATAAACAGAAGATGTGAGGATGGTCAGGAGGCTATTTCACAAGAAGAAAAGCAGAAATTAGAGTCACGCCCATGTTTAACCACTGTTTTAGGCACCTCTGGTAACTTTGTACTTTACATGTGCTGTGTGGTTCGTGCATTACTAAAGCTGGGGTTAGTAAGATTGAACAAAACAATAAAAGAAGGCAACATTTTGAAAGTATCTAAGCGAACAAAAATCCAACCCCCTCTAACTTCAGGCCTCCCTCCACAGCCACTCCTCCAAACAACATGAATGTCCACTGCCTGCTACCCAGACACAGACTGCTGTCGCTGGCCAGCAGGGAGATATGTGTCGGCAACTAGCTCACTATGTTCAACAAGGCCTCTTAACGTTTTAGTTTAATACATACTACAATCATATAATCACAAGCAAAACCGCTGTCATGAACAGTGCCATCCCTGACCAATTTGGTGCCCTAGGCAAGATTTTAGCTGGCCCCTTGCACCGCAGTCAATTTCACAATCAATTTTCATACACTCACACAGAAACTACATGTATGTATTCAAGATTTTAAAAGTGCTTCTAAAGAGAAAAAAGAAGTATATGTGACCACCGGATGTTACATTTTAATAAAAAACAGATGCTTGGTGTGTGCTATACATAAGACTAATATAGACTAATAATGAAAATACGATGACATTCATTCAACTTCATCGTCATTGCAATTCAGTCTAACCAGAGTGCAAAAAGTAGTAAAGTGCAGTGAAATTACACACACACACACACACACACACACACACAAAACACAGCCAACAGGTTAAAAAAAACACAGCCAACAGGTTAAAATAACACCTGAACAGGTGACGTTAACTTTCCAAATGTCCCTGATGAATTTAAGGTGGCGTAACATTAACTTACGTTGACTCAGCTATTTACTGATTATTAAACAATGCTACTATCGTCCGAAGTAAGCTAGCAAGTTAACACTCTGCTCCAACAACGGTAACTACGATCATTAAACTATTAGTTTCATTCACTTCATCACATTGACGTTACCGTACCCCTACCTTTTTCACGCTTTTCTTCCTCTTCTTTCCTTCTTTTCCTTCCCTGGGCGCCGGATGGTTTCAGTCTTTTGGACATTATGGTTCCGCTACAGTATCAATAAATCTCTCTCTTGGTCTTGGGTCACGGTCCGGTCAGATTCAGGCAGCTCGCCTCTCGACCCGCCCCCCACCCTCACAGAGGGCAGGTACAGTGCAACGAGCCAGGAACCCAGAAGAAAGGCCCCTCCATTATTTAATAGGCTTTGCTATGAAGTTATGTTGCTGTGGGCTTATATAATATTTCAAAATAGTAGTAGTAATAGCACTGGTAAAAAATAGTTTGTTTTTTTTTCTTTTTTCTGTTTGCGCCCCCATGGATGACGGCGCCCTTAGCATTCGCCTATACAGCCTATGCCAAGGGCTGGCTCTGGTCATGAACGTACCTCAGTCCGAAAAGGCTACATGGCTAACGTTACTGGGTCAGCTGCTGAATGACAGTCTGGTATCGTTGTTAGCCTCAGGGGCTGAAGCATGTTGTCGTCGCTGACCGTATCCAACTACCTCATGTCTCACTCAAATGTAAGAAAACACCAATATTATGATAATGAACATAAACAACGAACATGGCTATTGTTAATACGCACTGATGTCAAGCTAGCACGTTAATATTGGGGAGTGTTTGCTGACTTTCTCGGCCATTCGTGTGCAACTAGCCCGCTAACTTCTTTAGCAGTATGTCTGCCTAGCCTTGAAGAACACTCTTGACATATGCAATGAGTATGCAATGCCATAAAATGCTCACTTGAACGACCCTCATGCTATTAAGTTACTCGTCTTGTAGGAAGAGTTTCTTCGGTTCCATTTCGATGACATCACAGGTATAAGTCATAGTTACTCGGTTTCTTGCCTTGTGATTAAGCATCAATTATCTCTGATTTCTAGCTCAGGGAGGAGGAGGAGTTGGTCATATTCCAAATTACTGGTCTTTACAGACAGTGAGACCGATACATTGACTCATCCTTTATCAATTACGTGTAAATACAGCTACATTCCTGTTCAATCAAAGATCCCCAATCAGCTCTCCTGCTGCGAAAACTTTGATAAAACAGAGTCAGTCTGCTGAAAATCGAGTAAATCTCCTCGACTTGGCGTTGAATCATCTGTAGGTGGTCTAATCATCTCCCAGCTCCTCACCTAGACTCATCCTCGCTGGCATTTCTTCCTTGCGGTGACTTCACTTGAATCTGTGACACACATACACACACATCTACATCCCACATATGTGGTGCTGCTGACCCAAGAAGACAAATCAGAAAAGCCTTGGGGGCTCGGCCTGCCTGACCAAAGCGATGAGGTCATCCGACAGGACCTCATTTTCCCTCAAATTGCACCTCTGATCAGCGCGGTGTTTCCTGCAACAATTACACTGACTCCAAGTCCTCATTAGCAAATAGTGTGGAGGAGGAAAATAAAAGGACAAAGACCAGTTGGTTTGCGAAGAGCAGGATGTTTAGTTCAGAGATGGTTGCTGTCTTCTATCCCTCGTCTTTATCTTGCATCATGTCTTGAGGCTTCCTCTGAGCATCACCCTCTGATTAGTCGGTCTTGGGTTCTGCATGTTGGAAGTAATATTGGGTTCATGGTGCCACGTCCCTCACAAGAAGCCAGTTTGAGCTTTTGACAAATGGATAGACATTTAGAGGAACACCCACCATTAGGAATCGATTTGCAGACATGAAAGTAAAACTATTTAAAGTAGTGCATTTAGGTTGTTAGCTATTTTTGGGTCTTTACTTGTAAGAGTCGAATCACCCACAGCACTTTCCTTTTTTAGTTTCTTTTCCTCAAAATTAGGGACTTGTTGAAATGTTAAATTACATTGCAATGAATCCACAACTCTGAAAACACACTACATACATTTGACATCTGATTAGGAGAACCACATTTCTCCTTGACAAGGTGCACACACACTCACACTCACACAAAAGACAAACACAAACACACACAGGCACTCTTTTAAAAGACAGTATGCACCTGGCATCTTGGAGGTCAGATACAGGACAACGAGATTTAAGTTATTCCAGTTTATCCTGGAATAACTTAAATCTTGCTCAAAGTTTAAATGTTTCCAATACTTTGGTTTATGACCTCATACATGTGAAACTAATAACATTCATGTGGCCTCAGCTATGCTTTGTGTTTCCTGATAATTAGCAAATGTTAGCATGCTTTGTGAACAACCCCAAAAAAATCAATCGTTTTTTTAATGTTTATTCATTGTTTTTTTTTATAGGCTGGTGCTTTTATTTTGAAAAGATCAATGCTGTAGTAGTGCACAAAAGAGAGTGTCACAGTGTCTCTTAAATTTAGTGTCAAATGAGTGTGAGGTTTTTTTCATATATCATTAAAAATATGTTAGTGGGAGAAAATAAATCACAGACCGTCATCTTAAATAATGATGATCACTCCGTTTTTGTTATGCTCAAACAAAATTAACGAGTAAGTGTCACCACGCCCACTTCTAGTTTACAGAAATATATGATTTTGGAGCTGAGTGCATGATGATTTGTTAAGATGGACAGTTTGGCGATGCAGGAACTTGATTCATCCCCAAAACATGGGGGCCCTCCAAGTTAGAGCTGGAAACTGTTATAATTCATTCATGCTGCTCCAGGCCAAACAGCTCCCACTTGAGTCAGTATGATCTACGAGTGTCCGTGAGCCCCAGACACATGTAAATGTACACCCAACTAATTGGTGCTGCAACAGTCAGGGGTTTTAAATCAGCGGTTATATCACCTGTTGTTTCATACAAGTGGGGGGAGAGAAGAGAAACACCTTCGGAGATTATGATTTGTTTCAATTTCTCAGTTTTATATCTATTTGATTGAGTGCCCGCTTTGATCTTTGATCTGTGTTTTTCCTGGTATTTCTAGTGTTACCTCAGTTGGAGATACATTTTTAAGTCATTATTCTCTTGAAATATGAGGTCTTAAAAAGGTTCTTGTAGAGTAGCCAGAAGGTAAGACAATGCTTACCAAGAAATTGAACAAATTATTCAAACTCTATAGCAGAGGGTGCATAAGGAGTAAAAAAGAAAGTTTGAATAACAGTGACAAAAGCAATGGGTGGAAATGTTCAGTTGGTCATAAAGAAGCAGATCACCTATAACAGACTCCAAACCAGTCATTTTAAAGAGCTGACGAGAAATTGTTAGCATGAAGGCAGGCAACAAACTCCAAGGAAATCAAAACACTTTTGGACCAGACAGCATAACCGGGTGACATGTTGGAACAACCAGAGACATGTGAAGGTTTAAATTAGTTGCATACAGTATGTTTCTGCAGTAGAAAGCTTTGTTTCACTCTAAAGTGTTTTGGAGGCACAAGGGCAGAACAACCGCTCACACGGTAGCAGGGGTCAGACCTCCGGCTTGGTAGAACTTTCTAACTCTATGCAAGCCAAGCACTTTTAGCATATGGGCCAAATTTTGAAATGCAAGTCATGAGACAGTCACTTGGTAGAAGAGATTGTTGCCATATGCAGTCGTTACAAAACAATGAAATGACACAAATCTTTTTAGGGCATTTTATGCTTTTGTAATATTCAGTCAAAGGTAACGTGGAGAAAGATGGTGTACAACATGCAAAACCTTACAGGAATCAAACTCAGGTCTATAATGCACATGCCTTTTTGGGCAACTTTTATTGCAAACCAAACTCCAAAAATATGGATGGGTTGAAACTTTACGTTTCTCTATGTTCAGTTTTATGTTGTGACAACACTGTGCTTATCTGGTTAGGTTTAGGCACAAAAACCACTTGGTTAGGGTTTGGAAAAGATCAGCTTTTGACTAAAAAATACAGGTTTTGTTGCCACAAACACGGCTGGAAATTTGTCTGCCATCTCGTCACAAAAACCTGGTTTTCAGTCTCAGCACAAAAAACAGTAGTCTCTTACTTGGCAGCCATCTTGCCCTGCTGGCACATCACCACCATCCCCTCGCCCTCTGTAATCTAAACATGATATGATATGTATTGTAGAAATGCTTGTATGCTATGTAGAAACATACAAACTCTGTGAATTAATAGTTTGCAAATAAAATACACTGCCAACATTTTACTGGGCTGTTTGTTGGACTGAATGAGGTGCCATATTTGGAGCATGGCAATCACTTCTCTTAAAACATCCGTGGTTCCAATTATTGCAATCCACCATTCAGCACTGATGAAACAATCAAAATATTTTGTCCTTCTCATTACAGCCTCATTGTTCATCTCTTACAGCATCATTGTATCAAGACTGTCGAATTCCACCCAAAAATGTAAAACCTGTCAAACATAGCATGCTTTCATTTATCTTTACTGTGTAAACTTCACACCATACCTCAACTGTCATATCAAAAATGGGTGGGGACAGATTAAATATCTGACCTCTGCTAAAGAAAATATTAACATATTTCTGAGGTGATCTTGCACAGGCCGCCACACTCATCAGAGAAAAATAGAAACTCTCAGTGATTGTTTGGATGACGTTGAGTCTCATGCCCTCGCGGCGCTCTTTGATGTCCAGAGTTTGTGTTAGCGTGTGGAGACAGCTAATGCAGCCCATACCTGAACTGTACCTGAGTGACAAAACATGTTGGAGAGGCTGCCCAGACAGAAATGATCAATAGATTATGGAAGGCAGACAGGCAGGGTTGTCCTTGAGACCATCTGACTCGTATGCTCTTGGTTTTCACTCAGCAGCTCGTAGTTGATGCACAGTGAACTCTCGCCTTGTTTACACATTTACTTCAAACCACTGAGTTGCAGACTGAGAAGAAGTTGACTAAGTGCTAATTAGCCTGCAGGCTGAGCCATCACTGTTTACTTCCATGCTGCTAATGCTAGCCGCCACCAATTTACCTTCAAGTACAAGTAATGCAATGACTGAATTCTGTTCAGCGTGTTCACGCCTACATGGTATGTTCTGCAATTAAAGGGAAGTTGCACGTATGCTGATAAACTGCCTCCAGTGATGTCACTCATTGGCACTCAAGTTGCATTATGGGTCATGTAGGCGCCATGTTTGAAAAAGCTGTCCACTCGTCTAGCATTACACTTCTACAACACTGTGGGGACTTTTTACGGACAGATGAATAAAATCCTGACAACTACGTTACCCACAATGCAATTTAGTGATCATGGAGGCAATTCATCAGATATGCAGCTTTCTCTGGAGCCACAAAAGGCTTTAAAAAGGCTTTTTTCACACATCCGTAGTGCTCCACAAGAACTGTAAACACACTTTAATGTGTAAAGTTGGTGGCGTTACCCTTTCAGCATCATATAGCAGCCAGTGTGGCAACTTATGTATGCATTTTATGGGCATTTTATGTATTATGTATTTAATATTTATTTAGTATTTAAGATAATCTTTTGCAAACAGCCTCAAATTGTGTTAAGATTTATTGGGTTTTTATTCTCTTCAAATCTCTATGAACTTGCATTAATATTGCTACCGCATGCAAATAAAATTGCAAAGTCTTGAAAAAAAACTTTGACAAGGTAATGTTCCAGTTCCATTACAATGCAATGCAGTCTACCTGGACAACCGCGTTACTCTGCAAAGGGATCAATTTACGTATCTCTCATGTCAGATACGAATTAAATAGATCATTTTAGAGATGTTTTATTATTGGTCAGTTACTTTCTCATGAGCAGCATCAACACGGGTCAGCTGTGTTTATTTGTCAGTTTGCAACATCGCCAACATTTTTTTTTTTCTCTGCAAAGGCTAAAACATGCAGCTTGCAGCATGGAAACATTCCCCTCAACTTCTTTGCAGTCCATTTTGTCTGCAAGTTTGTCTGTTGGGGTGATGGCGAAGATGAAAGATCCTTTTTCTCATGTCAGTGACCAGCGTTCAGTTTTTGTCCAACCTCAAACAAACATGTCCGTCAGAAAGTCAAGTCCCACCCTAGTATTCAGGCAGGATTTCATGCAGAAACACAACTATGAATGAGAATTATCATCTCACTGCTATTTCATGCCACTTACAGGGGATTAAAAGATAGACAAAGTATTTATAGTTTATTATGTCTGAGGCCTTCAACTCTTCTGTTAGTCACTCTGTTTTTCTAAGCACTTCTCCTTGGTGAAACATACCTGGCTGCAACAAAACATATGCCCACAAATGTCTGACAGCTCTCAGCAAGTTTTCTGTTCCTGCAGTGCTTTTTGACAGTACAAATGGTCTCTGAGACGAACAATACAAATGTCCAAATGAGTTGTCATAGTAAAATGCATATGCCATGTTTCAGTCAATCATCTTGTCCAACGTGTAACTTTAGTCCTACGTGGCAAGCTGACACCACTTTTCTGTTCTTTCAAATTGTTTTCATCCTTTTCTGCACAACTGACACATCAGTTGACTGGCACGCCGATCAGGTGCCTTGCACATGCTCGTGCTTGCTCCCTGACACATGTTGAAGCCGACTTGCCAGCGAAGACAGTGGTGCTGTCACTGCAGACACCTGAATAAAAAATGTTGCAAATAGTTTGCAAGCAGATATGTGCTGGCTCGTTTGGCAGAGTCGCGAGGCTTTTGTGGTTCAACACGAGGCAACTGAATCCAGGGAGTGTGGAGACGGAGGGAGAGGAAGATGCTTCCATGCAAAGGTAAGAGAAACATGTACATGATGCGTGCACGTACTGTGTACTCAAAATTTGTGAGCAACTGCATGTGTGAGTGTAACATTCCCTCAGATTTTCTGTTCATGTGGGTTGAGTTCCTGTGTGTTATCACTGTTCATGCTAACCTCCAAGTTAATCTTTTAACTAACCACTAACACCAGTGTTGGCTACGTTACCTGAACAATGCAATAAATCACTTATTACATTTCATTAATTAAAAGTAATTAGGCTATATCACATTGCTGATACCTCAACACTCAAAATACTTGAAGGTTCACACACCCTGCAACTCTGAACTAAACCCAGTTGATTCCTAAATGTAGTTACTCGTGGTGAACTACGTCCGTAACTCCCATTACAACTGCAAGTAATGTGTGTTACTGTGACAGACATGTTTAATGTAATTACTGAATTTCAAATTTTATTCTAACGCTACTCATTTCTGAAAATAGTAATCACTCAAATACTAATACCATTGTCTTTATTTTAAAAATATGAATTTCAGTTTCCTTTATTCCTTTTAACAGCTGCTTGCTGACTCAGGAACCAGGTCCGAGCGACACATACTGTAGCCTTAGTAACTACAGGAACATTTTACACATTTGTTAATGAAGCCTTATTATTACAACATGTAAAAATACATCCCCTTAGTGTGTGTATCTATAAAATGGATTCTCCACACTCCTTTCACTTTACTCACCTGATCGGGTGATTGACTTGCTTGTAGGGTTGTTGGCTGAAATGAGTATCCAGTACAGATGTACTTTTTGCGAGAGCAGGTATCACGTGGGTTAATGTGTGTCGATATCTTCATTGGGTAGCTGAGTTAAGTTTATTCATTCAAGTTTTAAAAAAAAACTTGTTCGGCAAATAGTTTTCCAATAAAAAATACATAAAGCAACTTCAGATCAACACATATCAGTTTCAGGCTGAAATCAACTACCACAGTTGTAGCGATAGCCCCGCCCACTTTCAATATAAGCCCCGCCCAGTCAAATTAGGGATACGGATAATGCCAGTTTTTAGCCAGTTTTGTGAAATATTTTGTTAAACGACGTATGAACCACTAACATGATGCATGCACAACTAGCATAATAGCTTGTTAGCTAGCCGAATATGCCATCAAGCTTTTCTCTTACAAAAATCTATAAATAGAACTGTATTACGGTCATTAATCAGTTAGCTAATTCGTTCATGCTAACTTCATGTGGCACGCATGAAGAGATCACAGAGGTTCCTACAGGAATGAATGGACTTCTGGTTGACTCGCATACATTTAGGGAAGTTTACCATTGTTATTATCAGTGGCGTACAGCTTGGTTTGTTATAGGCTACAAATTAAACATCCACCCTCACATTGTCACTGTAAACTGAAATTGTCATGTAATTAAACACAACAAGAATAAGAAAGGACTGTTTCCCAGCCCTATTGTGACTACGGCCAATAGTCAAGTCTGTTTGTTTTATGGGAATCACACTTTTGCAACCTGGCAAAGCCAAATGAAGGGTAATGGTCTGACATCTCCATCGCGGTTCCAGAGAACAAAGACTCTCGGGAAGATGATCTCCACTGCCACCCAAGGACTGCAACAAATGACTCAATATTTCTGAGCATCAAAGCCGCACTGTGCAATGTGGCGTCTGACCTGCGAGGTCGCTGGACTCCATGACATCAGGCCCAGTATCACGTCATGGTCAGCCTCAGCCCCTCAGTGCTAATTAACACCAGACAGAGGGATCATGGACACAGCTCAGGGCATTACTATTCATCACTGTGCAGCTTAGTTTGTTTATTTGCAGATGTAGAAGAGAGAATAATAACAGACTGTGCAGATTAGAGGAAAGAAAACCCAAAGGATGTCTAAATGAACAAATAAAAAAGGTGGGTAAACTTAGTGTAGGAGGTTTCACCGTCTGCTACATCCCAGAGTCCCTGTCTCCTCAGCTGATTACACTGCAGCACTGCACTCCAGGCTCTTCTCTCATGTGACCCAGCGGCCCGTGAAGTGTCATCAACCTTTATGAGAGGGACGGGCCCGGAACAGAGACCTAAAAGCTTGTACATGAAAGAGACCGTGTTTGCTTTGCTGCCTTTAAATGGACTCGGCACGGAGCTCAGAGAAGAAGAAATGAAGGAAGAGAAATGGAGAAAAACAGATGCAGCGGATTCGTGGAAGACCTTTCTCTAAACAGTGAGCAACAAGTCCTCCCTGTGCTTTTAAACATGGATTAATGTAGATTCCAGGCGTATTTTAAGTCTGTCTGTGACGCCTCGACTCACCGGCGCGGTGGAATTTCGTAGGGGTGCGAGAATCGCGCTGTAATGGGCATTCCAGCGCAACAACATTACCACTATTTCCCAACCATCAATCATGGTCAGTCAGTGTGCTTCAGGAGGAGGAAGAGTAAAAGGAGGCTGCAAGAGTCTGTCTGTTTGTATGTGAGTGTGTGTGTGTGTGTCTGCTTACTGTAGGTGGTATTTAACAGTATAACAGTTTATCTAATGTAAAGTTAGTTTTCCACTGTAGCCATCTTTATAGACCTTTAAATACATACCATCTATCACTCCCAGTGCTATCTTAGGCAGGCCTGAGAGGTGTAGTCATGGAGGATGAATACATATTTTCACACCAGATAACCAGTCTAATAGGACACACAGTACATCCTTACACCCTCAGGAGTTATCTTAAGCTGTATGTCACGTATAAGTCAGTGAGGGGGAGCGTAACACAGCCAGGGTTAGCGGTTTAACTCCTTCTGGGGCCACCCAATTTTAAAAATGTATGCAACCAAAGCACCCAGAAAAAGCGCACGTGACATTAAGTTTAGAGGCCTTAAATCTGCCAAGTTAAGCTTCTCTGATTGCTCTTGTCAGCCTCATAATGCCACTGACCACAGCTGCTGAGGGTCTGCAGAGATCAGCAGTCTTCCTCTGTGGTGGTGTGAGTGAGTGGGAGTGTGTTGGTGAAGAAGGCTTTAACGACACGTAATCCAATTCACAAAGAGACACCATGTAAGTAACGTGATGTCACATTATGTACAGTATGTGACGTGAGTTAAATGTGTCATGTAGTTAATGTGAAGTGCTCGCAGTTTGGTTGGGTTTAGGCCCCAAAACATAGTTGCATGACGTTAAGCTGTGACGTTACTTGACATTATGTTATTATGTGATGCTACATAACCTGATGTTACGTTCCTTATGTGATGTCTTGTTCTGTCCATGACTCAAGTTAAAATCATTCTTTAAGTTAACTTCAGGACATAAGTTACAATAAGTCAGCAATGACTTTTGGTTTCACACGGGACATTAACAGCGGCCTCCTGGTCATTTTAACCCCTCGAGAAAAATCGACCAGTGTTGTCATTTTTCTGGTGACGAACATATTACATATTAAACTGCATGTAAAAATGACAGTTGTGCCAGTTAACGTAAAAACATCAAGGAAAAGATAGGTGTCTGTTACAGCCTGCCCCCACACCTAAACAGGCAAACTATGTACAAAGACACATGAACTGTAATGATTAAAAAGTCTTATTCTAAAGCCATGAAAGAAAACCACATGGTAACTGAATCATTCCAGCAGTTTGTATCGTAATGCATGACCTCTCTGCTCTCTGGCTAACTGACTCATCCCTGTGATGTAAAGGTGACTCTACCATACGTGTCATGCTTGAAACAAGCTGTGGAATCTATTGGTATTGTTATAGTTTCTGCTGGAAACAGGTAAAGTACAATAAAAGGGCATATATTTTACTTTATACATAACTTCCTTTGTGCTTTTTTAATGGGAATCACCCGGTTAATTCAACTCATATGCTCATACGTACACAACCTTCTGTTGTATGTCAGAAAATTGCTCTTTTATGCAACACTGTGAATTTTTCCAATGCTTACTAAAGTATGTAGCCATGCAGTGTTTATATAATCTGTCCTGCTCATCATCAACACTCCTTTACAGCATATCCAGGGGAGAAGCCCAGCAACAAATAATGCACAATTTTGTGTCTTTAAATTACTTGCACATTGAAGATACCATGTGCTCTTGCATGGGAATATATTGTGTATTCAAAATCTGTTAATTGTTCATGACTTCCAAATCTTTTGAGATTTTTTTTGTCTGTTTTTCCATCCAATGAGAGTTTGGAATCGGCTCGTTGATTTGATAAAACTAAAACATAGCTGTAGCTCTGTAGCTTTGAAAGACTTGATCCTCTGTAAGATTGTGTTTGAGGGCGGTTGCAGAGATGAAGCCTTGAGGTGCAGCTCTTGACTATCTGACAGTGACATTACACATATGCACCTTTTGACACGGCTGACGGCCGGCACATGTGCTCAACTCGCCATCAGATCACGTTTGACCCAAATTGAGGAGGGAGGTGCACGATGTTGTGAAGCAAAACAAGAAGACATTCACGGCCGTGTTCCACACATTCTCATCTAATCAGGACCTTCCCTGCTTGGAGACATGACGTCCACTGAATAACACCATGAAGTGATAAGGTCACCAAATTAACTAAAGCTGGAATCAAGAATCTGAAGCCTTCTCTAATCCGTGACAAACAAGATTAGAGGGTTTCCACTCAACATACAGTATGGGTCGCTGGAGGATTCACTCAGGAACCTGAGCTGGTCTGGACACCAAGAGGAGCCTGATTTTAAAAGCCTTGACTCTAATGAAACATCTACCTTAAAATTAAGTTATATACTGGTGACCCACTCAAGTAGAGATGGTCACACAGTCTGTGGTTTTGTGGTTTGACGCTCAGCTAATAGCTTATCAAAGTAACTTTGACCTAGACACTCAATCCAAACTTATCCAGCAAGAGTCTGACCTGCTCAGGTCGCTGCCAGAAGAGTAGGACTGTGTGTTATAGACACACTCCAGGTGACTAAGGCATTGCACTTGTCTGAATATGTACATACAATCAGGTTATTGTTGAAAAAGCTCCTGGTACTAAAGGTTTTTAAATAATTTAACAAACTGTTTACATTTTTATGATGAGTGTGTGCATGTTCATGTTTTACTTTGGAAGAGCAACTTGTGAGGTTAACCCTCACCCTAACCCTAACCTTAATCTTATGAATTGAAGAGGCCAACCTAACAATAGGGTAACCTAATATGAAATTAAATATAAATACTTACCTCAAAAAACCACACTTACCTGGAGAAAAGGGGAGGGACAAAATGAAGTGAAAAGGACAATCTAAAGAAATCACAAGTTAAGGGACACTAAATAGGGAGGGTATAAAAGGAGGCGGTAGAGAGAGAGAGCTCATTTTTGCTCTCACCACTGAAAGACAAACATCACTCAGCCAGTTAAGGAAAGAACACCTAAATAAAGAGTCGAAACAAATCTTTCTTTTTTCATTGTTCCTTAGCCTGAAGAAAACCTAAATAAAGAGTCGAAACGTTGCGCAAACTTGGCACAGAAAAACAGAACTATATAGTTTTATTAATAACAAATATTCGCTGGCTATAATTAATTGAATACACCACTCAATTTGTGGATGTGTGGGACCAGGGGTACGGGTGGTCTGATGGGTTGGATGGACACTGCACTTTCCTTCTCCTTCGGGAGAGGGACTCTTTTTCCCCCAACCTAACCCTCACCCTCACCGTAACCCAGTGCTGGCCCTGACCAATTTGGTGCCCTAGGCAAGATTTTGGCTGGCGCCCCCTCGCATCGCAGTCAATTTCACAATAAATTTCCATACACTCACACAGAAACTACATGTATGTATTCAATATTTTATTTCTTTTAAGTCAAAAATATCACACCAAATAAAAACTGAAGAAAGAAACAAGTGATAAATTAAAAATACAATATAAATAAGGCATTGCACAAACATATTAAAGAATATTCTGTTTACCTACAAAATAAAAACAGTGAACACGAAAACAAGTGACATAAAATGAATTAAAAATACAATATAAATAAGGTAATGCACAAACATATTAAAGAATATTGTCACTCTGTTGTGCTGAGGTAGAGGACAGGAGCACCTGATGCTGTGTCACTGGGGGTGGTGTTGAAATATTTTAAAAGTGCATCTGAAGAGAGAAGTATATGTGACCACTGGATGTTACATTTTAATAAAAAAACAGATGCTTGGTGTGTGCTATACATAAGACTAATATAGACTAATAATGAAAATACGTATATGTATATATATATTTATATATATATATGTGTGTATGTATATATGTATGTATATGTACGTATGTGTGTGTGTGTGTGTGTGTGTATATATATATATGTACACACACACACACACACACACACACACACACACACACACACACAAACACACACATACATATATATATATATAGCCTATGAATGATATGGGAAAGCTAAGGTATGGAGTATTAACAGTAATACACTTTAACTGCACTTTAACACTGATGTAAACTTTAACAACATAAACTGTGACACAATAAACCAAAGTCTTACAACTGCCCTGTTACTTATAAAGGGGATGGAAAACTAACAGCATTTTAACTGACATACAAGCAGGAAAACACAGCCAACAGGTTAAAATAACACCTGAACAGGTGACGTTAACTTTCCAAATGTCCCTGATGAGTTTAAGGTGGAGTAACATTAACTTACGTCGACTCAGCTATTTACTGATTATTAAACAATGCTACTATCGTCCGAAGTAAGCTAGCAAGCTAACACTCTGCTCCAACAACGGTAACTACGATCATTAAACTATTAGTTTCATTCACTTCATCACATTGACGTTAGCGTACCCCTACCTTTTTCACGCTTTTCTTCCTCTTCTTTCCTTCTTTTCCTTCCCTGGGCGCCGGATGGTTTCAGTCTTTTGGACATTATGGTTCCGCTACAGTATCAATAAATCTCTCTCTTGGTCTTTGGGTCACGGTCCGGTCAGATTCAGGCAGCTCGCCTCTCGACCCGCCCCCCACCCTCACAGAGGGCAGGTACAGTGCAACGAGCCAGGAACCCAGAAAAAAGGCCTCTCCATTATTTAATAGGCTTTGCTATGAAGTTATGTTGCTGTGGGCTTATATAATATTTCGAAATAATAGTTGTAATAGCACTGGTAAAAAATTGTGATTTTTTTTTTTCTTTTTTCTCCCTGTTTGCGGCGCCCCCCATGGATGATGGCGCCCTTAGCATTTGCCTGTACAGCCTATGCCCAGGGCTGGCTCTGCCCTAACCCTAACCCTCACCCTCACCCACAGTTTCTGAGCAGTATAACAAAAAACATTAAATTCTGTCAAACCACAAACTAGTTTTAAAAGCTGGTGGAAAAGCTGGAGAGACTGATCAGCTCATTTGCAAGGAAGTGGCTTGGTCTTCCCAGGTGCCTCAGCAGTATAGGGCTCTATGGCAAAGAAGTTTTAGAGCTACCCATTTCCAGTCTCCCAGAGGAGTACAAGTGTGCCAAAGTCAGACTGGAGATGATGCTAATGGTTTCCAGAGATCCATTTGTAGCCCAAGCTGCCCCCAGACTGACCACTGGGAGGAAATGGACCCCATCTGTAGCATCCAAGCAGGCAACGGCAGCACCTAAGCACAGGGACTTCGTTGGCCAAGTGCAGCAAGGAAGGAGCGGTCTTGGCCTCAGGGCATGTACACCAGCCTGGAACAAGGCTTCTCTCTTCCAGAGACACAAGCTTATGGTGGAGGAGATATGTTGGCAAGAGGAGGCAACAAGGTGAGCCAAAGCTGTCGCTGAGGCAAAGCAAGGCCAATGGATGACATGGGAGGGAGTGGAGAAGAGGAAGATCTCCTGGAAAGAGCTGTGGGAGATGGAGACATTCAGGGCAAGCTTCACCATCAAGGCTGCCTATGATGTCCTGCCATCTCCCAAAAATCTCAACCAGTGGTATGGAGAAGATCCCACATGCCCCCTCAGCCAGACCCCAGCAACACTCAAGCACATCTTGGTGGGCTGCAAGACCAGTCTCACTCAAGGTTGTTACACCTGGCGGCACAACCAGGTGTTACGGTGTCTTGCAGCAGTGCTGGAAGGTCGACAGACGAGTGTGAACGCCCTCCCTCCTTCCTCATCCCACCGGCCGACAATGACATTTGTCCGGGAAGACGAGGGCCAAGCTAGACTCTCCACTTCAGGACCAGACGCTGGACGGCTAGGCGGGGCACGCGACTGGAAGCTGTTGGCAGACTTAGGCCAGAGGCTCTGCTTCCCAGCTGGGATTGCGTTAACCAACCTCAGACCAGACTTCGTACTATGGTCGGCCTCACTCCAGCTCGTCTACATCATAGAGGTCACAGTGCTGGGAGGCTGCAGTGGAGGAGGCCTTTGAGCGAAAAAAGCTGAGGTACGCCGAGCTGGCAGCTGATGCGCAAGATCAAGGCTGGACAGCAAAGGTCCGACCGGTGGAAGTAGGCTGCAGAGGTTTTGTAGCCTCATCTACATCGAAGCTACTACGGGAGATGGGAGTGCGAGGGAAGCCCCATTGGCAGGCAGTCCAAGGCCTCTCCAGAGTTGCGGAAAAGGAGAGTCAGTGGCTGTGGAGGAAAAGAAAGGACGTCACCTGGGCCCTCAAGTGAGCAGATGGCATCTAGGGGGTGAGCCTGGGACGCCAGGATTCACCGCTAAACCCTCTGGAGGTGTCGCTGGCCTATCAGCGAAACACCGGTGAAAGAGGGCGCCCACTTGATAACTTGGCGGATGCCATCTCTCACTTATAGATAGATAGATAGATAGATAGATAGATATACTTTATTGATTGGGAAAGTGTAGCAGCAGCATTACACACAGAGACAGTGACAACACAATGAAATAAAAAAGAACAACCAAGACATATTAACATAGTAATATAAAAATTGTATATATATATAAAAATGTATAAAAATGTATAAATAAGCAGTATTGGTGTATAAATAAGCAGTATTGATTGTAGTGCAAAATAAAATATAAGGTGCAGTGAACAGATAAGGTGCAGAACAGTGTAAAACATATAAAGTATGTAGAGACTGTATGTTATGACCAGAGTTTTAGCTGTTATTATACAGTGTGATGGCACGTGGCAGGAAAGATTTCCTGTATCTGTCCCTTCGACAGCGGAGCTGAAGCAGCCTGTGAGAGAAGATACTCCGCTGTCTGTCTACTGTGTGATGGAGAGGGTGCTGATCATTGTCCATGATGGATAAAAGTTTCTTCAGCATTCTCCTCTCCACCACGGTCTCAAAAGAGTCCAACCTGAGACCGAGTACAGAGCCAGCCTTCTTGATGATTTTATCGATGATTGATGATTTGACCATCCCACAGAGTCTCTTAGCAGCTTGGCTCAAGTATGCAACTAGGGATATTAACATCTAGTCCTACAAAACAGATCAGATAAGCAGAGATAAGGTCATGTGTTTATTGGATTTGTAAACAAATATTAAGTATTTGTAAGTGGTGCTAAACAGATAATGAATGTTCAATAATATAACATAACAGTTGTACTATGTAAATATGAAATGTGACAAACTCATTTGTTATTTTTTTTATAAATAATTCTTCATTTTCCAGGACAACTGGGCAAAGTCCATTTGTTGGTGAAGTGCATGAGATGCAGCTGAAATCCCATCCTCATCAGAAATAAATGACCATATAGGTCAACTGTGAGAGCAGCTTATTTACGACCCATATTTACGTCTTGTGTTAGATGCCATCCTCTAGTGGCTGTAGTAATTATTACAGCAGCAAAGGAGGAAATCAGGTGGAGAAGTATGAAGAGTGATAAAGTCCTTGAGGGAGAAAGAAAGGGTGAACTGCTAAGTGACAAGCACAGGAATGTCATCCCGGAGGATCCTGTTCATCAATGGAGGGTTGACCTTCAGAGACTTTAAGCGCTTTCTTCTACACTTCCAGCGGCTGATGGACAAGGTTCTGGCCGGCACGTAGTCCTTTGCAGCGGCGGACCTGGATGACATTGTGATTTGGTCGTTTGATTCAGCATTTTTCCACTCTTGTAGTCACACACATACATTTTGCAGTTAAAGGAAAACGAGACAGTGCAGTTGTGTTAAAAACATTGTATTTATTGAATTGAAGTGTGTTTTACCTCTCCTCTCTGTTGCACTTGTCTCCTCCTCTGCCATAGACCAGGAACTGCCAAACTCGATCTGGGTAGGTCCATGTGAATGAGTAGAGGGGTTCCCAGAGGAGGAGACCCAGTGTGGTAGAGTGGGAGGGGTGTTTTGGTTCTGTTTATGGTTTAGGCTGTTAAAATGGCTGTTTTTAAAGAAACACATTTTAAAATGAACTAAAATGTATTTCTAGTTAGTAACATGTTGTACTTGAATATTGCTGTCCTTGTGAATGGTTTATATGAGGTAATTGGTTCTGGTCTCTTGAGTAGGTTGAGCCCACCTGTATAAAAGGCAGAAGGCTGGGGTGGCTCCGGGTGACCAGACCCAGTGGGGAGAGAGCTCCTGCCGTGGGCCCATTTGAGGGCATAGCTGAAAGTGCACTTAGAGTTCTTTTTCCGTTAGTTTTATTTATTTGTTTGTTGTTGTTTTTTTGTATTTTCCTGTTTTGGGGAAAATAGTTTATTTAGTGTTGTTTGTTTTTCTTAATTTTGGCCAACCATTCTCCGTATTTCACTGTAAATAACTGCTGTAAATAAAATACACTTGGACTGCTGAACCTTGCCTGCGACTCCATTTCTATGTGTCTGGCTACTCAGCCAACCCTCACACACACCTTAAGTGCAAATTGTGTTATTGATTTTGTGTCTTAAACTGGTGGATTTCATTGGTTGAAAAGTTTGATTTCATTTTGGGCTGACTGATCCTAACTGATAACCCCCCCAATTTTTTATTCTCCAAAGAAATCAGTCATATGCAATTTAAAACTTTACAGAACAGATTTTTAAAGGTGAACTGAGATTAATGTTTTTATGAAAATCTGAATTTAGTTTTCTTCATACAGCAAAAAGCACCATGAGACAGTGAGAAGAATTTGTGTTCAAAAAAGCTGTGCAATATGTAAGATGGGTCGGTGTCTTTTCCCAAAGCAAAGGCAACGTCGCTTCTGAAAAGGTTGCATACATGAGGTAGCGAGGAGAATGCCACACAGGCTAAAAAGACAAACCGGGGAGAGGAGAGAATACACTTTCTCCCTCCCTTGCGTTGCTCAGTGATCCAGTACAGTGAACACAAAAGCTACTGTTTGCCAGTGTGCCGAGGAATCCAACCAGTTACTTCAATGACAGGAAAGCCTGAAAAGTGCCTCCCATAGAAAACAGGCCTGTAAACAACGCAAAGGATCAAAACTGAAGAAGACACGTCTCAATGGAAAGTGAGATAGTTTCATTTTTACACAAAAAAGAAGTCTAGAATCTGCTTCTACTGAATGAAAATGAAATGAAAACATTTATTAAACTTTCCAAAAAATGTAACCGTAGTGTACTTAACCACATCGTTTTTCAGTCTAAACTTGAAAGAAACTCAACCAGCAACTCTGTCTCATCAATCTGCATTCAGGTTATATGTCAATCCTCAACATCAACAGATCCATAGTCACTTGACCTTCATCATTATCCACCGTCAGGTGACCGCCATCATCATGTTAACATACAATAAAAGATAAATAAACAAAAAAAAATGAAAATCATAAATAAACATGTAGTTGACATGAAACGTTTGCAGTTTGGTTGGATTAAGGCAACAAGGCTACTTTGTTAGGTTTAGGAGAAGATCATGTTTTGGGTTACAGTAAGTTTTTTTACGTTACGTTAGGTAACCAAAAAACTCCTTATACTACTTCACCTGACATTTTTTCTGTGTGGTATTTGGATGCATCTGTTTTCCACAGAACAAGAGAAGGAGCATATCGTGCGAGAAAGATTGGGCTTGTGTGTGTGTCTCAATTTGAAATTCAAAAGTCATGTTATTTGTACGCAGATTGAGGCGACTGGGCTGCAGCCACAGTGTTTGTAGTTGCGCTGAAATTAGTCATTTTTGTAATTGGCAGAAGAGTCAATTTGGAAGCACTGACAAAATACTCAAACGAGTTGTTTTTGAATTTGTTGGTAACACCAGCTATTGTGTAAATCTAGTGTAAACACAGTTGCATATTTCATATTTCTTTCTGAAATGTAATACATTTTTTATTTATTTGAATAAATACGAGTAGTGTAATTACTATTTTCTGCTCCTGTCTTGTGGGGATGACAAGAGGTTGAAAAGGAATTATCCTGTTTGACATCTCTCAAGCCAGCATCATCTTTATGATATTTAAGATTCCCACTGAGACAGAAAAATCTTAAAAGAAAAAAAATGTTTGTCTGATGAGCAGTTGCAGTCAATCCAGCCCAGATTTCTTCCCTCAGGTCTGAACGTCTGTTAAGAACCACCCACAATCTACGATTAATCCTCAGTACTTTATGCTGCTTTTAGGAGAGCATAATTCTTACAGTCTGGGTGTTTTTATCACCCAGTGTTTATCCTGGGAACACATCCCTGCTCAACAATCTTCACATAGGAATAGGGGATGACATCTATCTTCATCGGAGGGAGATCTCTCTGCAGCTTTGTGCCTTTTAACATTGTTACCACTTGAACTGAACATCTCAATCTGAGCAAAAAGAAGCACTCACGTTCAGGAATCAAAATATAAGCCAGATAAGACCTGAGGATGTGGTTTACAAGTACCGTCACATTCATAATGTTCTTTTCTATCAACACAGTTTCGTGTTACAGCATTCACCTTGTCAAGGTGTAATGGGTGAGATTACGGGATGTAGTATAAGGTTTGACTTGCAGTACAATGCACGCATTTCAACAAGGAACAAATTAAGAGATGAAGTTATTAGTTCCCCATTCTGAGAAACTGATATTAATGTTGACACCATTACATTATTTCAGAAAACAGTTAACTTTATGCCTCGAGTTACAAACACCTTCACTGATAGGTTCTTACATAATTTAGAGATATAAACGCTAAAATTCAAGTGATGAATTTTCACTTTCCTCTACAAAAATAGATACATGGCATTTTAATTATGGACTTGAGTTTATTTTATTATTCACTTGTAGCAACTGTCTCTCCTGTGAGTTATTTAGACATGCATTCCATACTGGACCACATTGACAGAAAGGTTTTTCATACCTGTCATACTTTCAGAGCCATTTCCCTCCCTCATGAAGCCTAATATGCTCATTCACATTCTCAGGATGAGACCACACAGCTCCTTATACAACAGATTGTTGCAGCCAAGCCACCTGATTGGCCACTGATGCGTTCCAGCCGTGTTGGTAATCCCACAACGCACCAGCGAGATGTTATGAAAAATGGAAATGGTCCCAATACTAACTCACAGTAACTAGGGAGCTCGAAGACAATCCGTCTTGCTTTCTCCACTGTATCAGCCTCATATTTATAATTTATCAACACTGACTGTTTTAAAGAAATGGCACGAAGCCACGTCACCACTGTAAACAAAATCATGTTAAAGAATCCTCTCTAGGATTTTATTGCTATAATAAAGAATGTGCGCTCAAACTTCACTGGGACTGCCTGCAGATTTCAACACTCTGCTCAAATGTGCATTTTCCACTGGACTATTCTGTTACCCTGTACACATGTTGTCACTGCACTGTGTTTTTCCCATTTATTTATTTGTTTTCCTTTTTTCTTTCACTGCAGTTTATGTATAGGAATATTCTTCTTTTTTGAGTTACTGTTATGACATTATTATTAGCTCTGCAAAACCTCTTAAGATCAAGGCCAAGTTGGACGGATGGGTCAACCACATGTGACACTAAAAAGAGAGACTGCTGGTGTTGTTTTCTTTCGATGATGACAGTGATTTTCCCCTAACCTTAACCATTCATTTTCATGCCCAAACTGACCATCGAAACATTTATTTAGCACTCGAGATCACCCAACCAGTGTAAACAAATGTGATTAGTGCGGAAGGTTGCAAAACAATATTAAGGTGTGAGATATACTTGCTTTAAATAATGTGTTTGCATGCACATGATGGCTGCCTTGCATATCCTGCATCTGTTTGGAGCGCTGGTTGCGCTTGTCCCCAGAAATTACTGCAATGTGTTCGCAGGATGCAATATGTACATGAATGATGGGGGCGTTGTAGGGGCAGTATGATGATGTGACAAAGTAAGGGTCAGTAGGTGTGCGAGTTCAGTTACATCTAGTTCTATATAGTCTGACTTGTCTGGTGTGCCCTGTAGTAGAATCCTCCAGTAACATGCGTAACACATACTCAAGTAGCTATGTGAACCGTAGCGTTCTCAGTGCAGCTCAAACATGTTTTTTCCTTACCTTTTTACCCCTCACTCAATTCAAATTCAAATTCAAAAAACTTTATTTGTCCCCGGGGGACAATTCAAGGCAAGGCACGTGGAGCAGTTGAACATAACACAACACGACACAGATATACAACACGACACAGAACAGTCAGCTAGTTAAAATAAAAATAAAAAAATATAAAAAGGTATAAAATATAAAGAAGGTATAAATAGAATAAAAGGATATAAGCAGTATGTACATAAGGTGCAAGTTGGTACTGAGGTAGTTTGAATGTCCATATAAATACTATAAATAGATAAAGTGGGGATGTGCTGTCAAGAGTGTAGATTATTGTCCGTTAGCAGGATGGGGAAGGGGGGGTGGGGGGGTCCAGGGCAGGGAGGCAGCGGGGCAGGGATGGCTGATAGTCAGTTGATAGTCATACCTAAACAACCAAGTAGTCTCCCAAAATACACACATACCGGACCTTTGTTGTAAGGGCGCAGTTTGGTTAGGTTTAGGAATAATCATGATTTGAGTTAAAATCAATCAATTATTTTGTCACTTCTGTTACAAACGTACACACCTTACCTAACTAACGTATGTTGAGTTATATACGTGATGTAACTTTAATACACTAGTAAGTTAAAAGAACCTCCCCCAACCTACATATGTGTGTGTGTGTGTGTGTGTGTGTGTGGTTAGGTTTAGGCAAGAGAAGAATGTAATATATGTGTTAGTGAGCACTTCTCCTTTGCCGAGATAATCCATCCCACCTCACAGGTGTGGCATATCAAGATGCTGATTAGACAGCATGATTATTGCACAGGTGTGCCTTAGGCTGGCCACAATAAAAGGCCACTCTAAAATGTTCAGTTTTATCACACAGCACAATGCCACAGATGTTGCAAGTTTTGAGGGAGCGTGCAATTGGCATGCTGACTGCAGGAATGTCCACCAGAGCTGTTGCCCGTGAATTGAATGTTCATTTCTCTACCATAAGCCGTCTCCAAAGGCGTTTCAGACAATTTGGCAGTACATCCAACTGGCCTCACAACCGCAGACCACGTGTAACCACACCAGCCCAGGACCTCCACATCCAGCATGTTCACCTCTAAGATCATCTGAGACCAGCCACCCGGACAGCTGCTGCAACAATCGGTTTGCATAACCAAAGAATTTCTGCACAGACTGTCAGAAACCGTCTCAGGGAAGCTCATCTGCATGCTCGTTGTCCTCATCGGGGTCTCGATCTGACTGCAGTTCGTCGTCGTAACCGACTTGAGTGGGCAAATGCTCACATTCGATGGCGTCTGGCACGTTGGAGAGGTGTTCCCTTCACGGATGAATCCCGGTTTTCACTGTTCAGGGCAGATGGCAGGCAGCGTGTGTGGCATCGTGTGGGTGAGCGGTTTGCTGATGTCAACGCTGTGGATCGAGTGGCCCATGGTGGCGGTGGGGTTATGGTATGGGCAGGCGTATGTTATGGACAACGAACACAGGTGCATTTTATTGATGGCATTTTGAATGCACAGAGATACCGTGACGAGATCCTGAGGCGCATTGTTGTGCCACTCATCCACGACCATCACCTCATGTTGCAGCGTGGTAATGCACGGCCCCATGTTGCAAGGATCTGTACACAATTCCTGGAAGCTGAAAACATCCCAGTTCTTGCATGGCCAGCATACTCACCGGACATGTCACCCATTGAGCATGTTTGGGATGCTCTGGATCGGCGTATACGACAGCGTGTTCCAGTTCCTGCCAATATCCAGCAACTTCGCACAGCCATTGAAGAGGAGTGGACCAACATCCCACAGGCCACAATCAACAACCTTGATCAACTCTATGCAAAGGAGATGTGTTGCACTGCGTGAGGCAAATGGTGGTCACACCAGATACTGACTGGTTTTCTGACCCCCCCCCAATAAAGCAAAACTGCACATTTCAGAGTGACCTTTTATTGTGGCCAGCCTAAGGCACACCTGTGCAATATTCATGCTGTCTAATCAGCATCTTGATATGCCACACCTGTGAGGTGGGATGGATTATCTCTGCAAAGG
Source organism: Pagrus major (assembly GCF_040436345.1). NCBI lineage: Eukaryota > Metazoa > Chordata > Actinopteri > Spariformes > Sparidae > Pagrus > Pagrus major. The sequence goes on from NC_133232.1 coordinate 37,661,628, forward strand.
AGAAGTGCTCAATAAAACAGATTTAGACAGATTTGTGAACAATATTTGAGAGAAATGGTTCTTTTGTGTATATAGAAAATGTTTTAGATCTTTGAGTTCAGCTCATGAAAAATGGGAGCAAAAACAAAAGTGTTGCGTTTATATTTTTGTTCAGTGTATTTAACTAAAGACATAACTGTGCTTTGATACATGAATGGTTAATAACACACACAAATAAACGCATGCTTTCAGGGGAATATATTTGCAGAATTGTACCAAAAATCCAAAGTGTATTGACTGGTGCCAATTTGTGCCAAATCATACAGACTCAGCACAGGTGCAGTTGTGAAAACGTACTCTTCTCTGATTCCTAAACATCAGTTAATTACGCAGTGGAATTTGGTGTAATGATTATGTCATTCAGATGGGCCTAGATCTAATGGCACAGACTCAGACCGTGACTTTTTCACAAACCCGTCCAGTAACAGACAGCTCAACAATATGCCATTAATTTTGGATCACGGCATCCTGCTTATCAAAATATTTTGCTCCGCCTTTCATCAAAATACCTCAGTAACCTTGGAATCTGTCAAAACATTTTGGGTGCATCGAGTTTACCTGACGGCCTCCGATTCATCAGAATACATGTCTAAAATATTCCAACGTCACAGATTAGTGGGTGTTTTGTTAAACAAAGGCAGGTTTGATTCTGAGCAGAGCTCGGCACTCCACCTCTCGAGCATTACATAAAGCGTGAGCCTGAACTTGGCACGGCCCGCCAGTAACAACGCTCTATGAGAACATGACTGAGCAACGCTAAACCCATGACCCCACTTGTACCCCTCATCACCCTGCCACCCCCCCTTAATGCCTCATTCTCTCCATTTCAGTATTTCTCCTCCCACCCTTCCTCTTTCTTTTCTCTGTAACAGCTCATCTTGTGTTCAATTGTATTTTGATATAAAGCTGTTATTTTCATTTCATTTACGTTTCTTTTTTTTCTCATTATTTTGGAGGAATTCTCTTAAGATCTTCATTAATGTCATACAGTAGTGGAAGAAGTATCGAGTTCTTCTTAAAAAGAGAAATAACACAACGTGAAAATATTCAATTAGTCCTGCATGTTAAATTTAACTACTTAAGTAAAAGTAAAAGGTTTTATGGGAGCAGTATTTCTGCTACAGTGGTGGAGGTAATTAGAAGTACTTTATATACTCATGAGATAGTTGATTTTAAGACAATGTAATTTTAAACAATAAGTTTTTTAATAAACTGATCATGTTTTGTGTGTTTAACGTTATAGTTTTCAAATAAATGTAGTGGTAGTAAGTGAAGTACTGCACTTATGTTTGCACTTATCAACCAGTATAATCCATCAGTACAGCTTGGATGGGTAACTTTAGCATCAGCAGTAGAAATAGCAGTACTACTAGAGCTATCAATTTTAGCTGAAGTAGTAATAAACTATAAAAAATTGCTTTTCGAGTCAATTGTTTTTATTTTTTAACAACTGAAAGATCATCAAATCGTTGGTTTTATGCCCACACAACTGTCATTTACATTTTCAAAGTCCTCCTTAAAAAGAGGTATTTTACAGCAACAGCTTGACTTTATCATGGTGTCTTTCTGCAGGCGAGTTAGTTCAAATAGCATTCACCAAAAAATAAGTTCAACAAAAACTACCACCCTTCAGGGTTTCAATAAACAACAAAAGATAGAAATGCAGGTCGTTACAAAGTTTGGTTTCTCAAATCTGTCCCGAGTAAACCCTCTTCAAACAAATCAATAAAGGATCTCTGATGGAGAAAATAAACCCAAAAGGTTTGGCACTTTGTGTCGTAATAATAGTAGTAATAGCAGTAGTAGTGTTAGTAGTAGCGCAGCAGTACAGCACATAAACTACTAATGGAAGTAGAGGTAGTGACAATAGTAGCACTTGTTTAGGTAGCTTCCGAGATGTAACAGTAGAGATAAAATCAACTGATGGCAGCCGTCTCAACAGTAACTGTGTTGGGAGTCATTGTAGTTGAAGTAATTGTACTTCCTACTTCCTGTTGTTTCAGCTTCCTCTCTCCTGCCTGCTAAGACTTGCAGTCCAGCCAGTACACTTTGTACCATAAAACAATGCTTGAAACTAGCTTCAAATCTTTTTCATGCTATTTATTTTGTCTCAGTCTCCCTCTTACATTCCCTCACATCTTCCCTTATCTGCTCCCACATCAAGAGGCTGCTCTGCTTGATCAAAGCAAATCAAATCATATCAAAATATCTTTGCTGTCACCGGCTCTGTTGTGGTTTCGAGTGATGACGCTCTTGTCCCAGTCTTTGCATATTGTTAATGGAGTGTAGCCAAGTGAGGTAGCTATAGTGATATCACTTAATATTGTTTTCAGTCACACATACACTTTTAGCTGCCACTCTGAACATGTCCAACACCGGGAACTGCACAGAGATGCCTTTTTAAAAGATTAAGAGACACGAGTACAAGGACAGAAAAGACAGAGAATAAAGGCTATCACATGGAGACCACAAGAACTATGATTGTGTGCTTGGACGACTTTATGTTTTATCCTACATGATTCCAATAAAGTTATTTGATAAAAGTGATGGTAAATAATTTGTTCTTAATTACTTGCCTTGTTATATAAAGGTTAAGTGACTAAAATAAAACAATATGGAGCAAGGTGAAAACTCACACTTCTCGTTTTAACTAGATGTCTGACAGAATTGTATTTTTATTTGTCATTCAAAGTCACGATTGTACCTGTCTATGGCCTGTAGTGAATGAAATAATGATTGACACAACCATGTAACATAGGGGTGGTGCTTTGAAAATCAACGATTACATCCTGAGCTGGGAGTTGTGACTGGACCACCAGAACAGCTCAAAAGAGAAGCATAACTCAGATTTGACACCTTTGGCCACAGATACAGTGAGCTCCACTGGAGGAGCAGTATGGAGTGCCTCGTTCAATGACACCTCGCAAGGTGTCGTTGTTGTCCTGAGCGTGTGTATGTGAACTTGTTTTATTGACACTGTGGGGACATAAACCTGATATTGCATTGTGGGGACTCAAGTCTAGTAAGGACCTAAGCAAAGCCAGAGAGCTCATAGTGAAGCCTGCAGCCTTCATCAGTTATTGCATTGATTATTTATGCGTTCACAACATATAAACAACAGTAGATTTGTGTGATTTCAACGGCTGCCTGTAGAGATTAGACTTTACCGAGCACGGCAGAGAAAAAAAAAGATTGAACATAAAAAAATGCAGGTGGTCCTGTATCTTGGAATCTGTGTGGATTGATGGATAGCATTATCGCTTTGAAAATGCTTTGTTTGGACTGGCCTGTAGGCTGAACTTTCACAAAATCAATGTATGTCACTGCAGTGTCCTTATAGGTGATCAAAACAAATTGTATGACTGAAACAGAAGCAGGAAAGTGGGTACTAATAAATAAAATAATTTACAATACTTCATCACAAAGCAGAAACAATTACAATGCAATGTATGACCATTACATATGTTTTTACTTAAGTGGTTGCCTAATACCCAAGCTACCTGTGATTTTGAGTTTGGTATTTTATTCTCTACCGGCCTCAGACTACAGACCCATGTCTCAACATACTATCACAGAAGTTTGTGACATCATCATGAAATATAATCTACAGGATTTGTGTAGATGGACTCAACTTTTAAATTGGTTTTGTGACTGTCAGCATGACTATCTTTTGTGCCTGTGACGTCCAGGACCGTCGCACCAAAATTGAGGGTTCGCATCCAGTCAGTGGTTAGGTTCAGACGAATAAACCCTTTGGGCAAGGTGAGGAAAAGTTTGTGAAACAGTCACAAAATTAAATGTATTGGATTCCCTTTGGTTCGGGAAAGATTGTGATTTTGGTCAAATTTTAATAAAAATGTGTGAAATACTGAGGAAATGTATTCTGTTAACAAGGACATGAATTTTCCATTTTAAACTTGTGTCACAAAAATAAAAGACATTGTGCACATGTATATGACTCTTACAGATTGTTTTGTTTGGTTTAACATTCACCATGAGCCACTGAAGTTCCATCCCAGCTCATATGAAGGCCCAAGTTGGACAAACCACCCCGCCCACCATCCCACGCAGTGACCGACAATCATTGTCTCTCCACCTCTGCAGCAGCCGAGGATTCTTTTGGGATAGAATAAACGCAGGTGAGTTGCTGCTTTGACAGGGAAGTGAAATATTCTTGTATTGTATAAACATTACATCACCCTCCCTATAAGCTGTAACTGGCAATTGTCCACGTTATTAGATGGAGGAACCCAATGCTTTGTCTCTGGTGTCTCAGTGTTCCCCTTTGTGGCCCTTTTAACTGAAAGCAAAGGACAAGCTCCAACTTAACTGCTCTAAAATAGATAGATTTCCTCATAATTAAGGTGGTGCAAAATGACAATTTGCACAAGTTGTTTTTTTTCGATACACAAGTGGTGAATGAGAACACCACTTTTAAAGTTTACTGTTCCTGCACAGAGGTTTGTTTGTGGAGATTAATCTATTATTTAAAGTGGAAACAGACAACTTCAGCTCCACTTGTGCACCCAAGTGGTATTATTGTTTCCTCAGAGTTGCAACTAACAACACAGGACGAAACATGATTTTTTTCATTCAGTTAGTCTATACTGGAGACATTTAAGTAGAGTAGGCTTAAAAGAGGTGGTGAATGGCACCAGGTGGCCCTCACACTCATTCTGGATCTGTCCCTCGTCCCCTTAGATTACCAGCCAGAAACTCTGGTCTGTTGAGGCCCTGTTGTGTTTTCTTGGCTGCTTCACGTCATTCTAGTGAGGAAACTGTGTTTATTCTTGAACCCCTTGAAACCCAAAACCTTATATACACCTTCAGTCTGACATGTTACTTCACTGGGGCTTGTAGGAGCACCTTTCAGTTTGATTATCCCTGAAGAGGCATTTGTTTGCTGGTTTATTGTCCAAGTAGCTGACGTTGGGCGTCCCCTCTAGATTTACATGTTTTTATGTAGGTTGGACCGCCTGGAAGCATTTTACTGCCATGGGAACCAATCTAAACACAGGTGTCATTATCCTATAGTCATTTCATGGTTCAATCAACATTCACTACTTAATGACACATTAACGCGAACACATTTTTCTGTTGCAAAAAACATTCGAAAATTGTAGAGAAGTGAAAAGTTGCAGAAATTCAGAATTGGTTGAATTTGTGTTCATTCTTGTTACCACAAAAATCGCAAATTCTCAGAGGGACTAATTAAAGGACAGATAAAGCCAAAAATGTGTTGCTCAATTTTCCACCACCATCCAGTGAAAACTTTTATGCATGTCAATGTCCTGTTATGGTTTACGTTTCATCTGTTGGTAGTCATTAGCTTGGAGTCTCTGGGTATTCATAACCGGCAACTTTCTGAACACTCCTGCAACCTCTGAACTGCCCCCTTCTGTTGTCAGTGAATTAAATGCAGCTTCATTGCCAGTAGACACTCAGCACCACAGCTCTACTGGAGCTGATGACAGACAAATATTAATATCATCTACAGGATAAGCTCTGTTTAAGACCAAGACATTTTCTTTTATTACCTCTTGGCACTTTTAAAGCATTCCGCTTGTTTTGTCCCTCCTCCCCTCAGCCATAAAAATCTGATAAAATAACCAGACTTAAACACTTTGGAAGCATATGAGGATCCTTTTTTTGGTGCAAGTCACAGAGTATATGCCCCTGTTTTTACTTGTGTGAGTGCTCCTCAATGTAAACCAGACGTTTATTAGTTTAAGAAGATCTGTGGGAAAGAAGACACAGCAGAGGACTGCATTCAAAACAAGGGGTCACAAATCTGTGAAGACATTTCTATAATATTTTCCCTCGCCAGACATAAAGAGTTGACACAGGCACACATCTGCGATGCTTTTCTGACACTGTCAAGTGATACTTTTAAAACACTGTTATGGTTATACTTATATTTATGCTTAAGAATCTGTGAGAAAGTATTTCAGCATGCATTCTCAGGATAGGAGGATGAAACGGGATGTTGCTTTGATAAAAATTTTGGATGAGACTTTTTTCACTGTATAGATATTTAGTGAACTGTAACTGCAGGAGATGGTCGTGGCATTACAACTTGGCGAGAAGGCTGCCAAGCCAGACACCACTGATGGACGTGGCATTTCAGCGTTTGTAAGCGTGAAACCACTGGATGTTTTTAACAAAACGTTAACACATTATCCAGCCGTGCTTGTGGTTGTACTTGGCCAGGTTTAGGAAAACATTGTGGTTTGGGTTAAAATCAATTTGTTGCTCCTGTAGCTACATTTCCTAAGTTACTAATGTAGTGATTTTACGTCAAGTGCATATTGCAATGTTAGTAAGTTTAAAGAACTTGACTTCTGTTTTCCCACTGGACACGGACAGCTGTTTCCTGAATGAAAGTCCTGTACTTGTTCAACTCTACCATCCATCCCAGACCTCCTCCCAATACCGACTTTTCACTCTTTACTACTTCTCCTCAGTTCTTCGTACGTTAATGTGGGTTGTAATAAGCCACTTTCATTTTCGACCCATATGGTCATTTGTCTGATGAGGGTCGGCTCATATACTGGATACCAGTCTACAAGATGACTCCCATTCACTTCGATGAAAGTTGCTCACCAAGTTCAAATGCCAAAGTAATTTTTTCATCAGTCATTCTTCACATTGTGCGGCCCACTCTCATACTGTACTTTCTTGTCTGTGTCTTACACATGGTAGTCTATGGGAAAGGAGATGGATACAGACTGCAGACTTTTCCCCTTAATTGATTGGTTGATGAAGGTTGTCAGTCATCCAGGTCATGGTACATCTGAACTGAACTTGTTTCAGTTTGTTGAAACAAGAAACCGAAACAAGTCCAGTTGCCTACGTTACAGCACTTAGACTTAACTGACTGCTTTTTCTAGACACAAAAGTATCCTACCTATAACAATGACTTAAAAAAATTAATAAAATGTAATTGAAAAATAACAAAACAAAATAAGTAGTAACTACTTTTAAAAGTAAATATCCTTGTCATTGCTTTCTTTTTCTCACCCATTATTTTCCTCACAAGTTGGTTAAATCATTCTGGACTCATCTGGTCTCCCATCTTTAACAGCCAATGGGTCCGTAGGAGTGCTGTGATCTGATCAGAGATAGTTGGAGGATAATCTGTAGGCTCATACATCACCTCTGTATGACAACAGTCTCAGTTTTGAACTCCTCCAACTTCTTGCACGACTGTGAACTCTGTGCAAACAAAAACCCCATGACGGGCAATCCGTCACTATCTGTGCTCCCTATACATGACAAAGCAACAAATTGCCTTTGAATTGCTTGTTGCGGGTGAAATCCCAGCTTCAGGGGAGAGTTTTTCTCCTCCTCTCTCAAAGCAATGAATCATAAAAATGTGACAAATATGGTTTGACATTGCTTTTTGGGGCTGATTAATGAGTGTAGCTATAGTCACGGTGGAAAGTCCCACACAGACAGGTCTGAAGATTTCTGTTTAGCGCTGGAGCAGTGAAGAAAAGCCTCTTCATGTGTGTCCTGGCGTTGAGCACAGGTTGGCTGGGTGACATGCAGTCATGCTGCTCCCCTTATGTGAACCTTTAAATTCACTTTATAACTTGCTGCTCTCTTGTAGACTATGACTGATTTAGAAGTCATATAGTAGTTTGTATGCTTGTAGATGTATATGTGATCACTTTATAAAGTATGCATTGTTTTAACTACCCAACAGTATAGAAAGTGTATAGTTATAGCTACCTTGATGACACTAATATTCTGCTTACATGTAATAAGTTATTCTTTTCTAATAAATTATATACATGATGACACTGATTGGGATTATTATCCTTAGACTGACTTCAGCTCAATCCTACGTTAGCAACCCTAACTAGCCGTCGTGCTGTGTCATGGGGAAAATGCAGAAATGATGTGCACAAGAAACCTCTAATTCAGGAGACACTGGGGACATGTCTCCACCGCTTTCAAATGGCCCATTTTGTCCCCAGCAGATATATTCTCAAAGTTTAGAGAAGGGTGTTGTATTTTTCTTCTAAAGACCATTGTTTACTAGGTAAGAGGCTAACTAATGTTAGCTAACTCACACACACACACACACACACACACACACACACAGTTGTTAGCAAAGAGAGACAGTATTAATGAATATTAATTACCAATATCCAATTGCAGTAACCTAAAATGTGATGAAAAGAAATACCTGAAGGAATAATGGTAATGTTGGCTAAAGATGATGAATAAATCTTGGCTTTAGCTTTTAGGTCACTGCTTTGTTTCAATGACGCACTTTTTTTCTTTTTTTTTACATTAGAGTGTGGGCCTGCCGGGGCATTATCAGAAAAGTAGGCTGCAGCAGCTTGCTACACAACAAAAGAGGAAAAAGGAGGAGGCATTAGAAACTTCTTGGCTAAGCAGCATTGTACTGTAAATTACTATCTACAACTATGCCTATTATTGGGCTCCTTATCATAACATTTAGCCAATAGGATGCACTGATCTAGCTAGCTTATAAACCAACCAATGGATTACATTTTACAGTATATGCTGATCACATGAAATAACAGTTTTCCCCACGTGACTCGTATCAGGTCCAGGGTTAAATCGGCAGCAGCCAGTTTCAACTGCAGACTGTACTGATGGAGCGCAAAATGTTCTCATTTGTTAGTTTACAAATTTTGGCACAAATTATGCTTTTTAAAAAGTGATGGGGACATGTCCCTAGCGTCTCCTTTGTAAATGACAGCTAAGGTGAGGAGGAGTAGGTGGTGGCATGCGTAATGTAGTATTACTGGTGCTGCAGTTAGAGTGGTTACTGGAAGTCATAGTGATGGAGCCTGCTGAGAATGGCGAAACTGAAGGTCCCTGCATTGTTTCAGAGCTTCACCACACAGAGTTGACCTGTTTTAATGCTATGTTGATATTTTGCAGTTGAAGTGTTGCAGCAGTAAAATATGAAATCATCATCTTCAGCTATAAAAAGTTGCTGGTATTTCTGGTGTCGGCGCCTTGTGATAGTAACCATGACTTCATTCAGAGCTGTTTGGAAACAGCCTCTTCATTTTCGCTAAACTCTCACCAGTTTATTTTATTTGTCACCTGTGGCAACATGTTCGTCTGTGTTTTATTTAGACGTGCATTCCAACTGGACTACATTTAGAGAAAGGTTTATCATACCTGTCATTCTTTCAGAGCCATTTTCCTCCCTTATGAAGCCTAATATGCTCAGTCAGACCACACAGCTTATTATTATACAACATCCAACTGCAGTGATTGGTCAATGATGCGTTCCAGCTGGCCTGCAATTCTCACAATGCACGGGATTGCTGGGCTTTATCAAAAATGTAACCGGTTGCTGTGGTAATTTATAGCAACAAGGTGAAAAGTCAGAAGAGCATGTACTCTCTTGGAAAAACATGGCTGCATTATTGTTGCAACCATAATCATGGTAGGGAACACTTTCTTGAGGATTTAAAGTGTGTTGTTTGTGAAAGTCAGGTGTGTATTTAGTACTGTAAAAAGCAGGTGTAAGTGTAGCTGTGATTCCTGTTCAGCTGAAGAGTTACAATACAAAGTCACATAACAGCAAATATGTCTGCATTTCCCATCTTCAAACCGGACAAAAATTAATTTCAACAATGTTATTGTTCAGTGTAAAACACTGGATTATCCTCTGAAACAGGATTTTGTGAAACCAAAATATATTATAACTCACAAAACATCGCAAAAACATCGAAAAATATGTACCTCCAATACAGGTTCTGAAAATCCTTTTAAACCTAGTGGAAGTTTTTCTTACTTCCTGTAAAGTTTAAACCGTTTATAAAGGGCTAACTTCAACCAATCTGATCAACAGTAGGTGAGCTACTCCGGAGCCAGTTGGTAAATCAAAATCTTACCAAAGCCAGTTGTGAGAAGAGAAACATAATTTCCACATTTATTTTTTCTACATACAGAAATTGATCCTATCTAGAACACTGGCTTTAAAAAATAAACCATATTTAAGAAGAGAGTTTTATAAATAAACCTAAAAAATACATTTTCCATTTTCTTTGAGTGAAATAAGTTCTCCAGTTCTGACGCTATAGTGGCTATGCTAACCTCTTGTGGAGCCGCCATTGTTGTTTTCAAACGAATAGTCACTTCTCTCGCTGCTCGTCACACCTAAGCCACGCCCATAGCTGTTCCTTAAAGGACACTAATTGGTCCAATTACTGCACCTTCTGCCACAAGCACATTGCCAATCCAAAGATGGATTTGAAAGATCTCATGTAGATACAAGTCTTTCACTTCACACGGACAAATAACAATGAAATGAATAACTTGTGTCTGTTGGCTAGCAGCTGTGCTGGAATTATGCATCTCCAGGCTGGATGAAAAAAGTGAATGTACATGGTTGTCGCTTGGACCTGTTTGCATGTGTGTTTTTTAATACTTGTGCAGGAAGCAGTTTTCATTTTGTAAACCACTATGTACAGAAATGTGGAAGAAATCAGGACGCAAGAATCTTTATTACCCCCGTGACAGTGTAAGCAATGCAGTAAATCTGTCAAACATAAAAACATAACTGGATGAAGAACGATATTAATGGAAATGGGAAAGTTTTTTGTTTTTTTTAATGCAGCGCTCCTGTTTGTGTTTCTGCACTTTTAATTCTGCTTTTCTAATTTGTAAAGCATTAAAAATTCACAAGGTCTATGAGAGAATTTCATGATCCTTGGCGCCTTGAATCCTGTCAAAAACGCGGCTGTATTATTTAAAAATCTGACTATCAGTAAGAAAAAAAGAATTCTTTTCATTCTTTTCTTTGTGGTTTGTGTCCCACAGCTGCAAAATAGCTGTAATAACTCTTGTCCCATTACAACAGGCTGTGTGATTTCACCATTGTTTGGGAATTTCCCCTGAAGAAGCTCAATCTTGCAGAATATTATTAAGCCACAAGACTACATGAAGACTTTGGCTTTAGGAAAGGTAGAGACAATTTTTCAGATGATTCAGCTGCTACAATAATAAACATTGACATTCCTTTCTTTATCTCACTATCTCGAGTTTCACATGCACTGCCAAAATGAGCAAGGTGTTTTTTTTGTGTGTGTGATGTATATGATAATACCCAAGGATATTGGTTGCATATCTTGTCGGGACATTGCGCCCTTGACCCTTGCTCTCTATATTAGCAGTTACATGTAAACTACTGCTAATGAAGGACTAAATATTTATAAGAATTTGCTTCTATATTCATGCATGTTTGCTGACATCTAAAGACCATGGAACATAAACACAACGTTTAACATGAGGCTACTAAAACCATTTGGTTAACCAAGTGCATCTAATTACAGGACATGGTGATCTGTCCAGTTTTGATGAGCAGCCTCCAGCTATGGTGTGCTTCACTAAGGAGAACCAACACAGGTGATTTAAATTAATCCCTTTAAACTTAGTCCAGGGTGCCATGGTTAAGACGTCACTGATACAAATTTAAGATGGCTCTCAGGAAGGATTAACTGCTGTAGATAAAAGCCGACATCTGGTTTAACGTATATCTTTTCCAGGAAGCCGACTCAACCAGTAAGTACAAGTAGGCTGCAAGTTCTTGGCCTGTTCATGGGCAATGTTTTGATATAAAGGAACACTTGAAACACAGCAAAGTTATTAATGACACTTGTGCTTTTTCTACTATGACAAGTCAAAATGTCTCCCTAAAAACCAACAAGCAACAGACTTGAAGCAAAAATGCAACCAGCAACAGGATGGTTGTTAAAGGGGAATTCCAGCATTTTTAAACCTCAGCCCTATAGTTTAGGTGTGTAAATGATTCATACTTACCAAAAGTTTTGGAATTGGTCCAGTAGATCGCCTCAGCTGACAGCCATGACACGACTGCAATGGCTGCAATGTAATCCTTTGGGGCAACTCCGACCATCAAAGTTTCATCCACTGAAAGTGCTTGTTTCTGTCACTGACAGGCTGAGGTTGTTGATCTACATCATACAAGTCTCACTCTGAACATATTGGAAATGAACACAGGGGACAGAAGGAGAGACATCATCAGCCACTGTCCCCACCTCTAAAGTCTTCAAAAAGTCAATTTGATGAGTGAGCAAGTGTTGGCAAAGTGTGGAAGTGAGTCTTGTTGCATTTTCTATCATTTATCATTTTCTATGCATTTATATCCAGCAGACAGTCTTCTTGTAGCTTCACGCCTGAGGAAAATATCTGGTTCTTTAGCGACTATATTGTCAACTATGTCCGCCAGCTAGCCGCTAACTTTGTCCGTCTGCTGTTTGGTGATAGGCAGGTGGGCTCATCCGTGGTTCTTTATGTTGAAAACAGCTGCCTGCTCAAGGCTGGAAGCTAGATTGATGAGAGCAATGAGGGCGAACCAAAACAGTAAAGTTGGAGGCCATGAAATAAGAGGAACCGCAGGGTCGAGTGATAAATCTGTGACTTCTTTTGCATTACATATATTTTATTCATAGTTGATCGGTATGGAGCCTGATGCACCAAATTGCAGCACCGAGTGTGCATGAAGTTATTGTACTTGTTGCTGTAATGAAAAACAGTTTATTCTCAAACACCTCTCCACTCAGGACTGATCACCGTAGATGAATAGGTCCTCTGTTGTGTCGCAGACTTTCTTCATTCTCGCCCTCCCGGAGTTCGTCCAGTCGTGGCGAAGTGCTATTGGCAGCCTGTGTTGCTGTGATTGGTGGTGTTGATACGTTTCATTAAGAGGTAACTCTAGCTGCTCGTATCTCCGTTTCATCCTCACAGAGTCTCCTGGGAGTGTGCTAGAAAACAAAGGCTGCAGGGTCCTTTGTGGGGTACACTTAGGACTGGTTCAGTTTACTGTAAACACACTGGCAGGGCCATCGCAGAGGTCATGTATGAGTGTTTGTGTGTGGGTGTGGAGGCTTTTGTCACGGTGCTTTCATAGAGTTAAGTTGCAGGGATGGAGAATGAAAGGACAAGAACTTTTCTCTTTAGAAAACTGGAGAGGAAGTAGAGAAGGATTTAGATAATTAACCATTTTTGACGTGACTTTAGTTTGTTCAGTGGGGTTTAGATTTTATATTTTCTACTAAAGATTACAATAGTTAATGTTTTTTATGGTACTTTTAAGATCTGAAAAGCACTAAATGTATTCTTAAGGTATAATGTGTAATATGTGAATTATTTTTTTTTTTTTTAGGATTACTTAATCTTATTAATTTTTCCACTTTGCATTTTGGGATCATTTTGAAATTTTTCCATTTGACTCAGATTAAAAGTATTTATGAATGTAGTACACAAGGTACACTTGAAAAAAGTACTTCATGTTTGTTAATGGCACAAATGTGTATATGTGGATTTGTTAACAGTGAGTAAATCCCAGTATGTCATGATGTTTGAAAACAGTATGGAGTCAGGGACAATCCGTTAACATTATGCAATCACTATTAAGAACGATCAATTAAATCCCCCCCTCTAAATACCATTTTTGGACTCTTTTCTGTAGGTGTTACATTTATTGTAGCTATTTCTCTTTTTAATTTGACACGAGGAGTTTGTTTAATGCTAAGCAAGCTAACCTTTTCTGTAGCGGTCTGGGGCTAATCTATTGCTAATAAAACATTCTAAGCTGAAGGTGAGGTTCGCCCAGGGCATCATGCAAGCTAGGACCGCCACTGTGTGCACCTGCTTGTGTAGTCAAGGAAGAAGATGCAGTGGTTGTCAGCTGAAGCGGTGACCTATTAGACGTGGTAGGTAAATTGTTGGCTGACTAGTCAGTGTGTGATCACCTCAGAGAAGATTTATTTGGTGTTTGCCATTTGTCACCTTGACCCTCAGCGGTTCTACAAACACTGAGGTACAGACTGATGAGTGTGTGTGTGTGTGTGCACGCGCGTGTGTGTGTGTGAGAGCGTGTGTGTGTGTTTACGCTTGTACCTTTTCCGACACAGAGGTCAACCAGTCAACTAGGTGCTGAGGGAACAATTTTTCACAGGCTTTGATTTGCCTGTGAGTAAGTTGGCAAGTATGCTTTCAAAGTCCAGTAGTCTGCGATCCCAGCAGACCACCACAAAGGAGCTAATCCCCTCTATCACAGCCAGCGCAAACACATTAGCCACACAACATCAACACTGCACTCAAGAGCCCCATTGACAAATCCTCCCAGCTTTCTCAATGAAATTCAGACGAGGAGCCACGATGTTCCTTTCCCAGCAAATCAAGGAGCTTAAATGCTGAAATTCAAGATGCTGTGAGGAATAATTAAAGCTTCGGTGTGCAAAGGTTACCTCTTAAACAAACAATGACTGAATGAATAAGATGCTTTTATATCATGAGTCGCTGTGTGTTTTTGTCACATTACTCATTGTAAGATTGAGCGAAGCTTTTTGCTGATATTAAGGAAAAGACATAAGAAAAGTACAGTGAACTTTTGGTGGATGAGATCTGTTCCAGAAAAAAACCTGAACCTTCTTGAACATGTGTTGTTGTACAGTATGTTGCTACCTCTGCTGGCCTCACTGCTGCAGGTTCCCTCAGCCTGAGGCTAGATGTTGTTGAAAAGCAGACGGGTCATCAAGATGACTGACAAGCACTGGAGCAGAAACTTGACCGAGGCGAAGTTAACAATGAACTTCCTGCATCGAGGCTAAAAGCCATGTATTGCAGCTTTAACTGTGCTGCTTACAATGTACAATTGAAATTATATAGAATTCAGTCGAGGGCAGATTATGAGACAATGGGCCTCTGTGCACAGACACTTAAAAGGCTGTTCTTTCTACCCAAGACAGCAACCATTCTCCATGTAAGGTGGTCTCTATGGTCTCAATAAAGGCGGATCTGAGCAGCTGATCAGATGAAGCACTGAGTCCATCAGGTTTCTCTAGGTCGTCCTGGTGTTGTCCAGCCAGGGATGATAGAAAATGTGTTTGGGATGATCAGACTATCGCTTAGCAAATAACAAACTGAACTGAGCGCCGACAACAATGAACCTCTTCTGATGCTGTTACTATAGTTAGTATCACAGGCTGGCTCCTCAGTGTGAGACCTATGAAAAATGTTCCTCCAGCTGGTAGGACCTCAGAAAAATGTTGCACTGGTTAAACCAAACGGACACTGCAAATATGTATTGAAATCGGCAGGAGAAGAGCTAGTAAGCAGCACATGAGCAGTAAGGTTTGTCCTAAGTCCTAAGGTTTGTTTGGCTAAGAAGGCTAACAGCTAACAGAGCTAATAGCTTACAGCAGAGCTACACACACAGCAGGAGTATAAATGTGCTGAAGTACTTCAGCTGAGTACAGTTTGGAGTAAGTAAGTACTTTGGTAAATGCTGTAAAGTGTCTGTAACTGCAAACTTCTGTCAGAGATGAAAGCAACCAGATACGAGCAGTGACCATGCTGTGGGGTAGTGGACTTTCATCCATCCATTTTAATGGTGTTTGTATTATGTCACAAATAACTAAAAGCAACCGATGATAAAGTAAAGACACAACATTTTGGCTGGTGATCGGCATTGGCCGATGATGCTTCCAGTGATCGGTGATCAGCCCCAAAAATCCAGATCGGAGCGCCCTTACAAACAGGACACCCCGACCGTTGAGCTCTTTGAAATGAACATTATTAATAACAGATGCTGGGTCCCCTGACCCTTTATGGCCCTCTGTCTGTGCCTTGTTAGCCCATTCAGTAATCCATGCACGAATTCAGCTACAGATTTTGACACACATCTTGTTTTTGGGGCATGGAGGAGGAAGAACAGAGAACCCTTATCAGTATAAATTCATCCTGTTATTGCAGTCGGAACCACAGCTCATTCTCTGTACAGTCTAAAGTTCTGGTAGACAGTGTCCTAGCAGCCAATTACCCACCAGTTTTGCATGACGTTCCACCTCTCTCTGTCTCTGTTGGCACCACACCTTGCAATCAGGCCACTGAAAAGTAGAACGCCGATGTAGCTGCTAGCGGCGTGAACACAGAATTAGTGTCGAGCTCCTGAGAGGACGTCATCAGAGGCACAATGGGGAGTGGGCAGCGGGCCCTGGGCCCTCGTGGGGGTTGCCGGCTCCCAAGTGAGAGGCCCGTGGACTCCCAGCTGTTCTATGCAACATGCTGAACAGTAGGGGGTCGCCCTGTGTTTGTTTAAAACTAACAGGAGTCCCATTAAAGCCCTGACTCCCCTCATTTAGGACTGCCATGGGGACACAAAGGACAGCCCTGGGAAGCGGCACGTTGCAAGGGACACCAATTATTGAGGCGAGGACACAGGCCAGCTTGTTCGTGCTCAGGGACATGTCAACTCGTTGGACGACCCCCTCCGTCAAACCCATTGACCAGAGCGCACAGAGAGGCATCTTAATTGGTGTTGGGCAAACAGATTTTGTCACAAAGTTGCAAAGGAAGCTAAGTAGCTGAATGCTCACATTGTCCAACCCCTGACCTGAGCTTCAGGGGCCATTCCGAGACATCATTATGCTCCATTACTTTGAGTAATCGTCTCAGACTCATCCTATACCGCAGCAGGGAATCCAGGACAGCAATTAAAAGCAATATTCTGGCAATAACAACGGCGTAAATAAAAAGTGAGCCCTTTTCTCTTTGTACAATGATATGATAGTGGCGAGGGGTAAGATTTGGCACAGGAAGTAGCTGGTAGGGTCTCTGAGCTGCACAAGCTGAGTTATTCAACAATACGAGGGTCGTCTCAGTGTTCTTCTTTGCGTCAACCTGTCCCCCCTTCCTCCTCTTCTACTGCATCCCCTCTCCGGACCCCCACAGGCCCCCGCACTTCCCTCCCTCCCTGCCTCTTTCATTCTGTTTTTAAAAGGGATTCTGTGAGAGGGAATCACTTGACATCATTAGTTTTGGAGAGCGGCCACCATGGCAGGGTTGCTTGTCTTGGCTCATGAAAACATATGTCAGATTAGCAGCAGAGGACCTGTGTTTCGACCTCAGGTGAAAGGTCTGCATGAGGGTTTTTTTTTTCTTTTGCTGTTGTTTCCTACCACTCTTCCTCCTCTCTCTGCTACCAGTAGTGCAGGGTTAGATAATACACCCAAATTATACCCGACTGGAGGACTTAATTCTCTGAGGCCTATAGGATAATGCAGTTGTCTTAGGCAGGCCATGTGTGCTTGTGGACTCCGGAGCTGACACAGAGCTGTATGTGGCCATAACAACCCCCCACAGGGCCCCGGGGCAAAAATCAACTGGAGGTTCGTGCCAACCTCCCCACTGTGAACATCCCGTCCTATCCAAGTGTCCACTGTGCACTGTAACATATTCAGTAACTTAAAACAACTGCAACACAAGTTAAAATATATTTTGATTTAAAAAGACAGCAGCTATAATGATGACCTGGTTTGGTCCACTATTACCAGCTAACCACTAAGAAAACGGCCATGCCTCTCCTGTAACTTTGCATTTATGTATGAAGATAAAGAGAATTATTCTTACTTTGGTCGTTAGTATGATGAATCTGACCTCTTGAAATGTAAGAATATGAGAACAATGTCTTCAAATGTGAATACAAATTCACAGAATAAATGTTGGCAGTGTATGTTTCTGTAAGATTACGGATATGTTGAAACTTTACAATTCTAGTTACAATACTCAATATTTTGTTGTGGTAATGCTGTGCTTAAAGTGGACTCAGGCACTGATTTAGGCACTGAAACCCTTTAATGACCTGGTTTTGTTGCCACGAACATGGCTGGAAAACATCCTGATGTCTGACAGCTGTTGAAATGCCATCTCACCATTTTGAAAAGAGAAGTGAGAGAGCACTTTGTTATGTGGATATAAGCTCTAGATGTATTTTTGTCATATTTTGCTCATCACTTTGAAGAATTGACTATTTTTAAATTTGTGTCTTTTGTTAAGCTTCTTCTCTTTATTTTTGATTCTATTTGAGCAGTTTCAAGTGTTGGTCTTTTGTCAATTTAATCCAGTGGTTTTGAAAACTCTTTCATACAAAATGTACCATTTAAGTCAGTGATTGATTGATTGATTGATTGATTGATTGAAGTAGTGTACTGTATAATCTACTTCCGGTATCCACTCTTTCACTTATAAACACACACACACGCAAGATTGTGTAGTGACTGTTCATCTGTTTGGTTGTGTTTTTGAAGGAGTCGTAACAGCCCCACTGTGCCGATGATAACCAACCAAAGATCACACAAGATAATCAAAGTGATAATTAGAGAGGATGATGCAGTATGAGATGAAGGGAAATATAATTGGAAAGCAGAGAGCATAATAATATTTATCGACTAACTGGATCATAGCTTAAAGTCAAATAGTGCCATCAGTTTGACGTCAATGAGCTCGGTTTGATGTGGAGCTCCAGACAGGTGGCGCTCACCAGATCAGGACTGCTCAGATGTCAGGTAAGTTGTCGCTTGCTGAACTGAAGTGATTTTCAGACTTTCTGGCACTCACTGCTTTCTTTTACCTACAACTAACCTCCAAATCCTGCACTTACACAGACTTAAACAAACCTTAACGTACTTTGAATAATATTTGATTATATCTGAAAGGATAAAATGACGTAATGCATCCATTAATTTGTCCTCCTCCAAATGCAGCATTTATTCTTAAAAATCATTGTTGTTCCCTGATATCTCCATTACTGGAAAAAGGCGTCACGACTTAAAAATTTGGCCTTGATAGAATCGAGCAGCTTCTGCCCATTGGTGGGAAAGTGCTGATTAATTGTGTCGTAGCCCTGTGAGAAAGTACGCCCAGCGCAAAGCACTAATTATGGGTCCTGCCAGGCTGAGAGAAAAGGGGGCAAAACTCTCAACAAAGGCTCATCTCATATCTCAAGACAATGAGGAGCCAAAAGAATAGGAGAAAGGAGAAGTTAATGAGCTGTGTCACCTGGCATCTGTTGCTGCTGGGACGAGGCCTGACTGCAGTGTGTGTGTGTGTGTGTGTGTCTGTGTACATGTGAAAGAGAGATGAAGTTTGTTGTCCATGTTGACATGTTGTTGGTCAGCATCACTGTGTCCTTTTCCTCTGCAACAGACCATAACCCAACACACACGACAATGCAGCAGGTAAAAGTCCGAATTCAAAGGTGTGAATGAAAATGATGTCTTTGGTGTCATGTGATCAGTATGATTAGGAGCTTTATATTTGATGTCTTTGTCATTCAAGCATTACGTGTGGTGACGCTCAGTGTTTCTGCTTGTTTTGTCTTCGCCTTCGCCCGTTCATACACCATTTATTCTAAAGAGGCAGAATGATATTTTAAATGAAAGCCACAACACACACATCCTGTGCAATGATGATTTTTCTTAGTAAAATAAAATATTCGTACTTTGTGCAAGATGTGACCAAAATAAACTCTATTCTCACCTCTTGGCTATGAGAAGTTTTCATCCTGTGCCACTTACAGTGTTTGCAGAAGTTCAAATGTCACTGATGTACAGTTACGATCAATACTGCTGCTTACTTCTTTTTTTTCTTCTTCTGACTCTAATCACACCGCTCTTACTTCACCATGCATGGGTAATTGTTAAAGGTCAATCAGAAGCATCAGTTTACCTTGTAAATGGGAGACGTCAGTGCAGATGCTGTTCCTGGTGCGGTCAGATCCAAAACCATGGTTGCAGTAATGTACCTTTTCCAAGGTTTACCGTGGTGTGAATGTTGCATGTTGTGCACATTTGCTGTTCTTCATATAATAATAATAATAATAATAATAATTATAATTATAATAATAATAATTATAATTATAATTATAATTATAATTATAATAATATATTATAAGTTTAAAAAAAACAATACAATAAAATAAAGCGAGCCAAAAAAATGCTTCTGTTTGTATTCCTTTCAGGGTCATTAAAACTGATAATAATAATTTAAAAATAATAATAATTGTGTAATATTGTATAAAGTAATACTGTGAAAGTGTGGTGTTTTCAGAGACGGTTATCACACAATGACAATCTCATACCGTTGCAACCCTGGTCACTATTGTTTGTTGCTTTCTGATAATAACTGGTGTTAAAAAGCTTCTCAAGCAATTTACTATTAAACGTCCAAAAGGGAACTTGTGAAAACAAACTGTAGATTTTAAAAAGATGTGGTCAAATGATGAAAATGATGAAACCGAAAGCAGTTGAGGCTGAGATTTTGTGACTTTTACTATTTGGTTGTTTGGAGGTAAACTTCAAAATCATTGACTCTTACTCTTCTCAAAATGTAACTAAATGAAGCATTTCTGTTGAACCTCCTTCTTTTAAACTGATTGACATGATACCTGTTATTTTCTTGGACTTACAGAAATCTCCCTGTAGAGCCACAGAACACTGTTGATCCAGGCTCGTAGTCATTTTCATGATGAATAAACAGAAGGTCATGTGTGAAATAGGTGTGAACATTTTTAAAACACAGTTTTATTTCAAGGCACAATGTGTAATCCAGTTGAAACAGAGTTGTCTGTAACACAAGATTGTTAATTTTATTTCTGGTGGAGAAAATGCAGATTTGTCAAGTCAAACTTTTCAACGATGTGGGTAAAAAAATGTTATTTATTTGATCAGACACATTTTGGATTTGGGTTTTAAGATCATATTGAATTTAAAATTTTCAGATGCAGTTGGAATAGAGTGGACACTTTATACCTCCTGACCTTTTATTCTGACCCTCATTCAAAACACGCCGGCCACATGTTGTTACGAGCAGAACACAGAAGAGGTCTGGCTTTCCAGAAACCGTATGTACACTAAGCACATTTGTAATCCTGTAAAAACACAACTCAGCCGTGAGTTCAAAAATACTTTGAGAATCAGTGTTTCCCCTGTGGATTTCAGTCATAAAGGCGACCAGTCGACTGTGGTTTAGCGTTTAGCATGAGTTAGGAGGGCGGCAGTGGCAGGCCTGTTTTGACAGTAAATGACGTGACGTGAAACTACATTTAATGGCACAAGGTATATTATAGCTTGAAATCTGTTTTGTTTGGCGCTGGAGTTTTGTTTTTCACTGACCTTGAGGGAAGATTTCAGTAATATTCAGGAGACAAAACTTGTTTTATGTCTCAAACTGAACACATTTCTGTTGACAGGGCTAATTGTTAAGTGTGTGGTTGCTGATCTCGAGGCCAAAGAGCCACTTTTGGTTGTTCCACTAAAATTTGTGTAACTTATGCAGAACCACAACGTTGTTTTTTTTTATTTTCTCTAAATTGACACCGCTGTCTGGTCATACTGTATCCATTGTGCACAGTTTCTGTGTGCTGAGATTTTCTAATAATAGAATATAAACTACTTGGCAAGAAGCAGGACTGCATTTAAAGATTCCACCTCCTTTGTAACGGGGCTGGGCTTTGCAGAAGGGAATTCTATGTTTCATTTTGAAGTTATTGGTCCAGTTCCAAGACCATCTAGCCTCCAATGATCAAAGGTTGAGTCAGAGAAAGGCCTAGCGGGAGGCTTATGCAAAAATGTCGTCTCCTTATTGCGAATCGGCCGACGCGTTGGAAACCATCGGCGCTCGTTTAAATGTCAATATACCCAGATGCAGTTTGGCTGTGCTTGGTGAAGTTTGAAGTATGCAGACGGGAAAAAAAGAAAAGCTTCTTGCTCGCATAAATAGACTTTGGAGGGTTTCGAAAGTTGCATTGATTAAATTCAGTACACGACTGACTTTAACTCCCAGAACAATAAATATCCACACAGAACAAAACTTTTGCAATTATTTTTGAAGCAGTGACTTTTTAAAGGGTTACTACACATTTAATACATATTCGTGTCTGCGGTTGTAACTTGTTCTTTTACCCCTCAGTAGTGTCATCATTCTTGCACCGAGGAGATAATAAGCAGTCGACAGAGATGATGACAAGATGAAGGGACATAAAACATTCCTTGAAATCCTGCAGTCACCTCAGCTCACTGCTCCCCCCCTCCCCAGACGAGCACTACCTCCACCACTGATCCATTATGTTAATGGTGGATTTCTGGGTCACACATCAAGCACTACGTTTCCACCTTTAAAAGCAGGCCAGACGTCCAAAATCCCATGACGGAACGGGGGACTTGGAGTCGGAGGTGGAGGGGGGGAGGGAGGGGACCTGATAGCATCGCTAGGAATTTAAACAAAAGTATTTTTTTTCTCTCTCAAAGCCACCATCTTTCAGTCTGACGGTTACTGTAAACATCATTCCAGCACACGGCATTATAAGACATGCTACTCCACATTCCTTTAGCGCTTTTAAAAGATGGATAATTGTCTAGAATATTGTATGTTTACTGGTGTGGAGGACGGAGCGTTTTCATCAAAGTAAAGTCGTGTTTACGGCGCTCAAAGGTTTGTGAAGGAGCATCTGTGATCATCTTCTTCACTCTTGTTTTTTCTCATCTGTGTGTTTTGACTTCTGTGCCGCTCACTGCAGCTGTGATGTGGTTTATGATGCAACATTTAATCTCATTTCATTAATACATGTGCTAGTTGTTGACACTGAAAAAAGAACACACACAAAGATAACACTTTTCGTTCTCTGCCAGAAATACTTTTTATAATTATGCAATGATATCGGTGTTTAAAAAAAGCACAACTCTCAGCGATATAAAAAGCCTTCAGAGATGTCGCAAGAGGCCTTTCTCAATTTAAAAACCACTGACCTTAAAAGCAGTCCTCACACTTTGGGTTTGTATATAAAAATGCATACCTTGGCAGTATGCAGAGAAGGGAATGTACTCTATGTGGAACCAAACGCTACCTGCAGCATTTCTCTTTTAGGCAGTCTGATATTCAACGTGCACGTCGTAAAATTCCAGTCTGAACCGGGACATCGAGGCGCTTTCACCTTTCTCCACAGAGCAATAAAGACATAAAATAGGTCCTTTTTTAAAATATAGTCCTCATTTTATTAACAGAGGCCAAATAAAACTCATCACATTTTATTTACAAAGGGAGGCAATAAATATCTTAATAATAGTCATAAAATTATTTTTGCTTACATTTGTTTAAAAAAAATCATAAATGTGTCATGTTGTTAGTAGCAACTCATACAAAAACCTGCCGGCAGACAGGTGAATACATACTACTGGTGAGAAGGGCCGGAGTTTGTCGTCAGTGACAGAAGGAATGACAGAATCAGACTTTTCCCTTTAGGATTCAGACTCAAACTGCTGAAAATGTTCCCAGAATCCTGGAGGAGTTGGTCATCATTGTCAAAGGTTGGATTTATGAAGTGATCAGGGTTGGTTGGAGCTACAGTACTCCTGTCTGTGGATCTCTGATCTGACAAACAAGCACAGGCCTCTGTTCTCTGAGACTGTCATCCAGTGAGAGTGAAAGGAGCGAAGATGAGCTCACAGTCGGAAGATGATTTTGGAAGGAAGGAAAAAAAAAAAGAGCTCGGTTCAGCTCGGCGGCGACTGAAAGGTTCTTGAGATTAACTGAACACAGACAGTCAGACTAGGTGAAAGATAAACAAAGAGGTAGAGGAAGTCTTCATCACCAACCCCAAAATATTAGCTAGCTCACACTCAAAGAATCAAGGCATCCTTTTGTAGAAAGAAAGAGCTGTTAAAAAGCGACAGGAGACGAAAGGGATTAACATCCGTCTCCAGAGTGTGATGAAGTTGGAAGACTTTGCTGAATTATGAATCACATCAGCTGTTATATTTTTGTTTGTATTGTGTGTGTTTTAACAAGACTAAAGCCACGGCGGCTGCCTGACTAGTCAAAGCATGTCGTGTTTTAGCTGAATCACAGGCTGCATGGAAATGTCAAGGAAATCACACACAGCACTCGGAGGGGTTCAGCGCATTCCTGGAGCCGCGAGTGAAGCTGAGGTTGAGAGACATATGGAAAAAAATCAAGAAGAAAGAGAGAGACCTGTAAAATATTGCACTCAAAGCTACACAGTTATCCCGGCAGCACAGTGTCACCTGCGACTGCCACCTCTCTCCGTTTCATCTCCATGGTGTCTGATTCCAGTGGAAAGTATGGGATCCACGTTGTCAGGGGAAACACAAACAAAAACCGACAGGTATTCCAATAAATCTCTAGTTGGCTGATTTTTATAACATTGCGTCAGCTCCTGCTTCAGCCCCCATTGTCAAAAAAGAAAGCATGCCTTCAGCTTGCAGTTCAGACGTAGCTGAGGACGACGGCGACAGGAATTCTCTCAGAGGTCCTTTAGTTTATCCAGTATAAATAACATGACAGACACGTTAGCACAATGACATCAACCCAGAAGAATCCAAGAGTTAGGAAATATTCAGTCATCCTGAAATACAAAAATAAAACATCTTTGACTTTTTTTGTTCTTTTTGTCTGTCTTTCTCTTACAGAAGTGACTCTTTTAAGACAAGAAGCTTGAGATTTTCAGATATAGTTTGTTTTGTTTTTTCCACCCAAAAGGAAATGTAGTGCTGTCCCATTGGTCCCATCAGTTCCTCTTGGGTTTTAACCGCCGAGCCCTTCGTGTCCGCTTAGTTACTGTGGTGAAACGAAACTCCTCCAGCGGGTCCAACCTGCCCTTCGGCTGGCGCTTCATGAAGTGGACTTCCTGTTGCCTCTGCGTGGTCCGCGAGCCTTTCTTTGGCCGACCCTTCCTGTTGAAGCCAAGGTACCATCCTTTGTACTTGGCCGACACGAGAGCTGTGTAGTTGTTCTCTAGGAATTCCTCGAC
This sequence comes from Pagrus major, assembly GCF_040436345.1. Lineage (NCBI taxonomy): Eukaryota > Metazoa > Chordata > Actinopteri > Spariformes > Sparidae > Pagrus > Pagrus major. The sequence goes on from NC_133232.1 coordinate 37,686,295, forward strand.
AAAGACGCACTCCTGCTTCCTTCCATCGGGCTGGAAGAAGGAAATGAAATAGGACATTAATTAATTATTAACAGGACAGCCTGACCTCTTTTTCATTCTGGTTCACCTCCATTGCATCAGTGTACCTGGGCTCAGAAGGGTTTGCTTTTCTTTGTGGATTTTGTATTTTCCAGTTCGCTGTCAGATCTAAGTCTGAAATGCTGACAAGGTTCCTACAAGCACTTTTTTTAAGCACCTCAAACAAAAATGTGTCGACTCTTGAAGCCTTTTTCATCACATCTAGGTTATAGACTTCCATACCAGCAGCAATCAATTTCTATTGTTGCTATTTGTATGATCATGATACATTTCTTATTTGGATGCCATAGATATATGATGACGGAATTGTTTTTGGTAACATGATTATGTTGATTTTCCAAGGACTATATTCAGATTCCAGCATATTCCCAAACTTGAAAACACAAGAGTTAAAAAATGTAAAGTGTTCAGCCCTGTGTTGGTGCATTTTCCCCTTCTTCACTGTGATTATCAGGCAAAGACAAGTTTACATTACAGTAGTAATTTATGTAAGTAGTATTTTATTTTATTGCTAAGTATTTTAAAGGTAATTTTTTTTTTTGGGAGCCAGAAATGACATATTTGGACAAGAGCGTGGACCATCATCTAAAAATGAACATCATGCTGTATTGAAGAAGACTTAAAACTGGCGATTGAGCCCATAAACTCATCAGGAAACTATTTATTGAGGCGATGAATCAAGTGAGAAGTAGGGTCATTTTCTCATAAGCTTACATACAGTCGTACTTCATTTTGAAACCAGTGCAGGTGCCCCCTGCAGGCCATTAGAAAGAATGCAGGTTTAAGGTTCTTGGCTTTACTTTTCCGACCCAGAGGCCTGTCCATATTCTATAAAGTCAATGGTATATCTTGACAAAAGAGTGGTTTCAATCTAGTGATCGAATTCTCTGCGAGACGTTAAACTATTGCTTTTAAGATATTGAGCAATAAATTGATGAAAGATTGGTCTTTTATATCCTCTCAAAAACATGCTGGTGTGGAGAATATCATGCAGTTCTACAAGACTCCAAAAGCATGGTTCTTTATTGAGACTGCACTTCACTATCGACACATTTCATAGAGTTTTTCTCTACAAGAAAGTAGCTCCACTGAAAGCTCTTCACAGTGAGGTGGATTATCCAAAGTAACAGCACGTGATTCTAGAAAAACTGACAGCAGAATTTTTAAGATTCATTTTGTAGTGAAAATCTCAGCGATAGCTATTTTAAAAGCCTGGCCCATAAAAACAAAACTCCCTGCATGTCTACACAGCAAAGGGGGCATTTCTGTGATTTTCATCATTAAGCAAGCTGAAAGCCTCCAACAATCAATAATTTAAACATCATCTGATCCGATTTTTTAAAATAATCCTACCGCGGTTTAAAGGAGGAAGTCAGGAAGTCATTTTTTAAACAAATGAGGCCCCAGCAACTTAAACTCAGAATACAGGTTTCTAACAGATGACCACGACGAGAGAGTGAAAACTGGTGTGAATGGCCGCTGACAGCACGAGTTATTAATGCCTCCACAGTGTACGTGTTCAGATATTAACTTCTTTTCCATATCGAGGCGGCCGTCCGCAGAGTCACATGCAGTCATCCCGCGCTTGTGGGCCACCTGGTGTGACTAAGTGATATAATTGCAGTGGCATTCCTCCTAAGTGACCATTAGTCTCTCAATGCATTGTGGTGATTGCAGTCCGTAATTGACTGATCGAGTGTCAAAGGAGTAGGCCGATTACGTAATGGAAGAAGGGCTGTGAGTTATCAAAGGGGTTTTGTTGAGCTACAAAAACAGCAGGAGAAAACAGATCTGAGGCTGCATCACATTCAGACCGGATTAAGAGCTCTGTTCAAAATATTCATTTTGATATTAAGAAGTGGCGATTTAAACTTTTCAGTGAAAGATTTAAGCTTTTACTAAAGTTTATAAAAAATTAAGATACTCACCCTTCCAACTATTTTGCCCTTCTCGTTCATGCAGATGTAATGTTCGCTCTCCTTTCCTTTTATTCGGATGTGGCTCCCGAAGGTTTCTGTCTCAACGACAAGAAGAGCTGGAAAAGAAGAAGAAAAGCAGACTCTGTTAAGGGCGCGTTTAACTCTTTACACCTGCAGACAAATGGTTCAAGACATACATGCATTTACTCAAATCTGGTATGATTTTTTTTTTTACTTGGTCGATAGTGTCTGGCTCCTGTACTTTTTTCAATACTCATTAATGTTTTAAAAATATTCCACACATATTTAAGGCCTAAAAATTATTAGGTTTAATTTCTAGTCCTGTAAAGGAACCCTAAAAAAATTAAACCTCTACACTCAAGGGGGCTAACAAAGAGCTTTTTCAAGCAAAAGTCTAATAAAGAAAACCTAGTTATTTCAACTGTTTACAGTATTTTAAGGTTTGTCATTTTTCATCACATACGTCATCATAAAGCAGACAACCGACACGATATTTGTTGTACCGGAGATTAAAATCCCTTTAATCACATCAAGGATTCCAAATAATTTATTTTAATAGCTGGAACCAAATAAATTATGTAAGTACTGGACGAATACATTTGTGATATTGGAGTATATAAATGAATTGACTCGACTTGACAAACACACATTTTTTCTCTGAATGTGGAAAATTGTGATGTTTTAGCCTGACAAAAAAACAAAAGAACAAAACCGATCAATTTTGGGTCTCCAGAGCAAATCATTCAAGTCTTTTAAAGGTATATTAAGTGTATAACTTTCTTTATACGACATCATACATGCACCCAAACAACAATGCCACCGTCACTTCAGCCTGACACAGTAGTAATCCACTCTCGAGATGCATCCTGGCGGCTCTTTTATTTCCCCACCCTAAATGTTAACCCCTGCGAGGTCACCTTTGTCTCTGCTCGCCCCTCGACCAGCAAAGAGATCTGCCAAACATTTGTGGAGCGGTTATGTGCCCCTCAGGATTAGGTTTCCAGTTCCCTTTAGTCTGTGCTCACTCAATCAAAAAGTTAAGATGATCCATTTGTTTAACACACAGGGCCATTCAGTAGCGCTCAAGGGAGCAGAGGAAGAATAGGCGAAGGGGATGGGATGGGCTCGAGGGCAGAAGTAACTCCCCGCCTCCCTCCCCCTCCTCACCCTTAGATCCAACCTTGGGAGGAAAGTGGGGAAGGAGGAAACCTGCCTCAAAGGTGAGACTAAAGGAAGGTTGAGGTTAGTCCTTCTCTTGTTATGACAGATTTCTCTTTGTACGTCTCGTTTGGGAACTAAAGAACAGCATTTCTGACTCTTTTATATCACTTGAAGATCACTCTGGACCTTCCTGGAGTCCTTGAGAAGGAAAAAAATCCAACGAGACTGGTTTGTATATAGAGTGAATGATGATTTAAAAGATATTTAATCTCTTTAAGTCGAATCAGGAGTCATTCAATAACACTTTGGCTTTCTCACTCAGCTGGGTTTGCATGGAGTCCCAAAATTCAACCTCAAGTTTGAAGCCTCCATGCAGAATGTCAGATAAAACAATATTTATCTTCCTACTGTTGGATATCAAACCAAATCGGCAGAAATAAATGTTGGCAATGTATGTTTCTTTAGGTTCAGTTGTAAATTAATGTTGTGACAACGCTGTGCTTATGTTCTGGTTACGTTCATCGTGTTTTGGCTTAAAATACCTGTTTTTGTCACCACAAACACAGCTGGACAATATCCTAACGTGTCGTTGAAAATATCCAGTGTTTTCACTCTTACAAATGTTGAAACACAGTCTCGAACAGCGGTTTCTAGCTTGGCAGATGGCTCTCCTAGCAAGCATCGCCTAGCATCCCCTCCACCCCCGAACAAGTCAGCTCATATACATATAATGTGAACTTGATATGAAAAGGATTGTAGAAATGTTGAAAAGAAACCCTTCCAAAGCCTCGTACGTGTCGTAGGCTACGTACTGAAATGACATTTCAACAAAACATGTCTTATCACGTTCACATTACATGTTTATTATCTGACTTTCATGTCATAGAGGTGGAGGAGATGGTGGTGGAGTACAGGCTGCCAAGCCAGTGACGGCAGTTCAAGCCTGCGTTTTAACATTTGTTAACATGACACCACTGGATATTTTTTTTTTAAGAGACCTCCTTAAGTGTTTGTGGCGACAAAACATTTATCTTTTAGACAGGAAGTCACCTGTGTGCAGCAGTGTTTGGTGGCCAAGAGGTTTTTGTGCCTAAACCTAACCAGACAGCGATGTGACGAGACAAAAATTGAAAATTGAACCCAAAAAAAATTTAGTTGCAACATAAAGGAAATTAAGGAAATTTAGCTAACTGTGCAGAAACATGCTCTGGAATGTCAGAATGAATATTTTAACATAAAACCCCTCTTCTAGTGACTTCTGAACGTTTCACCCTCGGTGCAATATGAACAATGCGGGGCATTGGGTATTCATTAGCCTCAGCATGGGGTCACCTGTCAAAAAAGCTGAAAACTCCTGCTTTAAGTCCACATTGGCGCATTTATTAGTTTAAAAGCCTTTCTAGTGACCTACCATGTGCTCTGAGTGGACAACAGGATTCATTTACAATGAATTGTTCTGGAAAAGGATTGTTCTAGTCTCTTTAAAATAATGAATATGCTACACTAATACCTAAGAAGAATGATAACACCCGCACTTTGGCTGCACTGATATGGAGTCAGCGGTCCTAAAGCTCTTCATCGACGCAACATATTTCTTCTGTGTTGTTTTGTGGCCCTCCGCTGTGAAGCTGCAGTGACTGAGAGCGGATTAGAGCACAGAAGAGTATCTTCCTGAACATTATTAGTGAGTGCAAAGGAGTTCACAGGTGCCAGGTACTGCAGCTGGATGGGGAGGAGGGGGAGGAGGAGGAGGAGGTGGGCGGCGGGAGAAGGAGGAAGGGAGGAGGGGCGGAGGGCAGAATTGGCAAGGCCTCATGGGAAAAATTGGATCTGCTTCCACTCAAGCTCTAACAAGCAGTGAGGAAACTTCGCCTCGGCGCATCTGCGACTGAACACACTCACTCAGAGGCATTCAAGACCAGCAATTTTCGAGCCGTGAGTCAGCTGTTATGAGCAAAATATCTGCAGGAAAGCACAACACAAGTCCTGCTGCCTTATGTTTGTGCCACAGCATCAAAGAGCGCTCCTCTGACCACCAATTTACTCAACTGCCACATTTGTTTTGATTCTGATTCGCGAACAAGTCTGCACAGAAACCAAAGACAATGTATTTAAGGTTGACGGAGGCATAAAATTGTAACTGAAAATGTTAAGTTCATTAAGTTTGACACTGCTAAACTGAGCAAAATCACCCTGGTCACCCAAGTCCAACATAAATGTAACAATGCACATTGCAAACCAATGTTTAGTGAAGAAAATGAAGCATTATACATTTAGTTTTAACTCCCTCTTGCCCTTTCAAGCTCGGGGACTAAACAGTTTTAAGTTTTCACCAATTTGTATTTCTCAATATGGACAGCTGCAGTCCCAGTCAACAGTGAAGTTGAGTAATGCCACAAGATTGCATCCTACATGACCATGGAAACTCATAACCTAAACATCAAAAACCAACAGTAAAGACCATTTTGCAGAATGGCAAAACAAGTCAGTTTTGGTCCATATTAGACATTCTGGCAGCAAATTCACACCGTTGGCCTATAAATCTATCGAGATAAAAATAGACTTGCTCTGGATACCCAAATGCTGCGATAAACATCCACTGCAAGGTCAGCAATTTCATAATGTTTCCAGACACTCCAACCAGTAGTTGGTGGCTTCCAAAAGTCACCATCCAGAGAAAACCAAATTCCAAACAAAGGGCCGTAAACAGCCAAAGCAGCTGGAGGAGTGAGACAAAATCTCAAGAAGCACCAAATCTGGCTGGAAGTAGATGGTGATTTCTCTTCCTGTTGTATCGAACTAGCTAAAGTGTCAGGTGAGATGCACAGGAGTTCTCCCATACCATACTTGCCCCCATCATCTCCGTTGGCGTTGATTTTCTTGCCCAGGATCTGGACGTGTTTCCCCGTGGTTCTGCTGTAGAGCTGATAGATCCGGACCTGCTTCCGGCTCAGGTCGTCCGGGTTCCTTGTGTGGTTCTCGATGTAAAACCTGAAATCAGCAGAGCTCTGCTGGGACTCCTGCACAGAGGTGTGAGACAGGAGGAAACGGAGAGAGAGAGACAGAAGATGAAGAAACATAGAAGACAGACGGTGAGAGATCGTCACCGCACAGGTGTTGATTGTAATCTGTGCTGTTGCTTTTATGGGCTCCTTGTCAAAAAATTGCACTTCAGGGGTTAAAAACTCTGATACCAACCGGGAAATTGCGGCTGTGGCATTTTAATGTTGCTCTTCTCGCTTTCAACTGGCACATTTTATATGCATTGCATTTACAAGCTGATAACTATGCTACAATGTGTTAATGAAGTCACGGTTTGAGTAAAAATCCCACAGAACAAGTGCAAAGCTCATAATGCAACCGTCTGTTGCTTGGTATTGAGACAGCGGTATACTATGCGCCCTGGGCGATATTGAGAAACCTGTACTCCATTTCCACAAGCAAGCAAGCCACTAGCAATTATACACCTGAAGCATCCAGACCTGTTGCACTATCATCAAACAAATATCTGCCTGCAGGCCAAGCAGGGTCCATAAATTAGGAAACGCAGCGGGCGGGAGACAAGACGGTGAGCCTGAAAGATGGCAAGAGGCACCCTGAACCACAAAAACACTCCTGCAGGAAGACTTTTGGATTGTATCGTCCAAATCCGCCTTTCAGGATCCACTATCCTGCTGTTTACGAGTCACCTTAGACCTGACATAAAAACAGAGGAAATCGTCGACAGCATGTCAGCCAAGCAACTGTGTCACCCAACATGTGGAAGAGCGGGAGGAAACGTATACTTTCAGAAGCCCTGGAATCTCAGTTCACGCCAAGATCTCATTTCCCCAGCTGTATGGTGTGGTAATTGCACAGTAATGGCTTTTTATGTGGCTGCTCTCAGGTGGCTAATTATATACACATTACATACCCCAAGTCCTTGTTATTCTAACTTGAGTAAATTAATGACATGTAGCAAACATGATGGGAAATTGTGGCCCTCAGAGGAGCAATTCCTTAAACTAAGAGAGGAAAAAACGAGCAACTTCTGCAAATCTTATAGAGGCTCCTAGCGTGGCTCTTATGAACCAACAAGTTGAGCCCCAGTTCCGGCGCCTAATCCTTTGAAGAACCCATGAAGATAGGTTAGACCAACACGTCCCCTAAAACTGATGGTTTAACCTCCCAGAAACCAAAGCTGATGGTTAGTTTGGACTTCAACTTGGAATATCAAGAACTGCCAAGTCTTTTTCAATGACTTTGCCCTCCAGTGCCCAACGGATTGTGAGATACAGCACTAGGCAGCATTTCTCTGCCACATTTGTACAAGCCTTTGAATTTGGAAGATCTTGTTGGCTCATTATGACGTATTGGGTCTAGAAATGTGGACCTCGGAGGATCCAGCCCCTGAAGTGGGACACAGCTTCTGTATCTTGACATTTAGGAAACACGCCCATAATGTTACTTTTGGCATCAGGCAAAGAAAATGAGAGGCTGGATATCAAAAAATCTGATTTGTGGTGTAAATACTGACTTCAAATGGTTTGACTTTACTACATGCTCTCTCATGAATACTTTGGTTTTTTTCTTAAAGCAAGAACTTAGCTGTTACTCTATTGGCTCATTTTGTCTCCAACCCCAACCTCTTTTGCTCCGGACCAAATTACTCGCGTAAATATTTTGTCATTTTTTTCACTACAGTCAGCACAATATTGCAACAAAATGAAAAAGACCAGTTCTTTTCTGAAGCCTGGCCCTAGAGTCTTTTTCAACCAGTCCCTTTATCCTCTAAACTCACCAAGAGATGAACAGATTGTGGCTTGAAGAGGCACATTTACATCAGACCAGGGAATCTGATGATCTGATTACACAATGCATTTCTGTGTTACCCTCCTTGTAACTTAGAGTAACAGATGCATAGAAGCATAGTGCATCAAACTACATTTACTGTATATGGAAGGGATGTTGAACAAGCTATGTTACTGAGTCATAGAGTACTATTAATGAAAGGTTTTTGCATTTGATGCTCTGGACATCCCCAGAAAACGATGCATTCTAGAGCTGAGCAGTTTGCATGAGCAGCAGCAGCCACAACGGCTGAACAAACAAAGAAAAAAGCGTCACCTACAGGATTTTTCATCCAAGGAACAAGATGACGTCATAGCACCAGTCAGATTGTAAAAATATCTCCACACTTAACAAAATACTACTACAAAGAAAGATGTTTCTAAAAAATGAGAGCAGCTGAATACATGTTGATTTTAAAATCAAACATTCATGCAGCTGCTAGAATTACACACAAATGTGTTGAAACCGATGCATCAGTTTCAGAAGTCAAACATCAGCATCTTCTGTTGTCAACGCTCTCTCAAAATGAACCTCAAAGCTGACGAGCCAGAAAAAAAAAAGCGAACACACAACAAAACGCAGCCTAACTGGGCTGCTACGGGATTTATCCCAAATCTCCCCATCTCTAAACAAACATAAAGGTGTGTTGGGTAGACAGTTGCATTTTGCGCCAAGGGAAAGACAAGCCTAAGCACATGGCTGAGGTGAACGCTAGCGACAACAGTTTTTTATCACGCTGTCTCCTTTCTTCAAAGACACAGCATGAAAACGGATATGGTTGAAACTTCAAAAGTCTGGCGCTCGTCTTTACCCAGGAAGCTTAGTTGTCGCATCCATCTAAGATACACCTTGCTATCTGCTCCACACACACACATGGGGTCACACACAAGAATGGTTAAAGATGCACTCTCACACATTGGCAGTGCATTCAAAGTTAACTTCCAACTGTGGTTGCTTCTGTTGTTTTTCCTCGTGAGATCACAACCACAGCATGACATGTAAGGGCCATTAGCTGCTCGGAGCAGCGCTGAGGAGGCCAACAACATGGAGAGGCAAAGTGACAGAAGCACATTAAAGGGAGATTCCTGCATTTTTTTTATCATCATTGATCATCAGCCTGAAAGCACTCAAAGAGCCACAATGCATTTGATAAATGCCTTCTCAAATCTGTCAACAAACATGCCAGAACAGCAAAAAAACAGGAGCAATCCTCCATCAATCAGCCTCATACGTGTCGGGCCACGATCTGCATGAACTTCATCCCGTCTTACATGTGACGAGCGGTCGGTCAGCACTGTCGCTTTGTTTGCGGCAGCTCTGTTGGAATAATCAAAGCACATAGACTTACATAGCTAAAACGTCCCGGTTCAAAGTTAGACCTGGTATTTTGTCCCTGAGGGCTCGTGGTTCCCGGCTGGGACAAGATGATCCGAGCAGCGCTGAGTGAACTGTGCAATTAATAAAATGTATTTTATATAAACAGACATTTGTTCCAGAAGATCAAACGTCAGCTCCTCTTGGTCTGATTCAGTTTTCTCTGACTAAACATATATATATATATATATATATATATATATATATATATATATATATATATATATATACGTATATATATGTGTGTATATATATATATGTATATATATATATATATATATATATATATATATATATATATATATATATATTGCATCTGTTAAAGATATAAGTGCATAAATAAAAACAACAAAATGTTTCCAGCTGTGAGATGCACCCTGCTCTTTTTTCTCTCCTGTTTTCATATTTAACATCATAACAACAACGAAAATTAATTTGAAACAACAGCACGTGGACTATTATGATCAAACACGTCATACCAATGAACTGATGATGAGAGAGCTTTATGAGTGAAGGAGCGTGCCCTCTGCGTCTTTATCTGAGTCGCGGCGCGCAATTAGGTGAGTGGATGCCTGCAAATCATTACTGTTCAAAGTGAGACGCGACTAATAAAAAGCGAGGCAACGAGCGCCAAACGAGCCCATCTGTTCACAGAACAACTCCTAACCCCGGGATCAAAATATTTATGACACAATTCTGTTGTAAAACACCCAAACTGCTACCTGAACTCCAGATTAAAAACAGGATTTAAATATACATTTTTTTTGCCAGATTGATTAGAGATAATTGTAGATTAATCCGGAAGAAAATGGTGGATAAGCTTCAGATTCGAGTTTAACCAAAGCCGAACTGCCTGTGATATTTTTTTTTTCACTGCAGGATGTTACAATCTTTATGCATTAGTCATTTTATAAGGAATATAGTGGAATTATTCTGTTTTTATCTCATTGTATTGAGTTTGGTGACGTTTCCTTATATTTACTTTTTTCATTGTATAGCATTATATTATCACCTCCTGTCTCTTCAGTAAATTTATTTTAATGTTTTTTCCCCTCGTTTAATTTTCATGCTCTCTTTCTAAAAATTCACGACCGATTTTTTCACTTTATGACCCAAATTAAAAATAATTCCAAAAGATTTCATTTAAGCAAGTCAACCCTGCCTCAAACACGGCAAGGACCACCTTGACAATAACCTATCCCCATCATCAGCATTATTCATCCACATTAAACATGTGCACAGTGACATGCAAACATACACACACACAAAAAGGAGTGTAACGTGGGAGTAAACATACCTGTAGCTGGAAGTAGAGTACCAGAAAATGTAAACACCTACGTGGAGAGAGAGGGCGAGAGAAGAGAGGAGGGGAGTGAATCACACAGGCAATTACATGAAGAAATAAACGCAGCCTACCTGGATGAAAGCAATGCGCGAATATGAAGCTTTTGGCGACTTCTATTGGTAAGAATGCACGAGTTTATGTGCGAAATTTCAAACGAAGATGTGGAACACTTACACGTATATGAACCTCGAAGGCAGCAGAGACATCTTGACTCGCAGAAATACACCTGAAATACACCTGCTTCCACAGATTTAGAGCCCCGGGAAAGGTTGGCGAAATCGCCCCCCTCTCTCTCGCTTTCGCTCCCCTGCGCGTCCTTTACGCACACAACTCCGGCGGTAAGTAGGAGATTGAATCCCAGTGTAAGGATAGATCGCTGGAGAGCAGTAGCAGAGTCACGGGGTGCAACATTAGGTGCTTCCTTGTTGGGGGGGGGATTATCCAGATTTTTTTTCTCAGCTCAGTCTCCCCCGCTCCCCGAAATCCTGCAACGTCTCCGTAAATCGGTGCCAAGCGAATTCAACCTCTCCAAAAAAATCCCCTCGCTCAAAAAATTATCCTCCGAGTTTTGCGCACCTACAGCCAAGTTTCCCCCACAATCCCAAATCCTGCTGCTCCAGAGATCACAGGCTCCTCAGCTCCGTCCGTACCTGCGGGGGATTTCTACACCTTGCATGGGTCATTTTATTCTACCAAGTGCTGCGGTGGAAAAAGGACACGCGGTGGATAAAATAACGCCCTTCCACCAAAAAAACACAACTCGCTAAAAGTGGGCAAACAAACTTATCCAGTCATACAAAAAAAAGTTGTGCTTTAAAAAAAAAGAAGGTAGTGTGGAAATCTTAGCGGCAGCAGCGGATCCCTGGAGAGGTTTGGGGGCTGATGATGGCGCAGCAGTGCCTGTCAGTGGTGTTTGTGCGTCTGCGGCTTGAGATTTGGGCACAGAGAGGCTTTTTTGTTGTTGGTGGGTGGAAACATGTCAGCGGTTTGCACCTGATAGGGTAATCTTGGAGAGACCATCAACTTGGAGAGGGTTTTTTCCTCTCGGTGGGCAAAGCGCTGCGCAGACGAGAGCAAGGACAAGGAGATGAAGTGCTTTTGGTTTGTTTTGTTTTTTTCTTTAAATGAGATTTTTTTGAAATCAGATTTCACTGTTTTTCAGATATGCAGAAGACAACTTGATTTAATAGATCAGAATCTAATGGGGGCATTGAATGATGTTCTTTTTTATTATTTATAAGAGTTTAATTAAACCAACTTTTACATCAAACAATATATTTCCTTTATTCTGATGACTTTGAAGGCCTGTGGGATAATAATAATCAGAGTTGCTGCGCTCCAACAGCCACTGAAACTACCTCTCTCTCTCTCTCTCTCTCTCTCTGTTATTTGGGCTTTTTAAGCTGCTGCCGGTTTGTGGATTGGCCTCGGCTCTCCAGACAGCATTCAAATGCAGCTTGTTGTCGATTTTTTTTCAATAATGTGCTATAACTTATCCCGCATTTAAATGAAAGAGAGGTGTGAATGTGTTTACGAGCTGGCAGCAGTAAAGTGAGCCCACATCCCTGCTGCCATTAAAGAAAAAAAAACCTTTGTGGTTCTCCTTTATTGTCCCATTAAAACTGGATCCTCGGCATTCCTGAGCCATTGATATTCAAAATGATTTTTAAATGATTACATACATAACTTCCCATGTTGGGGATTTCAAAGGGCCTCCTGGAGTGGCTTCAGTGGGAAATAAAGAGGAGTGTTTGACTGCTGCTGATCAAAGCTAACACAGAAAAATCAACAACAACAAAAAAAACAATTATTTATCTGGAAATATATCAATTTATGGCTTTTATTTTAAAGTATTCATGATTTATAATGACAAGTTAAAGTCATTTGCTTGTCTGTTTGTACAAATGTGAATAAAGTAGGTTGATGTGGGTTCACCCTGTGATTCATGGCTGTCTGCCTAACAAGAAGGTTTGATCCTGTCAACCACAGTGCTCTTTAATAACTCCTCTAACACAGCTCATGTATAATGTCATTTAAAGCATGACTAATTTAGTCGTGTCTGCCTTAAGGGAGGGAAATCACAGCAAAATCTGAGCAAATAGTAATTACAGAGAACATTACAAATCCAAGGCTCTGGGTTCTGTTTGATCAGATAAGGCTTACATTAGCTGTTGCTCACTAGCTAAAGATTTCTCTCAGAGTCCAAAATAAAGGCAGCTGATAAGTGATTTAAAGAAGGAAGGACGATAAACAGCAATTACCACACCGACTGTGACGGAGCCAGCACTGTGGAGTCACTCATCGCCTCTTAAGCACATGTTTGTGACAAACTTCTCGGAGCATGACTGTAAATCCACAACTGAGAGGAGAGAGCGCAGCAGCCGGCTTGGATGTGGCCACCTGTGAGTCACCAGGAGGAGGAAACGTATCTGCACTGGTGGCGAAAGGGAAGATCCCAGAGGTCTTTTATCATTTTATCAGGCTTAAAGGAAAAGTTCACCTGAAAATTAAAAACACAGTTGTCATCTACTCACCCCCATGGCGACGGAGAGTCAGGTGAAGTTTCATAGTCGACAAAACATTTGTGGAGCTTTGGTGCAAAACAACTGAAGTAGCTGGAGACTTGTTTTAAAATGTCAAACAACAACCGAAAAAACTAAAACGGCCTCATGCACCTGGTCCACCTAATCCAGACTGAGTCCAATTTGATTTAAAAAGACGTTATTCACACCCTCGATGCGTGGTCGAGCTTGTGCATCAACTACAGACAACGCTTTTAGCTTAGCAGCTACAGTGAAGATTTCAGCTTAGAAAAGAGTGAAAGTAACACACTTTTACACCAATTCTCGGGTCTTATGGAACTTTGGATTGTGCCAAACAAACCGTATGGTGCCATTTTATGTTTTGGGGTTTTTGGGTTGTTTTCCCGTTTTAAATCAAGTCTCCAGCTACTTCAGTTGTTTAGCAGAATGCTGCAACTCTGTTTTACTGTGAAGCTCCAGAAATGTTCTGTGGACTACGAAACTTCCACCCAACTGCATTAGGGTGAGTAGATATGGACTGATATGTTCATTTGTGGGTGAACTTTTCCTTTAAGAGTATGGGAAATAAGTCATGGCTACAAGCCAGATTTTGGATGGGTCTGCCATGTACTTGTCTGGACAATCATTCACTTTGGCAGCTGGCCAGTCAGGAGTCAGAGGAACAGATTTATTCTAGAAACTAATGCCACAAAAGACACTGAGGTGGGCTCAAATATTTATGTTTTTAGGCCCTACCTTCACATCATTGGACTGATGAAAAGGGATTTATAATGACCTTTAGGTAACTTTATTTGTACACGTAGGTGGTTCGGAAGATGAGGCGTCCTGCTTGACACACATTTTACAAACAATAATGACAATAGTCAATCATAATAGAAGTACTCAAGACTTAAGAGAGAACTAACAATAAAAAACACTAAAATAAATAAGGTAAAACAAATTGGTGTTGCTTCTATAGCATCTGTGCAAATGTTGCTATGACTTTATATCTCTTTGTTTCTACAACTTGGGATTATAAACCTCCATCAGAGGGAAGAAGCTGAAATGAACTGTGTAAACTGTGGGAGTTGTAACTGGGCTGTAACTGTCTGGTGTAAGCTGTGACTCACCGCTCAGTCTACTAGAGCACTTAACATTTTGATTCAGAGAATTTTTGTCAGGTTTTCAAACCATGAAGACAAAAAAGAGAAGTAAAAGATCAAATTGACTCAATGACAGCACGATAGAATGAGGTCATCGTAGTTCTTATTGGCTACATCTAACCACCTTTATCCATATGGATCCCCGGTTAGTTTTTTAGAGAGGACAATTTCTGCAACGTTTGTATGTTAAGAATAAAGTGATACTAAAGTCCAATACAAGGTGACAGGTTCATAAACATAATATGTCATCTGTAGCAGGTCGGTTGGTTCATTTTGAAGAATCCAGCGGTGCCATCGATCCTTGTGTTTCCCAGTCTTTTTTTTAAAATACATTTCCCAGATTTCTGCTCACAGCTCCAATACAGTGAAAGTAATTGACAGCATCTTCTCTGGATTATCCAGAGAAAGTGGGATATCTTTAAAATGTTTAAATGTTACATTTTTTGCACAGTACAGTCCTGACCATGCACCGTTCTTTATTTGGTGGGAGATTAACTGCCATAAATTTTATTGGTGTCACTATTTTCGTTATGGCATTTTCCTCCAAGAAGACACATGAAACAGGAGAAGTTGATACTCTGCTTTAAGGTTAGAGTATTAATGTGATATTACTTTGCACATTTTGAAGATTTACGTTGCTCAAGTGTTTTCTTTTTGTGCTTAATGTCTATTTATGCACAAGTACACGATAAAGATGTAAAACGGGAGTCAAGTTGATTTTTAAATGTTTTGAGTGCAAGTAAAAAAAAAATTCCATCAACCTCCATTTTAATCATGTGGTGGCAAAAATGTAAAAACCTGAGCATCTGCATGGAGAGAGAGCAGGAAGGTTTGGTTTTGGTTTTGTTTTTTTAACCAATTTGGGTGAACTGACCCTTTTAAAGGGAAGATTGCAAAATACATTGTCAGACCATCAGTCAGAAGTCAGTGCCTGCTGACACTATTTGAAAAAGTAGGGAAAAAATCGATAATACAGCGAGAATCAATCAAACGCAGTATGCTGCTGGTCGAGCATAACAAGAGTGAGCTTTATGAATGGGGAGAGCTGTTTCGCAGTCCAGTTTCTGAGGCCCAGAGGAGGGGGGGAGGGGGGGGCAGCCACTCAAGAGTTGGGATAAGGTTACCCACAGAGATTAGTTGACAAGAGTGAGGCAGTGAGAAAAACAAGCAAGCAAGTTAAAGGTCTTAGTTTACCTGGCTCGCTGTGCTTGGCAGCCAATGAAAGTGCTTTGAAACCACAGATTCAAACGGAGCCTGAAACGATCCTCTGCGGCCACATTTGCCAATTCTGTTTCAAATTTGATGAGAACAATTTGAGGTCAGGAGCTCGGTCGCAGAGTAGCAAATGATGTTATTTACACGACTCCCAGACTCCTTTCAAGCCTTTGAATCTGAACCTCGCCGCGGCCGTGCAGCTATGCGTGTCTGTCCGCAGCGACGGGACTGTGGGAATGTCAGCGAGGATATCTCATTGAAGCTAAAGGAGGAGGCATCAGAGGGCGGGCGAGCGCTCAGCGGTTCAAAGGGCCCTAGCAGGCATTTAGGGCTTGACAAAAGAACTTGGCAGATCAGTAAGTGAAGCCCAATGTACTACATTAGTGTCAGGACCCCCTCCGCGTCCCTCCCACTTTGCACTTTCATCTCTGACACGGACATATTGACTTAAAGGAAAGGAGGGGTGTCAGGGCCGCGAAGGAGGGGTGGGTAGCTGCGGTGTGTGTCGGGGGGGGGAATATGTGTCCCATTCAATTCCCAAGGTGAGGCGATTGATGCAGAGGGGTGACCACTGACTCATATAAACCACCCAGAAGCCCTTTTTTTAACTAGAAGTCACAGGCCGACAAGCGTGTGAGACCTGAACAGGATGGCCCTCTTCCTCTCATCTCGCTGAAATCAGCCTCACCCCATTAGTACAGGCTGACCCCACCCCCGCCTCTCCAAACACATCCCTTTTCACACTGTCGGCCGTGCCCTTCTGCAGGCGACTGAAGTCCAACGGCCAACTCGGCTTTAGGTCGTAACGGGGTCGCGACACCTTGACATTGCGGAGGGTGACAGAGAGAGGAGCCAGAGGAGGGAGGGGAGGCCACAGCTACCTCGGAGATCTTTCAACTGAAGGAGAAGGAGGAGGAGAAAAAAGCAGGAAGTGTTTTGGTAATTTGTCCCCCGTCACACGTTGTTTGCATGGAGTCATTAAGGCCCATTTAGGTTTTGTCTTGAAGGGAAGAAGCCAGAGAGTTTTGGGTGTGGGCGCTCTTTTGGGGGAGAGGCAGTGGAGGGAGTGAAGGGTGAAAATTAAAGCGTTGCTCTTCAACAAATCATCTGCGAGCAGCACGGTACACGCAGAACATATTAATGTTTCCACTGACTTCAGTCGCCTGTTTGACATTAATGATGATTTGCTCCGTCTCATCCAGCGGGGAGCCTACAGTTGTCCAAAAACATAAACAAAAGTATGGGCTGTCTTGTTGCTAACACGTGGAAGAACTTTATGTGACTACATGCATTTTAAAGACATCACTAAACTGTTCTTGCTTGGACGGATTCTTTGGCCGTTGCTCAGTACAGAGAATCTGCCAAAACGTCACAGCGCTACAGCCCGCTAACAATCAGCCGACAGACCCCATGTGTGCACAGTTTTTGGCCGGTGTTTGACAGATAAATGTCAAGTCCCCTGGACAAGCAGTGGTAATCAAAAAGTCTGTTTCTGTTCTCAGACTTCTGCTGAACAATATGAGTGCCTTAATGACATAATAAGCCGTCAGAGCTGGGCGGACTGCTGGTGAAAGTTTGGGAAGTGAAATGATGTAAGTGTTCTTTCCTCAGCTCTTTAATTTCTTTTTCCTCCCTGAATTGAACGACCCCATAATTGTTTTCTTGGATTGCTGTAATTACCAAATGAAGGTGCTGGTTGTTTGTAATGTGGCATGAAATGGCTGTGAGACTCACAAACTGACTCATTCACACACAATGTGAGATTATTTGACAATTATTAAAAACACCTCGCTGCCCTGCTGTGTTTTTAAAGCATCGTGAACCTTTGATGGACGGCACTTCATAGATCTCATTAATGACACAAAGGCCCAAAGTAAATCAATAATCAGCTTAAAAGCAGCTTTGAAAAGGTGATACTGTGGAATCAAAAGGATGTCGAAGCCCACCAAGAGTGTGACCCGGACTCACCCACATAATTTGATGAGGACTTTGATTTGAAGTTATTACCTCCATGATAGGGGTGAGAAGTACTAAGTGAGTGTTCAAAGGGGAAACCTGTCAGGCTCATGTTTATCTGATTACTGTGCCGTCTGAAAGGAACTTCCTCAGGTGCAACTGGTCTGTTGTACATTTGTTGTGGCAACACACCAGATTGGTCTCATCTTGTGTAACGATCAAATTCAGGAACAGTTTAATGATAACAATGCTATTTTGATTTTGAAAATTGTGGGAGAGATGCATTGTTTAATAGATGCGATTAATTACATATTTTTTAATGTCCACCTTTCAGAATAAAAGGCATCATTCTCATGTTAAATGGCTTTTATTCGTCTTGCTTTGAATTTGAAGAAAAACATTATTTTACACAAAATATTTTAGACTTGTTTTAAAGTGAGAGTCAGCAGAAATCTGCAACAGACGCATCTCTGTATTGTTTTGTTTTTGGTCAAATGATAAGATAAGTTAGAGATATTATTGATCCCACAGTGGGTAAATTCAGTCGTTAAAGCAGTTCAAGAGTCAGAATCATTGGGAAACAGTGATGAAGTGGTAGATAAATATGAAATAAGACAAAGCAAGACAATGAAATGGGAAAAGATCAAAATAAAGACAATATAAACTACATACACTCAAGTCACATGAAAAGGGATAAAGCAGAAAAGTCAAGTTTTTTCTGCTAGCCTTGTTAAGGACCAGAAGGGTCGTCGTGAGACGGCACTGCAGCCCGCTTGACTCGGTAAAACTGGTAGTGGAAAAACAAATCATCGCGACAAGTGCCAGTGGAAAAGCCCCATTAGTTGCCTGTTGAGGGCGTTATATCCCCTTTCCCCTGGTAGCTGCTATAACTTCAAGGAAAACACAGGAGAGACCCGATGATACATCAGAGAGTGAGGCAGGAAGTCCAGCATCCTGCTAGTTAGCTCCTCTGGTGTTTACCATTGTTTGTTTTCTCAATCGTGATGGAAGACGATTTTTCATTTCATTTTAGTGAAAATCGCTCTCATTTCCTTTTTGTTTCCAAGTGAAGTCAGTGTCACTTAACTCAGTAATCAAAAAATAATTTTCCTAAAGCACGTAAGTCGCTTCAAATCACATTTTAAAGCAACATGTTATGAGTGACCTTATTTCATTGCTTTGATTGAGAAACTTCTAGCGGCAGAAATGGCACACTGTGAACACAGTGGGCTATAATGAACATTTTACATGGAATTAAAGGCCTTTAGTCCTAACCCAGGTTTCGGCAGAGACACGACTAATCCAGAGCAATACAAGAGGTCAGTTAGTCCACTACACAACTCCCTCAGCTCTCCCTTACAATTTAAGTTCAACAATAAGTTGCAGTGGAGTGCAGCTGCGGCACACAAGTCCACTTTTCCCAGTCACGAAAGGTCCCACAGCAGTTGGAGTGGATTCCCTCCTTGAGCTGCCTCTGCTCTGCTAAGCTAGCCTGAACCTGCACTTCCACTCATCCTAATCGCTGAGCCCAATCCATTCCCCTGTCTAGCACCTCTTCAGAGGCCGCTCGCCCCCTTTGTTCTGACAATACACAAACGACCATTCAAATGGAGGGACTCTGTAATCAGTGAAATACTAGCCTCTGGGCTTTGTAGAATAGAAAAAAGGGAGGGACAGAGAGAGAGAGAGAGAGAGAGAGAGAGAGAGAGAGAGAGAGAGAGAGAGAGCAACATAGAAAGAGAGAGAAAATCCATCCATGACCAATCAGCTCTAACTACCTGTCTGGCTTTTTGCTGCAGATGTTATTTGGAAAAGAGAGAAAAAATGTGCCCGTTCCAGATGTAAGATGTACAAAGGGAAGGCAGGCTGGTACCTCCACCCACCAAGAAAAAGGCTGGACCCTCCACACCCATCCAGCTTTGATATGGCTGATGTTGTTTTTGCTCTTGCCTACATTAGAAATATGTGATGGGTTGCATCACCTTAAACTAAATTTAGACAGTGAGAGAGATAAAATAAAACATGATTGATGCAGTCTCACTGTCAAAGCATGCCGAGATCTTACTGGATCACTGGTGCTGAGCTTCACCTGGGAATGATTCTGGATCGTTTATGCAGGTAAAAAAATAGCTCATAAATATTTATATGAATGTGTTTATAGTGGATATAACTCATCTCTGGAAAAAGGGATAGTATTAGAAATTCAGTTCAATGTCTTCAGATTTATAAATCCTGAAATCTTACTACCTATTTGGATCAGAAGTCTTAAGATGAAGTGGATGCTGGTTTGCTGCAAAGGCACCAACCAAAAATATACAAAGGGTTTACTGCATATTGTTCACTTTTGCTTTGCTTTACCTCTTGAGCTCCTGCAACAGAGGAACAAGCTCCAAGTCATGCATCACAATGCAATAGTTTAAAAAAACAAGTTGATATTACCTGAAATCATGAGTGTTGTGCATTTGTTAAGTATGAGTGACTGTTGATCTGAGCCAAAAGAAATAGTTTATTGCATTTGCGTATACGACTTGGTTCATTTACGGCCCTTTTAAACAACCTGTCCGAGGCGGGAACGATGCGCCGTTATTCTGCCTTGCTCTGTATAAAAGGAACAAAGACGGAGGGGGTCAGTGTTGTTCTGCCTCTGAGCAGGCAGCAGGGTTAGTTACTGTACAGCAGTATAAAAAGAGGAAGCCAGTGAGACGGACAGACGTGTGACGTGTTGTCGACATGTTATGTGTGCATCACACCGGGAGATTTAAAAAAGCAGATCACAGCGAACTCAAACAAAAGCTACAGCACTGCATTGTCTGCCATATAACAGGGCGGTAAACTCTTGTCATTGCCATGTTATGCCAGTGTTACTGTTTAGAAAGCGCTGCCCAACCTGAATGTGAAACATCACACTAGATGCTGATGCCGTGTTAAATGTCATGACAGCTGTGCCTCCTTCGTTTGTAGAAGGCTGGCATGCTATCCAAAATCACAGTGTGTGGCGGCTCGTTTGGTTAATTTTAAGAGACAACAAACAAAACAAGCTGGTGTAAAGAAGGCTCTTTGTGGCGGCAGCATCGCATAATCTTTGTGTAAAAAGGGCGAGGTAGGTTGTTTTGTGATCGGTTAGGTGGTGTATTGTTCTTTTTTAATCTTTTATGCCTTAATTTCACCTGTGTGCTGTTGTGCTGGTGATACAGTAAACAGATATAATATGAATTTTATGATGTTGCCGTGCTGAGCAGTTGACAGTCTGGTCAATACGTCTGTATTATTAACTGGATACTGGATAACCTCTGTCTCAGTCAATCAATATTTACAAAATATCTGATTCAAAGATTACCTTGACATTGAGAATTTGATGATACCAAGAATGTATCTGTTACTGCGTCCCTGAAGAACTGCATGCTGGGTGTTGTAATTTGTCAATCAAACCCTCAGTGTTGATACACTGACATGTCAAAGAGCAAGAAACATGAATACTCAGCACAGATATCTGACAGCCAGCTGGTCTGGGGCTGGTGGAGAGCTTTTATTGTGTTGACAATTTGTGTCTCTGTGTCTTAAAAGGACTAACATTGGTTGCTAAGCTAAAACAGAAGCAGTTAAGCCAGTAAATCAGGTTAAAGCCCAGTGCAGCGTTGTGTTGTAGGTGAAATAATGCATTAACTCAACCCCAAATAAAGTGTGGGATGTTTTGCATTGAAAAAAAAAGGAGTACAAAGGAGGGACGAATTACAACTGACAATGTGAATCATATGTGTCTAGAGCCTCGCAGCTTGGCCTACATGTGCTGGGGAGCAGCACAGAGTTAAGTAATGTGTGAATGTGACTCGTATTGTAGAAACGTCAGTATGACATGAACACATTTGAATGTATCTGTGGTTTGCAGAAATGTAAACTGTCAGCTTTTTATTCTGGCGACTGGGCTGTCCATTATGTATCCTGTAGAAAAGCTGACAATGAAACAACGATATCACTGGCACAGAGAGAATCAACCAATCATTCTAGTTGCCATGTTTTGCTTTATCTTCATCTTGTTAAGACCTTGTAGAGAATATACAAGGGAAGCACGACAAGATGCAAAAGTGAGACAACATGCAAGGTGCGTCACGGCCTCACAGACCCCAGGGGCTGAAGTCATTACAGATATCAGCTTTTTCAAGTTTGGTGGCTGACAAATGACCTTGTTGAACCACACTGGTTTGAGTGAGACATGTCAGTCAAATATATGATAAAAGTGCTGCCTCAGGCTGCTGGTGAACAAGGACAGATAGGTGTGAAACAGACAAATGTGCATTTAGTGAAGTACATTTCTGGTGTAGTGATACATTTAAGCTTTCCTGCAGAGGATAAGCAGTGTGAATCCCCAATAGCTGCAGCACATACTCCTTTTATAAAAACAAGAATCACCACATCAGTTTAGCATTTTGTAGACCTAGTCCTGAATTTAATAAAACACTGGAAAGACATGCTGAAGCACAAGGGTCCTTATAGAGGCCCTCTGGTCAGGTAATACTCAGAGGATATTAGCAGTCAAGGTCAGCAGTTCTCCTCTGCTGAGAACCACAACTCCACCCACCTCTGCAGTAAAAGGTTTGAACTGGCAGTTTCAGACCTACTGATGACCCAGTCATTCTCCGAGGAAACCTTTACTGGAGTGGTGTTGAAGCAGGACCTCATGACATCCTTGTGGGCCCGGTGCATCTCACACTAGAAAACTCCAAAAAAGGAGGGAGGCCAGCCTCTTAACCACAAGTCTTGTTCCAGAATCTGTGGTGTTGCTCCATCTTCCACACCAGCTTTGGCTCGCTGACCACCACAAAAGTGGCACATCTGAAGAGTCAGTTGTCTTAATGACATGCCAAAGCCCCTGTTGCGCCTGCTACTAGATTTGCAACCCGTCCTTCACCCACACCTGAACCCACAGTCGGTTAGCCAACAGGGCAACCAGACCCCTCTCCGAAGTCTGGCTCAGGAAATGGCCCCGGTTTCACTGTTCTGAAAGGGCTTGCCTTGGACTCCATCTTTACATGGGACCAATTTGCCACGAGAGACCCTGCCATGTGCTGTTGCCCTTGACCACACAGCTCATGGCAGCACGAAGTATATGTTGAAAACAGGACTAATCAAACAATGAGACAGATTTACTCCAGTCAAGCACAATCCCACACACCCTGTACCCGATCACTGTATATAAAGATGAACAACACATCTCCACTTCTTCTGTCTGTACAAAAATGAAGTCAGAATATCTTGGATACGAGCGCAGCCATCTTGTGCCGGCAACAACTTTTTGAGCCAGAGTCTGTGAAGTAGTGCCGGGGGTTGGATCTGCAGCACAACCGGTCAGCTTTCACAGCATCCTTCAAAGGTTTTATATCATCATTACAAGATAATTAATTGGCAGTAATTACTTCAGAATCCAAAGAAACTGTTGTATCTGTAACTTTTTGGTCGTACATGATTTCTTGTAGTTTCAAGTAACTGGACAGGAGTTTTTAAGATTTTGATGAATGTTTTACCTCTCCACATTCCTTTTAGGAGGGTTTGAATTATTCACCCGTTTAATATGTAATTTGCATCAGTCACATCAAGTCATTGTGATAGTTACCAAACCAAACACAACACTGAGTCATATAGAATCTGGCATCTCACTGGGAATTTTGGTAAAAACAGATTATCTTTTGAAAAACTATGAGCTGCATCTTTATTTTTACTCTTAGTCATACCTTATTTAGTTCAACCTTTACTGAACAGGTAACCTACATTCCAACATATTGTTTCAGTATATATCCAGACAGCTGTTTTCTCAGCCACTTTAGTTAAATTTCAACAGAAAACATTCAGTACTTTTGCAAAATCATCATCAAGTATAACCTTAGAGATGAAAATGTGCGAGATGAGTTGTCTTAAGCATTGCCTGAGCCTTGAAACCCTCCCAGACGTGAGCCTGACAGTCAGAAGCCTCTCCTCTGTGTCAGGGGAAAACAGCTCTGAGTTTGTGGGCAGAGGAATGCAGCTCACATCTTTGCCATAGCAGCCGTAGAGGTAATGCGCTCGCGTGTTGGCGCTTGTCGAGGTGAGTGCACCTCCCTCTTCTGTATTAATAACCGCATGTCCTATTGCTGTACCAACTGGGCTGTGTTTTACTGGGCCAGGGTTTGCTTACGGGAAGATAGATGATGAACTCCCCCACCTCTTCCTCTAATTTACACAATTACTTCCCGTGATGTCTGTTTCGCTGGTGTTCCCAATCCCTGAATGAACAACCCCACCCTGTCATCCCACACATATTCCCAATGCAAAGAGCAGCAAAAGATTTGACTACAGCATTAAAAAGATGACTGAAATAGTTAAAAATAACTCTGTTCACACTATTCAGGATAATGCCACAGAGTTCACAAATCCTGACAAGAAATGAGTTGCCTGAAAGGAGAAGAAGAAGAAAAATGTTTACATAAGCGCATCATCCGTGACAATTGACTTATACATAGAAGGAATTGTTATTAAGATACAGTCAACTGTCAAAATCTTGCCGTGAAAGAGAAAATCACTGGTGATGACAATGATGGCTTCCTTTCCGCCTAATATAAACATACCAGCATGATCACTTTTTTCCCCCAGGGCAAAGTCATTGTTCCATTTTGAAAGCTCTCTGTGAATGCTTGAAATGTTCCCTTGATATTTTTTCCCTCCGCTCGTTTATTTGCTTGTATCCAGGTGATGTGCCAACCTGTCACATCAAGCACAGACGGCCTTATTTCCTCAGAGCAAAGGTCAAAACAATTGTCATGGGAGGTGTGCGTGTGTGTGTGTGTGGGGGGGGGGGGGGGTTGATAAAACACTCTCAGTAGTTTTAGTTTGACGTGTTAAGTACAAACTACCAGAGGAAACACATTGTTAACAACATGCTCACTCAAACAGGCCTCTGACAGGCTTTGACATATTGGGAGACATTTTTTGAGACATCTGTGATTTTAAATTTTCTTTTAAAATAAAAATACAACATTCTTTTCAGTCTAAATCACAAACTTTAACAGAGATTGTATGTTGACATATTTGTATATTAAATGAAATTCAGCTGGTTTTAGTTTCAGTGAAAAGAAACTACGTTGTCCATCTGCAGAGGTGGGAAGTACAAATACATAATTCACTGTACTTCATTTTTCAGGTATCTGTACTTTACTTGAGAATACATTTTTCTGGCAACTTTTTACTTTTACTCTCCACATTTGACACACATATCTGTACTTGTAACTTCTGATCTTTACCAACCCAAAATGTCTATTTGACGTCCTGGGAATGAGACTCAACAATCAACTGTCTTTGTGGTGCGTTTACGAGCAGCCTTGACAAATCCTACTGATTCTACAGTCTTTAAATTACATTAATATGACGTGAAGTTCAGTAGAGATGTTCTTCAGAGGGATACTTTTTACCCCGATACTTTACTGAGACTGTACTTTCTTACTTTCATTAAAGTAAAGATGGATCAGTACTATCTTTACTTTTACTTGAGTAATGAATGTGTGTTCTGCTGCCACCTCTCTCCATCTGTCCAAATCACATTATGTTACATTACATGGCTGAAAAAGAGGGTAATTAAGTCCAAAAATCCAAAAGTTATCTGTCACCGCCACTCGGGGCCGCCAAAGTAAAAAATCTGACAGTGCAGCTTTGAAAAGAATGCTTGTTTTTGTCCCAACTGAACAACCATTACCACCAGTTACATTACTGACTACACTGTAAAGCAGTTACATTACTGACACACTGTAAAGCAGTTACATTACTGACACACTGTAAAGCAGTTACATTACTGACCACACTGTAAAGCAGTTACATTACTGACACACTGTAAAGCAGTTACATTACTGACCACACTGTAAAGCAGTTACATTACTGACCACACTGTAAAGCAGTTACATTACTGACCACACTGTAAAGCAGTTACATTACTGACCACACTGTAAAGCAGTTACATTACTGACCACACTGTAAAGCAGTTACATTACTGACCACACTGTAAAGCAGTTACATTACTGACTACACTGTAAAGCAGTTACATTACTGACCACACTGTAAAGCAGTTACATTACTGACCACACTGTAAAGCAGTTACATTACTGACACACTGTAAAGCAGTTACATTACTGACCACACTGTAAAGCAGTTACATTACTGACTACACTGTAAAGCAGTTACATTACTGACCACACTGTAAAGCAGTTACATTACTGACCACACTGTAAAGCAGTTACATTACTGACACACTGTAAAGCAGTTACATTACTGACCACACTGTAAAGCAGTTACATTACTGACACACTGTAAAGCAGTTACATTACTGACCACACTGTAAAGCAGTTACATTACTGACCACACTGTAAAGCAGTTACATTACTGACACACTGTAAAGCAGTTACATTACTGACCACACTGTAAAGCAGTTACATTACTGACACACTGTAAAGCAGTTACATTACTGACTACACTGTAAAGCAGTTACATTACTGACCACACTGTAAAGCAGTTACATTACTGACTACACTGTAAAGCAGTTACATTACTGACCACACTGTAAAGCAGTTACATTACTGACTACACTGTAAAGCAGTTACATTACTGACCACACTGTAAAGCAGTTACATTACTGACTACACTGTAAAGCAGTTACATTACTGACCACACTGTAAAGCACAGACTTAAGCAGTGATGGAACTCAGTACATTTACTCAAGTGTTGCACTTAAGTACAATTTTGAGGAACTTTTCAGCTACGTTAAACTTCCACTCATTTTGGAAACAAATGATGTATTTTTACTCCACTACATCTATTTGATAACTTTAGTTACTTTGCAGATTGCATCATGCATCAGAGCAGAAGTTACACATTTTTTAGTACATTTATTTTAATGGAAATTAGATACAATTGGACAGAAAAACACCAATAACCAAAGGCCAAAAATCTGAAAAATGCTTGATGTCGGATCGTATCAGTCAACCCATATTATGCAGTATATCTAAATACATGTATAATTCTACTTTGAACTGTACTTTTGATACTACATTACATTATAATATTGCATTTGTTGCCAGACAATTACTTTCGCTAATTAAGTACACCTAATATTAGATACTTTTTACCAAAGTAATATTTTAACTTGATATCTTTATGACTTTTGGCTACTTTTTGCAACACTGGAATAATGATATAGTAATAACATGTGTTAACAACGCCTGTTGTGTAGAAGTGAGTTCTTTTTCAAACTAGATGCACAGATGTGTTTAAATCACACTTCCCTTTGGGTCGTGAGAAAAAAGAGGGCGGAAATGTACATGCCTGCAGAGACATGACCTTACATTTCTTTCCACCAGAGATGAGCATGAAAACATTGTCCTCAATTAGATGTCCTGCAGGTAAACCCCAGGAAGAAAATTTGACTGATAATACACGATTTCATTGAACATTTGCAGAAGCTCAAATGAAGTAAAACAACACCTAACAACAACAAACAAAAAGCTGGAGTTCACACTAACATAGGTAGATAACAGGACTCTCAAAGGTGACATTACTTTAAAAACCCTTAAGATTAGAGTTGTTTTACTCTGCTTTTAGCTATCAAAACTAGAGTTGTGAAAATGCAGGCTGAGTGACAGTAGTGTTAGCATTCCCTGAAGGCAGTTTAAAGAACAGTGTAGGATGAGATTGCATAATATGTGCCTCAGATTCATGGAAAAGAGTGCTTGGTGTTTGAGAAAGATGTACTGACACTTCCAACACGTCTGCAGAGAAGCATGTGGAGCAACACTCTTGGCAGCAGCACAGGTGATTGTATCAAATGGAAATTTGTAGTTTAATTGATACTAGTTGCTACAAGCCAGACTAATAAAGGAGGTGATGACAGGTGACAACACATGTCTGAATTTTAATGAATTTGAGTGTTTGTTTCTTCAAGGTTATGTAAACAGATCTTTTTATAAATGACTGAACTGATTGATGGACTTTGACTTGGAAACAAATTTAATCTGACAGTTTTAAATAAATGTCAATTATTTCTGATTAAATTCTCAAATGAGCAATCAGTACTTTCTGTAGAACAAGAGCATTGGTTTTATGGGGTTTGCATTTTGTTGTTGTTGCTTTCACACTGTTCTGTTGACCACACATTGTTTGGGTTGCCTGTCCTTCTTCAAGGTCTCCATGCTTGAGAGAAGGTCCTGTGGGTAGGTTCTACCTATCTGGCGACACCTGAAGCTGCTCAACGTCCTCCTTAATCAACGCATCCTCATACTTAAACAAATGAATAGGTTGATTGCCAGTCACTCCCAAAATGACATGCATCACCATTCCCAAAATAACTTGAACGTTGCAGCATACCAGCGACAGGTGCGCTGAACCCTCATCACACAGTAGCAGTTTGGTTAGGTTTAGGAAAAGATCATGGTTTGGGTTTAAATAACTATGTAACTTGCATATGTATGTAACTTAAGTAACATTATCTATGTGATGACAGTTTACTATGTAATTAAGTTAAAAATACTCACTGTTGACTTCCGGTTTCACATGAGACAAGATAAAAGTCCTGTGTTTATTTGACCTGTCCAACCACCCCATCCTGCTCGTTATGTGGTCGCTCTTCATACTCACCTGATTTCTGCCTTGGCTGCCATAATACTTAATACGGCCACTAGAAGTCGCTGCATGACAATAAACGTAACTATGGGTCATAATAACCTGCTGGTACATTCGTACAGTTGTACATTTCTGATGAGTACGGGCTGCCTGCATCCACATCTTTACCAAATATGATCAACATTTATCTGTTTTGTCCTCATCTGAATTGAGGAACTAAGGACAGAGGCTGCCGGAGGCTGAACAGATTGTAAAGCCCCTTGAGGTAAATTTGTGCTTTTGGGCAATATAAATAAAAAATTGGCTAAACTTGCAGCTAAGATCATCAGCACCACTCAAATCCAACTTTCAGAACTTTACAGTCGTGCAGTAGAAAGAAAAGCAGTTTGTGTCACTGAGGACCCTTCACACCCCCTTCACCGCTCGTTTCAGCTGCTTTATTCCCACTGCCATAAGCCATTTTAAAGAAGGCAAAACAGACACTACTCTTTTAAAGTAGCTTTGCACGCGTGCTTTTAACTGGTGTGTGATTTTATGTGAGTCTCATGGGAGTGAATGTTTTCTCATGTTGTTTGAGCCCTAACCATTGGTCATTTTCTGTCGCTATGTGATAGACAATAAAGTTTCTTGAATCTTGACCAAAAGTTGGTGGCTGCAACATGCCAGGAAATGCAGCAATGCGCTAAAAAAGACAGTGTAGAGGAAGACAACAAACAAGCTAACATGGATGTAAACCATGCACAATTAAAAAGTATTCTAAAAATCTTCTGAAAACGTTTCATGAGAAAGTTTGGTGTTTGTTGGAACTCAAAGAAATACAATAGATTTAGTCCAGAATCACTTAATGTAAACTGACTGTTGCAGCCACAAGCTGAGAGAGTTTGAACATCATTACTGGAGTTGTATAAGTCCCAAGATTATCCTGGCAGACGTTGAGTATATTTCTGGTTTTCATCCGTGGAAAACCAGTCAATTTTGCAGCCTTTTCATTTGCATATATCCACACAAAGTGTTCTGTCATGGCTCATTAACCAGGTAAATCCAGGTGAAAGTTCTAACATGTTGTTGCTTTCATCAATTAAATCCACTACAATCATGCAGAAGAGACAAAAAGAGGAAGAGCGTAAGCTGAAATAAGTAGATGGTGTTAAACAGGGTGAACTTTAATTTGGAGTACAGCAGATCTTTTTCTGCTGTTTCATCCATTTTGCTTCACAGTAACATTGTCCCTGGAGGCTGGTTCTCATTTTGTAATGTAGTCTGATCTGTCACTTGTTTAACATGGCATGTTGGTTTATATTACACAGTGTTGCAATCTTTCAAAAGTGTTTTAAGGACTATCTAAAGGTTCTTGCTGCTTTCACAACAGATTGTTTGAATGTACAACAACAACCGTAGCTGTTATCTACTGTACCTTCTTCACCCACACCTGTTGTGACAACAATTATTTGTGTGCAATCATGTCTGGTTTGCAGTTGTTTATATATTTAAAGTTGTAATGAACACAACTTCCCTGAAGCTGCAAGTTTTTTAATTGAAATTTTGAAAAAAAATCAAAAGCAAATTATACGGTACAAATGATTCACTGTGGTTGAAAGATTATTTAATCTGTCCCCCCCCCCCCACACACACACGCACGCACACACACACACACTCACACGCACGCACACACACACACACACACACACACACACACACTCACTCACTCACTCACTCACTCACTCACTCACTCACTCACACACACACACACTCACTCACTCACTCACTCACTCACACACACACACACACACACACACACACACTCTCACACACACACACACACACACACTCACTCACTCACTCACTCACTCACTCACACACACACTCTCACACACACACACACACACACACACACACACACACACACACTCTCACACACACACACACACACACACACACACACAGGCTTGAGGCTTTTAATAAGGCAGATGGTAGAACAAGCTGGTTTTATTCAACACAAACTGTCGTTCTGTGCTTCACTCACACGTTCTTCATAGGGGGCACAACCACACTCACAAAAACAAAACACACCTGTTCTCCTCAGAGCACAATCACACACACACACACACACACACACAAAGGTTGAAGAGATCGTCCTCTGATGTTTATGACTGAGAACACACTGTCATGACTGTCCTGTGCCATATCGTGTGACTGCTGGATTAGAGGAAAGGGCGATATTTCCCTAATGGCCTAATGTTGTGTTTGGCTGCTGCCACACGAAGGGAAGTGATACCTGCTGTCTCACATGTACAGGACACCTGCCTTGTCCCTGTGTGCTTTAACTGTTATAGTAAGGCACTTACACTAACAGAGTAAGAAGAACCATATGAGGGTCAGTCAGGGGTGGACTGGCCATGTGGCATACCGGGCATCGTCCCGGTGGGCCGTTGACCCAATGTGGGCCGGTCCGGTCCGGTCCGCTATGTTTTTTGTTTTTTTTAGTTTTTTCTTCTTCTCTAAATTCCCTCCAATTGGCTACAGAGGGCTATCAGTGTGTTCCCAGCATCGACACATATAATTGGTCTATTGTTTGTCATTGTCAATCAATCATGGGCTGACAGTGCTGTCAATCACGACACGAACCAGGGGGGCGGGACCTCGATGGGCGGGCCGGGCTGCTGCTGAGCCAGTAGTAACGTTAGTGAGTGGTGGTAGTGAGCGTCTTCCAAACTGTGTCCGCTACTTGAAATGGATAAGAGGAAGAAACAGCTGAGAAACAGCGATTAAAAAGTCGAAGTCTCTGGAGGTGGAGGCTGCTAAATGTGCGAAGTTGACGGAGCTTTTTGGTGCCGGGACCAGTAACACCGACCCACCAGCAGCCACAGGTGCTGCTGCGCCGGGAGACGAGGGAGGAGGACCTGACGATGATGAGCGAGTGGAGGCAGACAGGGTGAGTAACGTCAGCCTGGGGCTGGCTCGGCTAAATGTTTGAGACACGTCCAAAACAAAGTAAAAGACGTTTTTACATTGAATGTGATGCGACCTCACTAACATACTGATGAACGCGGCTGCCGCTAATGCTAACGTAGCTGCCGCTAATGCTAACGTAGCTGCCGCTAATGCTAACGCGGCTGCCGCTAATGCTAACGTAGCTGCCGCTAATGCTAACGTAGCTGCCGCTAATGCTAACGCGGCTGCCGCTAATGCTAACGTAGCTGCCGCTAATGCTAACATAGCTGCCGCTAATGCTAACGCGGCTGCCGCTAATGCTAGCGTAGCTGCCGCTAATGCTAACGTAGCTGCCGCTAATGCTAACGCAGCTGCCGCTAATGCTAACGCAGCTCCTCAGGGACTGAAGCCGTTATTTTCTAACTTTGACAATCTAACATGTGGCAGCACATCAGCCCGGAGTTAAAGGGCTGTGACTGTTGGTAGCTGTGGTTGATTTTGTTCAAATATGCCGAATTGTGATATTATGGGTTATTATTGTTCAGATGATTTAGCTAAGCTAGCTAACAGATGCTAACGTCAGCGGTCTCTTGTTGCCATAGCAACAGTAAACATTCACGTGGCCTGATGAGCTGTAAACAGAGATGCAAAACACAAGTAAACCTGTAGGAAATAATAAGTTTAATTTGCAATATTTGCCATTGAATTTATTGTAATCTTTCAATTAATTTATTGTTTACTGAGGTGATAACTATCTAATAGGTATAATTTGTGTGTAACTTTAATGTGTGTAAATGTGTTACTTTTACTGTAGTTTTCAAATGGCTGTGTATAGTGTTAGTGTATAGTCTTGAGCATTTTCGGTTCACAAAGATCTGCTTTTTTAAGTAAAGTGTCCTAATGAAAACACGACAAAGCCATTTGACTACCTTGTTCATAAATGATGGTGTCAGGACTTTTTTTTATGACGCACACACTTTCATTGATAGGAATACTTGGTTTTGAGGAATGACCTCTATTTTGAGCATGTGACATGCTTTTGCAGGTTATCAACAAGGTTTTGCAGTTTGTACTAATTGTTTTGAGAAATGCACCAACTGTTGTGCAAATGTAAGTAATGATGTGAGAAAAACTCCACCCCGTCTCTGGTTTTGGGTTCTTCCCGTTAGTCTCGTCCCACCCCTGGTCATGACATAACTTCTGTTGTGATTTGACACTATAATGAACAAAGATTGATTGGTTGATTGCTATAGCTGTCAGTTTTAGTCCTTGAGTTCATAGCTACGTGCTTTATTTGTTAACTGCTATCAAGGAATATGACTCTCCTTTGTAGTATGTGTGAGAAAGGACGCCACGAGATTTGTGGACTTCTACGTGGTGTCCGCTGATAATGTAGTGGGCTGGTCTGGACAGAAAATGCCAGAGCTGAATTTTTGTCCCAGTCCACCCCTGGGGTCAGTTCACCCAAATTACTGAAGAAACACCTCACTTACATCTCGTGGTATCTGGATAGTTTAATTTGTCCAAAGATATCCGTTTCTTATTTCTGCCTCCATCCAAAAACCATCAGAATGAAAATGAACAGAAATCGCTTTGAATCGTTTTCACTGGAACCACATTTTTATTTTAAGAATCATTCCCGGTGAGAACTGTAATGTTCTGTATTATCCAGAGTATTGAAGACTTTATTAATGGTCGAGACAAGACGCCACTAGAAGGTATTTTTTGTTACTAGGGTGAACGCACCAGGTTGAGCGTTGTGTTCGACCCAATCACCAGAATGAATGTTGACATTTCTTTATGTTCAAGTTACAATTTTTGCCTATGGTCCTGTGAGGTTAGGTTTAGGAAAAGATCACTTTTATTCCTTTTACTTATAATGACTCATTGAATCTGACTTTTTGTGTTTTTTAAATTTTCTGTTCTGCTTTCTGGTTTTAACTCATCGTAGACGAGGCGTCCTTGTGTTCAGCTCGACTGTTGAGAGTTTATTCTGTAATATTGTCTTCCTGAGTTTCCTGCTTTTGTAAACTCTGTTTTTAAAGGTGCTATATAAATAAAGTTTATCATATTATTTATTATAAAATACCGTGGCTTTGTTGCCACAAACATGGCCGGAAATTGTCCTGGCATTTTGCCTGTAATATCCGGTTCTGTTACCACTACCTCGGCCAGGAAATCTTTCATTAAAAATAGTAGTTTCACGCTTACAAAAGTTGAAACGTTGTCTCGAACAGTGGTCTCTGGTTTGGCAGCTGTGTCAACCACCCACTTCCTGATGTGAAAGTCAGCTCATGTGCATGAATTTGAACATGATTTTACAGGTAATATTGATATGACACGTATAAAACATACAAATTGAATTTAAACATGGTTTGCAGTAATGTACAATGCCAACATTTTATTCTGGCAATTGGGCTGCTGTTCAACCACACCTACAGTTCAAAACCAGTGCAGATGTTTCGTTTATTGCATTTTGTCTATTGTGTTTAAGTTCACAATGTCAAATTACAGATGGAGCGAGACTTGTAAAAAAAGATATACAGGCGTACTTATGAGAAAGTTTTTCTTTATGAGGATTTCTTTCCTTTTTCCGTTTAACCAAAAAAAATATTGTATGAAGGCAGAAATAAACAGACAACAGGCACCAAGAGGATGGACTGGAAGACAAGTCCAATATCAAGAAAACTTAAATAAACAGCTTCTTTCTCAGTGCCAAATACAACTTAATACCTTTCTAACCTGCCTCTACAAGGGACTTTTGTGTTGTCTGTGGCTGTTTCCTCTAGATATCTGTCTTCTCTGGTATCTACCACCCAACTGATGCTCATTTTATTGGATATTACTTTTTCAAATGGAATTAATCGCCTCAAGTGTCAATAATCCATTTTTTTCTCCGATGAGGTACCCGGGCAACTTGCAGGTTTACCATTCTTTATATAAATGTGTGTGAGAGAGAGCTTTTTGTGGTGTGTCTGTGTGTCAATACCTCCAGGCTGGTTCAGTCAAACCCTGGACTGGAATTCAAGTGAACCACAAAGGGGGGATTTCCACGTGCCTCTCAGTCGTCTTGTTTGGAACATAAAATTGTGCGTCATCCCGCGGCTGCATCCGCTAGTGCGCCTCACTTCCTCGTGGCTACGGGGCAAAAAGCGTTCAGCTGGCAGTGAAGTAATGCCTGACTCACAGTTCAGGTAAGAGCTTAATCAATTTATATCATTATGAAGTCTTGCTTTGAAGTCAACGCCCGGACTTCAGTGCCACCCAGTGGTGTCAGCAAAGATAAGTGGTTATTACAATTAAAGGAAAAGTTCATATTTTAGCAAGTATGTCTAAAAACAATTTCAGCCAGAAAAAGTTCAGCCGAAGCTAAAATGAGCTTTCAGTCAAACAAGTGGGTGTTTTCCAAAGTTCAAGTCTTCTCTGCATGATACAACCTTTTTGTTGTTGTCTATCCTTGCGTCGCAGCTCAGTTTCTGTTGAAACACAAAAAGCAGTCCAACTGTGGAAGACACCAATTTCATCTGTCTAACTGAAGACTGCTGAAGCCTCTTATTATCTTTATCTGAATTTTTAAAAGACATTTTTGCACAGAGCAGTGAGGTTGGAAAGACACCTGACAGTTAGCAATAGTGGCTCGGACTGAACCACAAACCCAGAGTGTCGCTATTTGTCGACCTGGGAATGAAACTCAACAACTGTTTTTCTCCAGAATCGCTTACTCCACCTTTGGCCGTCTAATTATTTTAGCTGTGCTTGTACATACGGATGGGTAACTCCATTTATAGCAAAACATATTTATAAGTTCAATGTATGTTTTGTATGCAAAAATCTTAATTTGTAAAGTCACTTGTGACTAAAGCTGTTAAATAAATGCAGTGAAATTTTCCATCTAGTAAAGTACCTCCAATTTTCACAAAGTACTTGAGTAAAAGTACTTTGTTACATTCCATCTCTATCAAAAATGTCCAAGATCATCAAGCAGCATGTCCACTCATATTGGTCTTTTTTGTCCCTCTCACAGTCCCCAGCACAGACATGGTTGCAAAAACACCGGCAGTTTATGTGGAAACTCAGCTGGTGCCTGCTCAGGCCTGTGAGAGCTGACCAATCAGAGCAGACTAGGCTTTTCAGGAGGGGGGCCGAAAAGAGACAAAGGGTGAATAGAGGTGCTGCAGGAATGGAAAGTTTAAGATTATAAGATTATGCAATATTACATTTTTTAATATTAAAGCAATTCTAGTTGAAACCCAAAATAAAAATCAACAAAATATGGGACCTTTAGATAGTTTAGCTGCCTTTTATTTTTTCTTGGTCTACAGGTAAAACACTTTTAAATGAGGGACTCAAAACCAGCTGGGATTCACTTTATTCAGGTAAATATTACAGGTAGGATAAAAAAAAAATGGATGGATATGTTCATCTCGACAAATCATGAATGAATGTCCACCATCAGCAATCATGCATTAACTAATCAATAAAATTTGACTAAACAGACAAAATGCACTTTCTATCAACACATGTTGAGTCGGCCCAACCATCATTTTCTGTCATCAATTCAGATTTCACAATAGTACAGTGTTACAATTTAATTTGCATTGACATATGCAGGAAATATGCACCTTGTTTCTTGTCAGTTCAAAGTAAAGAT
Source organism: Pagrus major (assembly GCF_040436345.1). Taxonomy (NCBI): domain Eukaryota; kingdom Metazoa; phylum Chordata; class Actinopteri; order Spariformes; family Sparidae; genus Pagrus; species Pagrus major. The sequence continues at coordinate 37,722,090 of NC_133232.1, forward strand.
GCCTCTAAACACACACTGATGTTTCACAGCAGGTATTTCAGATCAGACATGAGGCGATATCGTAGATAAAGGAAATACAGAAGGGGTCATCAATCATAGATACATCTCAGAACTACTTAGTCTGATACAATAGTAGATATTTACTTATTATTAAGATAATAATTAAAAAAAGATTTCATACATAATAATGCTGTTCTAAACTCAACGTTCTGCAGCGCTAGTAGCCTTATAGGGAGCAGTTAAATTTCAGTGTTTGATGCTAATTGTATTTCCAAAAGCCAAATTTCAAACACTTTTTTTTGTTATTACCAAAGTGATTAAAACTTGGACATGTGTTGCTAATTGAAAATTACTCCCAATCAAAGGACAACTAATGTCAGGTTAACACAAACAGTATTTAAACATTTTAAAAAGGGGTTTTATACTCAACACAAAACACTTCTACACCAAACTAAAACAACAATTCAAATAAAGATCACGACAACAGATCCAAGCTGCAAAACCAGCTATTAGCAAGGGCGGATTTAGCACACACTCAAAAATATAACTTTTCAGCTGCCGTACTTGTTAATAAACGCAAGAGATTTATTCACAGAGAAAAGTTCATTAAGTTTGATACGAGGGAACTATTAAAAATCATTGAAGAAGGACTCATACACAACCTACCTGCTCCTACTGAAACCTTACAAGCAGGACATCACAGATATTTAAAATGCGATGCCTAGGTCGATTATCAGGGTGACTTTATTGACCTAAGTTTAGTATTAGAGTTTCAAATATCCTTTAAAGACAACAGCAAGATTGGACCTAGCTATTTGATTGGTTAAAGATGGTATCCATCTGCCAACATTTGGCTCATAAAAGGCATTATACTGGATCATAAACACATTATAAGCACTGAGCAAGTGTAGCTTATTGTCACCAGAGCACCGATATACAAGAGTGCAAACAATTATGGGGCTGAGTTCTTTATGGGGTTTCTGTAAATGACGTCATGTCGCGCTGATGTAATTTTCTGATCTATACCTTATGATTATGTTGTAATAAATAAGATAATCCACGTTAATCACAGGCTTGTGATCTGTGTTTAGTGCATTAGAGCACATTGACATGCACTAAAAAACAGCGTTGGTGCCACATTGTAAAGAACCTCCTGGAGCTCGTTAACAATCTATCAGCCTTGTTTTTAACTTTTTGTATGTATTTACTTTAAAGAAAAGCATTTTAGTCCGGCCAGCTGTTGTTGGTTTTATAGAGATCATAATACTCTCATGAACACTTTTGATACAGATTATTTTTGGCTGAAATTACTGCATTGACTACTCTCTCAAATAATGACAGACATAAATAGCTTCACACTCCAAACAAAATGCTTTTTGAGATGGGTCCAGTCAGCAGGTTTGTAATATTTTCAGGCTCTCTGGGTACTTAATTATATTTGTTTTGGAGTATAAAAAAACCCAAACATTAACAATGACACCGCTCTCAGAAATGTCAGGTGTTTCTGGTAAAAACATGGGATGAAACATTTCTTATTTACTCAACAGATTGGTTAAGATATGTAATGGTAGTAGTGTAAAAACTGCATGTATCCATGAACGTAGTTTCCACACTCCTTTTTTAAGGGAAATGTTTTATAAACAGTTGAATCTATTTGCGTATTTGCTTTATCATTGCAGGAAACAAAGTAACCCTCACTGCTGTTCAACAAGTTGTTAAAAAATACAGTTCTGCTGCTGGATGACTAATCTGAGTGTACAAGTTAAAAAAAAAACACATTCCTGTACAATATGTATAAAGCAGACAGATAACCCTCAGCATGTTTTGCAAGCTAATGCCTTGTAAAGCCAAACAGAAGCTAAAATAAGAAAACAAGATATTGTCACTGTCCCTCAGTATCAGCGTTCCTAGCCATCTTTGTTTATACTGCTCAAATTCACACAAACTGGGACTCTGATTTATCTCAGTTTACAGTAGAGATATTTAAAGGCACATTCTGCAATATCTCCTATTGCATTGTTGACTTGACATGGACACACAGTGTCATGGATGCGAAGCACCTGAAACCAGGCTCAGCCAGTATTAACAATTTTCAGAGTTTCATTCTTGCAGTTCCAATGCAAACATGCAAAAATATGTCATGAAAGTAAGATGTCTGCATGCTGATCTCACCTTCTACAGGCAAGGAAAGGAATAGCTTCAGTAATTTGACAGTTACACCACCTGCAATTGCTGTCATTTTTATAGCCGTTTGATGATTTATAAGACCTTGTAGGATTTCAAAATGTCTAGCGACTCCTTGTGGTAGTATCACAAAACTAAAGCTACTGTTGCAAACCTCACAGATGGCAGCTTTTTTGGGCAAGACCAAGAGGCCATATCAAACAAAAATTAGCCATGAATACCTTAACCAAGTTCTGTCTTTCTTTGGCTTTGAATACTTGAACTATAAACTTGTTGTCACTTGATAACTTACATATCTGCTATTATTGCAGATGTTGAAATCTGCAGGTGCATTTATTGCGTGTAGGTGTTGAAAGTGCAACAGTTATTCCTTTTCTGTAGATAAGCAACATAGGGTACTTTTCATTATGCTAACATGTCTCCCTGCTTCCCTCTCTTGCCTTTCTTCCATGCATCCTAACTCCTGCCGATAAGAATATGAGAAATAGATCCATGGAAGACAAGCAAGTGAGGGAAGCGAGGAGAAACCCATGTTTCTCGCTCTAACCTGGTCCAGAAGCCTCCTTCCTCCTTGAGTTGAATTTAAGGGATTGCAAGATCCTCCGTGATGGCAGAGGGGAACAATTTCCCAGTCAAGGTAGGAAAGAGGACGCGAGGAAGCATGGGACGATGAAAATGTTAACATTTCCTATCAGATTATCCTGACCATTCTTGAAATGTCACTAAAACATACATAACTATTTTTATTGCATTACGGGGTGCCTCATCTCCTGTTATTTAGTTTGGAATCCATAGTACAACTTTTTTCCAGGGACATACAATGAGCAAGCTGGGCCTCCAGCATCAGTGACCTCCTCCTCGTGGCAATTCAAAATAAATCAGGAAATCTATATAACACTGTACGTTATCAAGTCAAACAGCTTTTTCAAGTCACTCAACTAAGAATATTCGCAATTATCCTGATAATGGAAGTTCAACATGATCAGTGTTCAGATCTGATTCTTATTTATCGTCTATAATGAAAAGCAACCATAGACATGTGCAGGTCCTAACTGGTGGTGCCATTACTTTCCTTCCCTGTAGGTGGTGATGAAGTAGACTGCTTCCCCTTGTGGAAAATCTGCAGGCTACTAAGTGTGAATGAGTGAATTTGTGAGTGAATTACAAACCAGCTCCAGAGCGTGCTTCGCATCTACAAAAAAAACAATGACACCTGAATCATTAATGGCTTTACCCATTTTCAGTCCTGTTCACTAGAAGACAGAATTTCAGTAGAAATGATGACATAATAAGGCCAAGTAGGAAATCTCGCTGACTGTGCCTTTAAATGTCTTGCAGGATGCAAAACATGGAAATGCTTCAACGTTTGTTACTTCTTCTCGTTCTTCAGTGTTTGTACAAAACTCCAAAGGTCCTTGACCACCTGAGGAAGGTGCAAAGAGGGGAGAGAGGGGTAACAACAGAAGAGAAGAAATGAATGATAAATCATACAAATGAAGTGCTATACAGCGTTACACACATGACTCACTCTTACTCCAACGTGCTTTTGTGCGTCTGGCCTGTGGGAACGCTGAGTTTAGATGGGGCTGTTGGGAAACGACGAGGGGTTGGGTGGGGGCAACAGTACATACCAGAGTATATGACTAGGTGCTCCAGGTCTGACAGATCTCAGCCTTGGCTGACGAAACCAAAGCACTTCCACAGATGTTTCTACACACTGGGATCAACAAGCTCTCCCCGACCCGACTCCACCCCCACTCTTTTCCCTGTCCAACTGGCCCTCGTGTCGCTCTAAAGAGCTTTCACCTGCTCTCAAAGCTGTACAGTTAGCATTTTATCACTATAATGCAATCACAAATGAATGTTCAAATAGCCCTTTTCAAGTGATCGCCTTCTTACAGATGCTTTGATACTTAAAAAACACAGCTTTCCTTTCTGACACAGTGCCTGAAGTGATTTAGTCTGTGGTGATAATCTAAAGGTTTTTGGGCGATTAATTCATGCTCTGCAAAATAATGTGCAGTGGCTGTCGTTTTTCTTCTCAAATGACAAGCAGCATTAGAAAAGATTTAAGTCCTGCATTTAGAAAAGCCCCTTGTTTTTGGGTTGGTCAAAGGCCTTGAATGTGAAAGAGATTGGTACCATCCACATACCACCAGTCCCTTCATTAGGGCTACAAAAGACACACAATCCAGTAAATCACTGAGAAAGAGTTTGCCTTGGCAGGTATACTCCCATTCCATCTCGAAAGAGCCCGCTGACACCAAATGAATATAATTCAAAGAGAACACGCTGTGCTGGAGAGACGTTTGAGGCATAATGGACAGTGTGAGGTATGAAGACAGCGTGAGGAACAATAATGCATTCCTGGGTATCTATCATGGCAAAAAGCTCTTACAGTGACTCCTAACACCCGGCAACTGGAATATTTCTAGAAAACAAATAACTCCATATGGCTACGTGTTTGAGAGACAAAATACACAGACTGCAAGAGCACAGAAGCAGGAACATGATATAAAGTGCACATGAGATGTCAGCGTTGAAAATGTAAAAAAAAAATCAAATTAAATACAAAAATACTCACGATCATATACACATTATATATGAAATGACTCATGATTACTTACTTTTTTGTCTGAGATTTTAAAAGAACTCTTCACGAAATTCTCAAACTTCTGCTCTGTCTTGGGTAGGGGTCTTCCCTGATGAAGAAGGCCATTAAATCATCAGCTTAACCGTGCGTCAGACATTCAATTAAGAGTGGTAATTTGCAACAAGGGGATGACAGCCTTACCTCCTTGGCCGCTGTTGACAATTTGCTCTTAATCTCATTCAGAGAGGGAGATTTAGACGGGCCGGCCTGGGGTTTGTCTTTTCCTGGGGCAGGTGTCTTAAAAAGATATATATCACTTAGATAAGAAACACTGATTGATATGTCAAATAGAGAGAGATTTACAATGGTGTAGATAAAAAAGATAACTTCATATTAGGCTGCAATATTTCTTCTTCTGCTCTGCACTTGCTTTTGAATTTCACACAAAAATTGCTAATTCTAACTTGTTGTCCATTTGCTGACCAACAGCTACAGCCAGTCTGGGCTGCAGCCCTATCGTGACCCATTTTGTCTGGGTCTGTGTTTACAGGCTTGGCATGTGCAACCAGCTGGAAGAAGATGAAAGCATCAGAAAGGACAACAAATTCTAGCCTAATTACACCATCTTTTTTATGTTTTACAAATACATCAGGTACAAATTATGCTTTAATTGTTTGCAAGCAGGAGAGGGCAAGCCCCGACTCTCCAATGAGCAATAGAGATTGTTTGTCAATGGTGTTTTTCCCTTGATGGTAAATCCCAAATGACTGAATCAATTTAAAAGAAAAAAGGTCAAAGTGCAACCAATGTTCTTGTGCTTGTTTCTCAATAAAAGTTATACTGACAAATCAAATTAATGACTTCAACAAGTGAAGATGACATCTATGGATAGTCAAGACTAAAACGATACCGTCACAAACAACCTTGATGCTTTTCCAGCACACAAAGAGTCCGACTGTGTTTGTGAAGATGAGAGCAGCATGAGCACGGAACCAGCGGACTCACAGGTGTGTCCAGACCTGGGCAGCTGAGGCCCCAAAGGGCCTAAATTAGTGTATGAATGTGACACAACAACAACCATATGCCGCGACTGCATGTTACACAAGCCACAGAGCTTGTCCCTACATGCAAAGCCAGTGTGGAATCCAGTGAAATTGCAGGGTTTCATTGATAGCCAGAGACGCATTTAAAAGAAGAGGGAAGGCATGAATAAAGCAGCTCTTTACCCCTGTGAGTCAAAGATAAGCGAACCCTCATGAGCAGATGGACAGCTGTCCTGTGATTGAATTTCGATCTGGTTGTAAACAGGTTTGGTCAGGTTTTCTACTTACTGGTCATGTTACTTAAACCAAAACATGTCGAAAGCAGAAACTGTTTATTTCTGCAGATTTAGGCTGCTATAAACACTGATTTGTCATAAATGACCTAATATCTTTGTAGGGCTGTCCTGAAAAACAATTTTGTCAGTGAGGATTACCCAAGAATATTCAAAGCTTGGATGGGGAACAACATAGGCTCTCATACTTTCCTGAAACTTGCGGTCATTATTTACTAGTCAGCCCAACATTGTGTTGAATGTGCAGTTTTATCAGCCTTGTAATCAGTAGCTTCAGTATGCCACATCATAGACATGTACACTACGTCTCAAACCACTGCACATGGTCTTGAGCTTGGGTAATCAAGATGTAGGAAAAAGTGCAGGTCACCATTTTGCATTTAGGAATGGATAAGTGGAATCAAAAAGCAGGTTTCTTAATTTCCCCAGTTCTTATACAATTGGAACGATTTGATTAAGTTCTGACCCGAATGGGGTTGTAAGTTTCACCATGTTCAACAGTCACCATGTGTCACTACTTGATACTTCAAAACCTTTAGCAACTCCAGGCTTTGAAAACAAGTGTAAGACTTGAAATGGTTAAAAACAGGTGGAATGATCTTGACAAAATAAATTCCCTCTCAGGTTTGAAAAATGCAATTATCTGTCCCTGTCCCCAAGAGATCAGCATTTAATTGCGCAGATCAAAAGGTATAAAATGAAGAAAACCTTGACACACACATACCTCACTACAGAAAAAAGAGCACATATGCTGCTGGCTCCCGGCCAGACAAATGCACTGCGTATTTATTATTTATGGGCAGCTCTCTACTTCCAAGGGACAGCTGTGGACCTGAAACAGCTGATAAACACACAAAGCCAGCAAGCTTTTTCATCTGGGCCAGACACTGATTACAGATACCAGAGACATGGAACTTAATCACAAGCACGCTATCATTTGATGCAATCTCTTGTCTTCAATCCAGTGCAAACACATGGTTGTGACACCTTTGCTCATCAGGTCTGTCTCGGGGTGGTAATTGTCATTTTGTCGGAATGAGAGCCTGGAGGCCCATGTCTGTGGAAAACGTCAGGTCACTGTGACTCAACTTGTATATGTAAGTAAAGGGGTTGGTCTTCTGGACATTTTTCATGCAAAACAAGTCCAATCAATAGAGTCATAGTTATAAGCAAACATCCTTACACTCACAGGAAAAGTAAATGAGTGCTAACAAGACAGGCACCTGCTCTAACACATGTCAATCAGTCGCTAAAACAATGACTCACACCCTTTTGGGATAAGCCTGAGCGGAGTGGTTAACAACTTTACGACTGTGACGTGTGCTCGAAGGCATCAACTTCTTCTCCAAACCCATCAATCAAAAGACACCAGCTGCAAGATAAAGTTACTTCAGATCAGCACAACTCGAGTTAGCTGGTTCTCATGTCGAGCCTGTTATGCAAGAAGGTGCAGCTACATGCTGGGCTGCGAGAGGCGAGAACTGCGGCACTGGCAACAGATCTGACAAGCCAATCTAATGACCAGTCACCTGCATTTAGTAAAGAAAAAACAGACATCCACGCCCGCTTCCTCGCTCCTCAGGGGCATCTGGAAGCGCAAGCTGCACCAGACATCAAACGCTGGTAATGAGAGCAATTGGGAGAAGGTGTGTCCAGGAAGTGAGGGGTGTGAAGAGGTTGTAGAGAGCGAACAGTTGTTGTGCACAAGTGGAGAGGGGATGGGGCCAGTTCAAGCTCCACGGGCCAGAAAGTTAAACTGGCGGGATGGTTTCAGCGGTTCAGCTGCCCGTCGGCTAATCCCCCAGAGCATTTCAAGAGCCACTGTGTTATGTCTGGACAACGGCCACTACAGAATTAGCTGCACTCTCCCACACACTAAGAACGCCGGCCCTGGGGGGAATCGCTTTCTCGCCTTAGGAATTCAGCAATCCTGCAACTCCGTGTTTAACATGATGAGAATTACACAGCTTTCTTTCAAGACGACAGACATGAGGTGACAATGTTCTTATGTGTTAGATGGTCTGCCTTTAACATAAGTCATGTCTTATCAAATCCAGTCAACATTCATTTTTATCACTGTAACAATTTGTAAAGAGAGTCACTTGCAGATTTGTATTCCCTCGTGTGTGTGTGTTACAGGGGGTGGGGGGGTGGGGTGGTGGGGTGGTGGGGTGGGGCAGTAATGGTGGCTGCAACACAAGAGGCCGAGGGGTCGTGGGTTTAAACCTTGCCCCAGGAAACCAGTTTAGAGGTCAGGTGTGTTTGCTTAGAGAGAGGCAGAGTTCAAGCTTTGGGTTTTGAGAGGCGGCCGTCCAAAACATTCCATCCAACAAATTAACTATCAGGTTGAGCTAAAGGCTTTTATCACATTCCATAGAGGTGGAACGAGAAGGTCTCTGTTTTCATTGTGCCATTTAAAGCAAATAATTACCACTGATCTACACACCTTGTGTCTTCTCAGGCTTCAGCAGAAAAAAATAAAATAAAAATAATATTGTGATTATTTTTACAGATATTATGATTCTGATATGATTCAAAATTTTTGCATCACGATTTCAATTTCACTCAAAAGACGTGAGTCTTTTTGTTGATGTGACATTTGTTGAAAATTCATTCGGATGCCCTTTTGTCGAACATTTCATCTTTATCAAAATATTGCTGCTTCTGCAATGTGGCTATTGCACTCAGCCATTTTAACAACATTTTTGATTAACTGTGCAGCCCTTACATAAATAATTTAACACAAAAAGATCAACTTGTTGGTCTGGTTTCTTTCCTTTTTTTTTTTAAATGCACTACATTATGTATTGCATTTTGCTTGCAGGCCTCATCAGGCTTTGCCATGTTTGTTGCAAAGAATGAGGTTTAACATTTGTTGCTCTCCACTAGTTTATTTAGAGGAGAGTTCATTTCTTTTCTGCATATATGACAACAAATCATATCAACTCATACTGTATCAAAGCTGTTTTCTAATAATGCAGCAGATAAACGCATACTTTTCTTCTTTAACAATTCAGTTTTCTTTATCCACCATTCTTTTGCATGGAGACATGATGTCTTCATTACGAATAGATTTGTGGACGTAAATGCAGTTTTTATCAGTCAAAGAAATAATATCCTGGCTGTCTAAACAAATCAAGGTAAATTATTTCCGAACAAATTAAAATAATGTAAACAAACAAAAGTAAGAGGCCCTGGGTAAGATGGGAATTTTGTGTGGAGGAGGGACCTTTGGCATTAGATGACCATAAGACCTTTTCTACAGTGTAATGGCTGTTAACTAAATTAACTAAGGATGCACTGATGTGAAAGTCTGTTCAAAATAACAATTTGGTAGCTTTTTTTTGTTATTTATTCTGCCTTTGCTACCAGGGATAAATAAGAAATCATCATTTGAAAAAATAACTAAACTGCTTTAAAGCCACTCTCCTTGTTATACTACATTTGAAATGGCACATATTAGATCATAGAAATGTATAAAACAACCTTGAATATAATCGTCTTTCACACAGGCTGCCAGCAGTCAACAAGATAAAGTCGGTGCGTCCCTTCTGTTAATTGATAAACTAGAACCACAAGAAAATAAAGCTTGAGAGCAGGTGATAAAGCCTTTCCTACTTTCATCTGTGGTTTGACAGCTGATCCTGATGGTTTTCCTGCAGGGCCGTTTTGTTTCACTGGAGTCTTGTTGGGTTTCTTTCCTGAAGACTCGAGGCTCTGAGAAAGAAACACAACCAAAATTCATAAATAAGACATCCCTTTACTAAACACTAGGTTTTCAGTAAGAAAGTAAAAACGATAAGAAGAACAAGAACACTATGTATTACCATCATTCTTTATATTAAAAGCTCATAAACTGTATGAATTGAATTGATCATAAATCACATTTGATCACAGTATAAAAACACAAAGGTAGGATGACAGCAGGGGTCAGCATACTGGAGCTACAAACAGCTAAAAATGTTGTCAAGGCTTCATGAAAAACTTTGAAGAAACTGAACGACAACTGCAAACACTGCTACGAAGGTCTAAAAATCACACTATATTCTGTATATAAATGAACCTTTTTCTTGTCAGCTAGTTCTGAACTCTTAATAGTTGTTCCTTTTTTACCAGTGCATGACGTGTACACTGGTTGAGGCTCTAGCAGTTGTGTTGTTTTGAAAACTCCCATATCAAAGCGCTAATTGCCGAGCCTCTTTAATAGCTGACAAATTATAATTGGCATGAACCATAATGTGAACCACATTTTGTGTAAGTGCTTGCAATTGTGGTTAATTTTCTTCAGAGTCTTTGGTCATGAGGTGTTCATGTTGTTTGCTCCCCCCCCCCATAAGGTCATAATAATATCAATGTTGCATGTGTAGACTCTGTTTAAAAGCATTTTAACCCATGAAGACAAAAACTGTACAACAACAACAACAACAAGGACAACAGTATATGTCATTTTAAAAGCGAAAGGCACAGTGGCAGTCCTAATGTTAAATATTATTAATTAATTATGGTTATGTATCTCAGCAAAAAGGCTTCTCCGTCTACTAAAAACATAACTGCAACCAAATCAGGGATGACATGCAACCAAAACTGAAATTATCTCCACGCAGCCGCGCTACATGAAATTACAGAGGAAGCACCAGACATACTTGGTAATTTGTCACTGATCAGATACTTAGTACCCCAATAACCTGTCATTGTTCTTCTCCGCACTGGAGGCCTTCCCGTCAGGTTTCCATTGCTCTCAGTCACCTGTGTAATTACCTTGTAATAGCTGAGGCAAGTACCTGCATTTCCTGAGCACCAACCCTTTCCTCGCAATCACTGGTATTCACTTTGGAATGGACGAGAAGTGTAATTGCCTGTGTTGACATAACTGCAACAAGGCAATTACACATGTTATTCCCTAGAGCAATGCCTGGTAATACAAAATGTTGTAAGACTGTTCCAGTGTGGTTGCAAAGGTTTTTTTTCCTAACAGAGGGATACTGATACACAACCAACAGATTCAAGTAGAGAATGTGTGCTTTCTTCAAACCTTTCATAGATGCACCTGAGTGGATGTGATTGGTATTTTAAACTCAGGATAACTACATGAGATGTTATCGTTTCCCTGGGTTCTTGCCTCTCTCCTTGTCCAATGATTTGAATCACTTTACTTCGAACACAAAGTGAAGTACAACAACTAAAGTCTAGAAAGTGTGGACTATTTTTTTTGAATAAGACAAGATAAGAACACAGTTCTCGTGTTGTACATCTGATGTTTGGAAGGAAATGTTAAAGCAGCTACAAGGAACTTTTACTTAATTTTAATTCTGGCAGCCCCTGCGGACAAAAGTGGTATAAGAACCACCGCCTAGTGTCTAAAGAGCTTGATAAAGTAATTTGTCCAATCATAATAGCCATATAATCACTCTGTTCATTGTGATTTGTACAATTTGCCTATAAAAGAGATTGTGGACACCTTGAAGCCCAGTCTCTAAAATCTTCAGATGGTCCACCCATACTGTAGACAATGTGTAACAGTCTCAAGGCTTGTGTTGGAGATGTTCGTGCTGCAAACTCCAAGTTCTTGGATCATCGGAAAGTTCTACCTCACGAGAAGCGACATTTTTGGAGGCAAGTAGTGGAGCCCTGCAGCCCAAAATTGGTAAAGTCCCAGAGCTCCAAAGGACACCCTTACTTGTGTTTGTCTGAAAGACATTTCCTTTTCTTGACATTGGCTTCTTTTTTGGCAGTTTTTAGCTGAACAAAGGAAATAAATAAAATTCAACTCAGCTATTTCCTTTTCTTAACATTGGTTGTATTTTATTGTAAATACCAACATTAGCAATGCCATGATGCTCTGGTGCCAAAATGATAATAGTTGTCTCAAATAATGATGTCAGATTTACATGCCATGGCAATGCTATTTAATTGCTATTCAAAGACCTAAATGTAAGTTCAAATGTCAGCCACAGTCCTCACGCGTTCACTCTTAAGAAAAACATCATAATTATGCGACCAAAAAAACAAACTTTCAGCTGACTGCAATTGCACCTATAATCTACAATTCTATTAGAGCTACAGTTAAAGTTTGTTGATACCATTACAAGCAAGCTTGTAATCAGTTTCAGTACAAATACCTCTTACACACTCAATCAATACTTAATAATGTTGTTCAATACAAGCAGAGATACCAGAACTCTAAATTTAGTGATGTTTCCAAACTTCCTGTTTAGATCAAATATATCCGATCAAAGAATGAGTAAAGTATACTAAGTGAACTAATCTGTATCTGATCAAGCATTTGATGCCAGCTTCTCATACCCACAACTATGGACACCGTTTTAGTTGGTACTTACAACAGAAATGAGGTTTGATAACACAAAAAAAGGTTAAAAAAAAATGATAAACATATTGCAGAACAGGGAGCCAAAAAAAAAAAAAAATTGCTCCCAGCCCTACTTGCTTAAGTTTTGTGGTATCATTGTTAAAGAATGAGACAGGATAGGCATGGAGTTAAAGAGTAGGATGGTGAAGAAAGGGATTAAGGTCATGGAGGGGAGGGGTGTGGGGTGCAGGAGTTGGAGGAATTGGAGGAGAAGACAACAGAATAAATCAACAGGTGACAGAAATGCTCAGCTGTCATCTGACCCTGAGGCAGGGATCGGCGCTCACGTCGCAGGTATGCGCATCTGCCCTGCTTTGATCTTTTGCTTGGCACAGTTTGCACTGGAATAGCGTGTTTTAAAAAAAAAAGGGGGGGGAGAGAAATCACAAACAGACACCGACGTAAAAATGAGGTAGATACACACATGCACCCACACACTTGCAAATGATTGTGGTAACACGCAAAACAAGTGTTCAAAGGCAAAGGCCAGGTGCAAAGCTGAAATGGCATGAGAGACGATAAAAAGGAGCAATCATATTAACAGTGGGATGACAGAGGGACAAAGATATGCAGGGTTACAGAAAAATGGGGGAAGATGTTTCCCATAACTGGTGCGTGTGTGTGTGTGTGTGTGTGTGTGTGTGTGTGTGTGTGTGTGTGTGTGTGTGTGTGTGTGTGTGTGTGTGTGCGTGCGTGTGCGCTTCTCTGCATATGTACCGTTAATGTTTGCAGACTGTATGCATTTTTGCAAGTAGGCATCTGTACTGTACATTTAAGTGTACATGTCTAAAATGTATATATATTTTTGAGTGTGCGTGCATGTCTGTGTGTGAGTGTGCGTGCATGTCTGTGTGTGTGTGTGTGTGTACAGGATTACACAGTGCCGTCTTGTTGGTGAGACAGTGAGAATTCAAGCAGATTACAGAGGAGAAATCCAATCATTACGCCACACAGACCCTGTGTTTTACTCGTGGAAAACAGGTGGGTACATGAGCGAACAGGATGAAAAAGTTCCATGTTTTCTCTCATACAAAAAGGTGGACGGTCAGTGAGTACAGGACTGGGAAGGGCCTGCTGGAATGAAATGCTACTATAGGATACAGTCTGTGGGGCTTTGATTGATGTGATAGAAAGAAAAAGGTAGCAGGCAGACAGCAGCAACACAGATAAATTCCTTTAACACAAAAAAACTGAGGGCAAGCTCTGGGCTACCCTGACACCTGGTGGACAACAGGGGACTGGAAACACTCCAAATAAATGTAATCTATGGTATAAATTAAAGTTTAGTGGCCTACAAGGACATTTAGGTGGGTTTGAACATTGAAAGAAGTGAATCAACAAACACAGCAAGATCTCTCACTCAATAATATTGAAGGTAAGATTAAACAAAAACATGAATCTTGATGGACAAAAAACTAATCTCATTCCAGCCAGACTCTATTTAAACACAATCCAATACTATTAATGTTTGAATTAATAAATTATGTGGTGTTCATAACCCAAAAGAACAGACTAAGTAGTAAATGAAATGGAGCATCAGTATCTCTAAAAAGCTTTCAAAACATGTACTGATCAAATGCAAACAATCATCCTTTTACACCCAGAAACATTTCATGTTTGACTGCTGAACGGACAGAAATGGATCAATCTACCCTAATGAACCAAACACAGTCAACAATCCAGAACATGGATAAATGTTGGTTTGTTGTATTTTTACAATAAATTCCAATTTAATGTGATGGCGATCACACTGGCTCATGTAAGTTATAAATCAGAGATATTGCAGGTGCTTTATAATAGGTGATGTTTGCTTCTAAGGACACCCAGTATATTTCTATGTGTGAGGTACTGGACAATATTGTATATTCTGCAGTAAAATTATGTGTTTACCTACCTCATTATTCCACATCAAGTATTTGTATTCACTGAAGCCCAACTGATTTTTTTTTTTACTCTTTTTCTTCAGCAGGGATTTTCAAAGTCTGACCCTGGGCTCCCCTCTAAACAAAATCGAGACATCTGCACCTCCCATACATGACTTTATCTCTCTGATTTCTACCTGTATTTATGGATACAAATAATGATATCCTTGGAAAGTAATGCTGAACCTAAAAATATGTTGTATCATGTCTGTGTCTATACTATTACTACTATACTGTCAAAATTTTTGTAAGAATAGTTTTAAAAAGGAACAGAAAGACCAGACTTACTTTTTTGAGCTCTTTTCCAACATTCTTCTGAGGCTTCACATCATTATCATCACTGTCGTCATCTTCATCATCGCTACAAAAAGGAGGACGAGGAAAAAATGCCAGTTCAGTTAAAATGCATTGTGACAATTGTCTCTATACAAATGCTAGAAAGAAATTTGATAATAAAATGAGTAGTTATATTATTTGTACACTTGACTGAAATTTTAGGCAGATAAATGTGGTGTTTTTTTGAGGCAGGCACAGTGACTGAAAAGGTGAAAATAAAGAAACTTACTCATCATCGTCCTCGTCGCTGTCGTCTTCATCATCGTCAGAATCCATCTTTAGTTTTTTCTATAAGGAAAACAAATTATCATACTTTTAAAGAGGGCCTGAATGGTATTATTGTGGGATGACTAAATAACAGTATACCGTCTTTTCAAAAAATCTTACTGAATCATCAGAGGTTTAAATGCTTTCTCTAGGTCTAGGTGCTGTATTGTAGGCAACTGGACTTGTTTCAGTTTCATCAACACGTTGCTTTCTTTAGGATAATTTTCCTTCAGAGTTGAAGGCAGTTCTGAGGCTAAGTGAATTCAAGGAACACAATGAGGTAGCTACCAATGCAGGCTTCTTCCCCGACATCAGGCTTGCAGGTCGCTTCACCGGTGACGTGTTGTTCTCCTCTTCTTCATCCTCTGAATCCTTCACACCTTCAAAGCAAACACTGGTTACTAGAACTGCACATAGCATTGGTTGATTTTATATTTTTCTCAGTATAGCTAACCTTCATACTACTGGACTAATCAGCCTAACCGGACATTTATGCCTGTATGCCCAAAGACTTCTTGTGGTTGAGGTGTTTTACAATTTTTGAAAAACCCATTTTATACCAACACTGACTGCTGACTCCTCACTAATCTGAACCGGCCAGTAGGAGCCACAAGTGAGCAGCAACTGCTTTAATTTGCTCCCCAGATAATATGACAGAGGTGTGAATTCTACTTAGTGCACTCTTCTAGTTACTCACTGTAGCAATTTTAGAAACAACGTCATTGTAATTATTACTGTATGCATTTAGTCATAGTAAAAAGAGTAGCTGTTTTTATACATTATTAACTTGTCCTTTACCATTAAAAAAACAGTAAAGAAGCAATTCTTAACGAAATTAAGTTCATTTCAAAATAAAAGTCTGAAGAAAATGGGTTTGTATAATAAGGCTCCCTTAACTTCACTGTAAAGTTGTCAGTGGAGAACATAAGTACTGAGTTTATATGATGTGGTGAACTGAACATGACTAGTATGTTAAAAAAGTATGTCTGTAATTTGAAGAGAAGAAAGAGAAGAAGCACTAGCAGCTGTTTCCTTAATACTCACTGACAAAATGCTGCCCGCTGATGTGAACTGGTCCAGAGCCGGACTGGAGACGGAAGGTAACAGGAGGTGTGATCTCAAATCCACCTAAACTCATCTGGACAAGAAAAAGATGACAATTACAATGATAAAATTAACAATTGAATAATAATTAATAATAAGGACATTATATTTGTATTTACATTCTTCACTACTGGTTTCTGTATGCTCCATGGTATGAATAAGCCAATATAAAAAGAGGCTGACAGCCACATAACTTTTACTAATATTAGTTAAAAAATAAAAGGTAATTACTAACTAGACATTATAGACCTATTATAATAATAATTATAATACCTATTGCCTGATAGACATTCCCTTTTCATTATTTTTACAGCATTAAGTAGCTCCTTAAATACTTCACAAAATGCTGTCAGTTTTGATGTTCACTCACTGAAGGCAGGACAGATGGCTTCAGGGCAACCAGTGGCACTTTGGATTTTTTCCCATCATACGTGAGACCTTCGACTTCCACCATGTGAAACTTATCCTCAGCCTCGGCTCCCAGACACACCTGGAAAAGCAGCACAGCTGACTTTATACAACAATACCTCCATGTCTCAGCATCATCAGGTTAATGTTGTCTGACTCGATGGATCACAAAAGTGCAGGTTTCAACTGACAAACCTTCTTCTTGTTTTTCCAATAAGATTTTGTAGAAAGAGTTTGGCCTCCAGGTTAATATTTCTGTCACATACCTGGTAACTGACTACTACAGTTAATCTGATTAATGAGTGTTACAACAATGAATTAATGAGTTACTGTAAGTATCTGATGTCATGTTTTTAATGAAAGTACCATTGCTTTTCGAGGTACAACTGTTAAAGTTAAGCAACGACATGATCAGTCAAGATCAGTCTCAAATTTTGGGATTCACAAGTTTCTTGCATTTTTTGTTTCACATTGCAGCAGTCCCATTGTTTAAGACTTGCTATCTTTTTTGTTTTGAGCTGATTCTCCAAAATCCCTCTGGACTAATTGCAGGTGATTCAGATCACCTGTGTGCAGGTGGGCGACTGACTCCTGATTGAGGAGTGGAAGCAGCTTGGGGCATTTCCCTCCCAGCCAATCAGGGTGTGACGACGCCCTCTTTGTGAAGGCTTAAAAGAGGTGGTGAATGGCACCAGGTGGCCCTCACACTCATTCTGGATCTGTCCCTCGTCCCCTTAGATTACCAGCCAGAAACTCTGGTCTGTTGAGGCCCTGTTGTGTTTTCTTGGCTGCTTCACGTCATTCTAGTGAGGAAACTGCGTTTATTCTTGAACCCCTTGAAACCCAAAACCTTATATACACCTTCAGTCTGACATGTTACTTCACTGGGGCTTGTAGGAGCACCTTTCAGTTTGATTATCCCTGAAGAGGCATTTGTTTGTTTGTTTTATTGTCCAAGTAGCTGACATTGGGCGTCCCCTCTAGATTTACATGTTATAATGTAGGTTGGACTGCCTGGAAGCATTTTACTGCCAGTACTGCCACAACGTTATTAAGCACCATTCTTAGTTTAATAAGGCAAATAAAAACATACACAGAGAGAGAAAGCGATCAAAAGAAACAAAACTAACTACTATTGGCTGACATCAAATCAGACGGCCATTAACTCTGTGTCCAACGTATTGAACCGTTCAATAAACATTTTTTTAATGGGCTTTTCTACACTTTAGGCATCCATGAAAAATGTTCTTTTCTACTTGGGAAGGAAAAGAAAACTAAAGACTAGCAGCCCAGCTTGTTACCTGCTTCCACAAAGTAAAAGACAGACACTGAGTAACTTGTAAACACACAGTTTACCTGTTTTTAATGTATAAAATACAAGTAATGCATGAAATAAACACACATGACCTGTGTTTGGAACTTACAACCAGATTGGGTGAAAAAAGAGCATATTAAATGAACAGACACTGGATATTTAATCATCTTCTTTAAGGTTCAGTGTTGATAGATCTTCTCTCATACAGCAGATATTTCTTGTTCTTGTTTCTGGGACAGACAAAACAGGGCTAACTACAAATGTTTGCCCCAGTTGTGACCTCATCACAACCCTTTATTAACCCTTCTGATCTTTCCATTTGAAGCTTGTGTTTCAGCTGCATTATTCACGTGGAATATTTATTCTGCGTCAGATGGAAAGTGTCCTTACTGCTTTGAGTGACAGCTGTTGCTCCGTATCATCGTCGTCTACGTCAACTTTGAACTCCCGTTTGTCCGATTTGAGGGTACAACCTAGTAGAGAAAACGATACGTGCAAAGTGTAACAAACCTCATGTCTGCACTCATCTTGAACAACACACACAGACGTATGGGCGTGTTGGAGATGCGGGGTTAGTCACTGCTACAGCTATGCATCTCCATGCCTCGCTCGGCTAGCTAACAAAAGAGCTGAATTGGCGCGAGTGGGGGCAGGCACGTTCGCCAGCGATTTAAGCTAACTTCCTCCATCTTAAAATGATAAGTGGCTATTGGTGCGTGATAACATGGCGACAAAACTGATTGTGCGACAGAAAAATATTAGGCTTTGTCGGAATAAGCGAGCTCACCAAACAAGTACATTTGTGGTCTGCTCACATCTGAGGTATCGTCCTCCATCTTTGCTGTGGGTGGTTACACTTCCGTAAACTCGCGTGACGGACACATCGCCGCGCCAATGGTGAAGCAGAACGTGCGGACGTTGAAAAACACTCGAGCCAATAGAATTTCAGAATGGGCGGGACAAAAGAAACTGCACGTTCTGCTGGCTCAACACTAGATGGCGCTGCTGTAACACAGATTGACGTCATCCTTTGGGTAAATAACAATATGTCAACAAGTATATGAACAATTAAAAAAGACTATAATAATCACAATGTGAAGGTTTGACAATTTGCCACATATTTCAACAAAGGCGTACTATTAGAGGCTCATTAGATACATACATATATAGATCCATACACGAGTAAATAATATATAATAACATAGTTTGTGACAATCTAAAGGTCTACTACAAGGTACATTTAAAGAATACGTTAGAAGGAATAGCACAAGGCTCATCAAGACTGACAACAAGATGGCAGAAAAGAAGGTGGATAATTTCCACTTGTTTGATTGTCAAGTTGTTTGTATCCTCGTAATACACAGTGGCTTCCTCAACTAAGCACTACAGCTTTTATTTTAAGATTGGGATATTCTCCCTCATGTCCATCGCTTAATGTGCTGTTTGGACTAAATAAAAGAGGCCTTTGGCCAGTGATATTAAAAGTCCAGCCCAGGGGGCAGTTGCAGTTTCTTTGAAGAGTCTTCTGCGGTTGTTAAAAATATTGATAATAAAATGGAGAGCCATTTGAGTCTTAGAAGTATTACACATAAGAGAAATGAACTGCCTGTGAAACTTTCCGAACTGCACACAAAATAATTTTAATCAATGGCGCTGTTTATTTTAGTGAAAAAGTTAAATACAATATTTATTTAATCGCATAAACACATTTTTGGTTTGTTGATTTGAATTACAACCATATAATATCTTTTTTTTAAAGAGATGATTATCTTCTCTATATTTTTATCTCCTTCACTATATTTTGTATTTTTCAACACAATTCCTTGTCTTGTTTGAGTATAGGCCAGTAGTTGGACAGTCTTCTTATCCACTGCAGGCCTCTGAGCCAAAAAACAGCCTTTCACCTTTCACCTTGACTCCCTGATGTACTTGACTTTAATTCATTTCTGTTGCAGTGACAAAACATCTCTGGATGCACAAGCACCTAAAATGCCTTCAATCTAATTGTGAAATGTCTTTCTAACCTAAATAAGTGTCTCATAGTGTGTCAGTAACTGGCCCGTATCGAGCAGGTGTTAGGGTTACCAGTCACCCGGCCACAGTACCAGTATTTCCCAAAAGGAATGAATTGTCTTCATGCATGCCTGAAAGCTTGAGAAGGCTTTAATGTGTCACAGACTGCCAGGACACGTCTGCAGATCCGTTCTCATGGCTGATATGTCGTGCTCATGGACTCACTCAACACATTTCCTTTGCGTGTACAGATTCCTGAAGGTGTAGGTGTGTAAGAAGTTTCCTTTTATGTATTGACTCATCATCTTCTGTTACCACAGAGCCTGTTTCAATAGTAAGTATGCATGTTGCCTTCCCACTTACAGTACTCACTTATTTTGCTTGCATTTTGTGCCTGCACGTAGTCTTTAATGCAAAAATGCATGCGTTCAACTGTTTGTACATGTATATGAGTGAGCGCATGCATACAGTATTTGAGTGAGTGTGTATATGTGTGGTGAAAAAGAGGGAGAAGGTAATGAAAGCGTGTCGTGTCCGCAGGTTGACTTCACTCTGAAGTCTCGGTCATGCTGTCAGACTGCAGAGAGAGTTCTTCATTCTTCACTTGACTCAGCTGGAAGTGACTCCATGCTGCAGGATTTTCCTGCTACAGCAACTAACAGTTATTTAATAATCATTAATCCAAAATATTATGACTTAGAGAAGTGGAGCAGAATGAGGTTGAAAACTCTGTCACACACAATCAGTGTAGGTTGGCCTACATATGAACATTTTGTTAAATGGCCTTAATGAATTTGAATTGTAGGGAAGCATACTGCTGCCATGCCAAAAGACTATGATGTGAAAACTTTATTGTTATTAGATGTTTTCTCGTTATAACAAGATACTTTACCATATTTACGAAACACAACTTTTTCTTGTTATACCAATATTCTATTTATCTTATTCTACATAAAACATTTCAATTTACAGCAGGATAATGAAACATTCATTCATTCATTCATTCATTCATTCATTCATTCATTCATTCATTCGTTCATCTTCCTACGCTTATCCGGGGTCGGGTCACGGTCGCAGCAGGCTCAGTAGGGAGCTCCAGACCTCCTTCTGTGTGTGTGTGTGTATATGTATATGTATAAATGTATATGTATAAATGTATATGTATAAATGTATATGTATAAATGTATATTGTTATAACGTGAAACGTTTAATTGTTGGAACAGAAGATGTTTTCATGTCATAACAAAACATTTTCACAATTACTATTATCTTATTACCAATCTTGTAGTAGTAAAATGTTTCATGTTATAACAAGATATTTTCATATTACATTATCACGATATAATGCAAAGTGTTTAATGCTATAACAATAAGTTAACATGATAATATGAAACGTTTCATGTTATAATAGAATAAATACTTAATTGTTATAAGAAACTTTTTGCTCCATTGTGCCATCTTCACCTTTCACATTATAACAAGATAGATGGTGTATTGTTAAAACAAGAAAAGATTTTTGTTATAACGTCAGATGTTTGTCTTTTTATAATAATGTGAAAATGTCTTTTTATAACTGAAAACTTTTTGTTCTAACTTTTTACATTATAATGTGATATTGATCATTATCTCTCTTTCTGGCATGGCAGCAATATGCTTCTGTAAAATAGTCTTGTGTTTATATACATAATTGCTGATGTTTGCTTAAGACATGGCTTAAATATTTAAACAAAGTTAAGGCCAAAAAAACACAGAAGTTTTTGTCGGCAGTTTCAGACCTCAAGATTTGTTCCAACGTGCCGCCCTCGTTCAAAGACAAACAGGCTGCATTAAGGCGGTTAACCTCAGTTGAATTTAAAGAAACCACAGGACATAAAGAACTATATTTGTTCCCTGAGCAAGAATCCATTTCAAGACAAGATAATAAAACTGAATAATACGGGGACATTACAGCTATCACCAGAGCACTGTGGGTCTGAGTGATTCATTGAAAAGGATCTGTGGGAAAATCACTTGAATACCCATGATGTAAAATGTTTTGATTTAGCTGGTGTGTGTCTGCTTCAAACTTTCCATCAGAGTTGAAACTAATTCAGACATCAAATGTTTTTAATTTTCAACCTCTAGTGGAGCAAAACTATTGTGTGATTTTCAACTCTGGTTTCACACACACAAAAGCCTGTTTATGAGTAATTTTTGCAAGAATACTTCATAGTTGACCAAACATTAGAGGTTAACTGCACAGATCATTGCACATCATAATGCAGGCTTATTATTGTCGAACTATTGATTTAGAACTAACAACAAAATGCTTCTCCCTCTACGACAGATTTGGTCTGCAATATGCAATCGTTATTTTCCAAGTAACTCAAACTAACGGACCGTGGCAGTATTTTAAAGTCATGAACAATAAAAGCCTTTTGTCAATGAAGCCTCACATGTCAACACATTAGCAGCAATCTAATAGCGTTTGGCAGTCTGTGGTGGCCGTTGCTTTCCTCAGAAATCTTGTGGCTACAGCAGCTGTCGTGGCCTGAAAATGGCTGTTAGGACTGTGGACTGATATTATTACATCTGGCTTCAAGTCAAGTAAAACAAACAAACAGAAAAATGATTAGTCATGTGTTTGTGTTGTACCCATGTGGATGTGCTGCAGATAATCCCAGTCAGAAAACTAGACTTCATCTTTATAGAATAAAAAATGTGTCACTCAAACAGATACGGTGTGCACTGAAAACACTGGATAAGGTCTTGGGGCAGAAATTTGTAATGCTTTTTGTTAATGTTCTTGTAATAAGCGTTAGTTAATAGGCTATAAGGCCCTTAAGTCTTTATGATGTACTTATTAATATTAATAAGACTATATAAGAGGTAATAATAGCACAATAAACACATTTATTATTAGATTATAGAAAATGTTGAAGTACTTATGACCTTAAACTTTTGAGGTTTTATATTTTCACAATGTTTTCAGAATATATTTTACAATATAGAATTTACCTCACTTCTCGATACACACCTCAATAATCGTAATAATAATAATTGTATACATTTTTTTCAAAAGCCGGGTATACATTGTTCTCTTTGTGGCCACATGTCGGTGCCATTTAGGTGAAAGTGATGAAAATATTTTTATATGTTATTTGGTATAAACCTTGACTACATGTAGTGCTTATTTCAGACGAGCAGCTGGGAAAAGAATAGATGAATGTTAAAAACTTCTTTTAAACAATTTTTACTAGGCCTACAATTATTGAGGTAAGTACATTGAAGTAAGTCGTATATGGCATTATTAAAACATCACTAATCACATCAGCACATTGTTAACTGCTGAACAGTCCTCACTGCAGCGGCCTTGTTCGCTTCCACCGAGCCCTTGCTGCATGTCACATAAACTGGTTTCTTTTAATAGCTTATCTATGTTTTATAATCTAACAATAAACATGTTCATGATTAACACTTATAAGATGCTTATCAAAATTAATAAGACTATATAAGAGACTTACTACCTCTTAACTAACACTTACTACAAAGACCATGAAATATAATCTTCTGTCTTGACTTGCTTAACATTTTTAAACTTTTTTTTTTTTTTTTATAGAAGTCTTGGGAAAAAAGACTAAATTATCATATATTAACTAAATTTACCATAAGATAATAAAATTGTGGTTTGTGTTTTAAGATTATGTAATGGGTTGCAGTAAATGTAAAGTATTCCACTGCGTGAATAAACTGTGTAATGCTGCAAAGTGATCATAAAATATGACATCTGCTGGATGTCTGTCAGCCTGTCTGTAGGACAACAAGTCACTGGATCACTGAAGCTACAACTGCTGCCTGAAAACTTCCACGTTTACTGCATTTCTCAGGGACGGAAACAACTGATGGGAGCAGACGGAGCGTGACACGGAGCACAACACAGCTTATGTGATGAATAGTTTTTTTAGGTGCCCCAGTTCCAAACAGAGTGCTTGATAGGAAGTCTGATATACCCGGAGCCTCTTGCTCTTGTTCATCTTGTGTGGTGACATTTTATTGGATAAGGACAGGGCTGTTTGGCGGAGAAAGAGAGAGAGAGGGGTGAGAAAATAAAGAAAACAGAGCCATGACAACAGAGGAGAAAAAAATCTTTAAGCACCTGTAGTAAAACACAATGCACGGTTTTGAAAACAGTAAAGGGAGGAATTTTTCGAGAATGGGCCAAGTCACGTCTTCAAGGCAGCTGAGACAGAGATGAAAGCTCCAGGGAGGGGAGGAAATGGGGGTTGAGGAGGCGTCACCTGGAGAACTGCCTGCTACTGACAGGATCCCAACCAGGCAAGACACCCTAAAAACTGACTAAACATACACGCTGTGTTTTAGAGAAAGCACAGGGTTGTTGGGGGTGGCTGCAGTTGCAGACAGCTGCTTCGAACCAAATCATCAACTTGCTTTGAGCAACAATTTGGAGGCTCCACCAGCCAGATGCTGTTCATATCCCAACATCCCAGGTACAAGATGTTTACCCTGGAGTCTGTCATTAAGGTCTGCGATAGGCAAGATGAACAAGAGGCTGGCATTATGCTCATAGATCAATGAAATCGAGTGATTCGCTGTTCAAGAGAGGAGGTGGGCACAGCAAGGCCCATTTCCTGTGACGCTCATGGTGGTGGCGGCTCATTTACGGGCAAGGAACCTGAATGATGTGTTTACTGTACTTGTAGATGAGACGTTTTTTGTTATGACCTGCGTGATAAGCATTTGCATGATAGGTGGATGAGGTGATAACAAATGTTTATGACTGTTTGGTGTCTATGTGGCCACGATTCACCTAGACAACAATGGAAACCAATACCAAGAATGGTGCGGGAGCTAACATCCAAAAAAGATAATTGCTGGCGTCATTTAGGGTTGTAGTGTACACTTCCCAGCGACCATTTCTATTTCTATATTTTTTCAACCAGCTTTCCTCCCGTCGCAACTGAATAACATCAACAAAACAAAGGAAACACAGATGTGTTGATAAAGTTCGTCTGGTGACAGGTATCTGAAGGATTGTTTGAGTCTGGAGATTTCCATTCCTCTCGTAGGTGTCAGCTGATTCACTGGAAGCAGAGCGTGATGTAATGCATACAGAAAACCAGTGAACTCTGACCAAATAAAACTACGGCCTCTTGTTTCCTGACTGATCAGCTCACTCTTGCAAAAGCTGTTTTTCACACTGTGCTAAGAGTAAAGTTTTGTCCTGGGCATTTGTACAAATTAGTTGGATAGCCTCTTTTGCATATTTAACCAAATTTTTTGAAAACCTGTAATGCAAAAAACTATTATCCTAATGCAAGTCAACAACTGGGGAAGTTCCATGGTGATATCTATTAAAAATGTCACCCTTTTACCATTTTTTTGCCAGAAAATGCCAGAAAATATCTATTCAGTAGCACTTCAATCCACCAAACCTTCCATTTTTATTCATATCTGTGTTCTGAAGGTCTTTAGAGAGGGATTTGTGCGTATATCATACAGCCTGATTCATAGAACATTTTCTTCATAAAAACAAGGCCAGTTTTTATGACTGACAGTATTTTGTGATTTATGGAGAGAAAAAGGGACACTGGACTCTGGATTTCTGGATTTCTGGAAATGTAAGCAAATGTGTGCATGTTTAACCACATAATGCCTCATTTGCATATTTAGACATAACATTTCAGAAAACTTGTAATGCAAAAAGTAATTGTTTTAATATAAGTAGTCAATTTGGGAAGTTTTATGGTGATAGCTAATAGTTAAAATTTCCACCCTAATCACCTGTGGTGTCTCCTCTTAAAGGGTAACTCCACTCATTTTACACATTAATATGTGTTAACAGGGGAGCTTTATAGTAGTATAAAGCCTTTTGTGGCTCTGGAGGAAGCTGCATATAATCTGACGATGTGGCTAAGTTGCATTGTGGGTAATGCAGGAGCCAGGTTTTGAACAGGAAGAAGAATGTGTTGAATAAAAAATGCGACATATCTGGTTCTGCTGTATTGACTTTAATAATTTGTTTATAAACTGTCCATAATAAGTCTTGCAGTGTTATAGGAGAGCAATGCTAGATCCAAACCTGGTGCCTACATTACCCACAATACACTGTAGCCACTGAGTGGCATCACTGGAGGCAATTTATCAGATTACATGCAGCTTCCTCTGGAGCCACAAAAGGCTTCATACTACTTGTTTTGTCACATATGAAGCAGCACTCCCTCAGACCTGTAAACACACCGTAATGTGTAAAACTGGAGGTTGAACTCTGAATCCAGGCTGCTGTATGCTGTACACATTATAAAGCCCCTTGAGCTAAATTGTGAGTTGTGATATTGGGCTGTTTAATAAAATTGACACTAGTGGCCATCCTTTCTAGTTCGTTTTCATATTTCCTGCTGCACTAGAATCACTGGGAAAAAAACAAAGAACATAAATAAAAACCTGATGGCTGCATTTCCCTCGGCGGCAGCACAACTTGTACTTTCTCCTGCACTCTCATTCTAATTTGAGCTGGCATCAGTTTTCAAAACCTTTATTTATCCAGGGAGGGTTCTGCTGAGCACGCTTGCTGTTTTTTCGGCAACGCCACCCTTCACACTCACACCTGGGAGCTGTAGTCATGAGTTTTTATGGATAAAATAAGGTATTGCGCTGTCCTTTCGATATAGTTCAATGGTATCTTACCTTAGGGTGGTTTGAAACTTTAATGTGTAATCATGGCTAAATCCCATGAGGCTAACTAGCTCACTAAAATCATAAAGTATTATTGCATGGTTTTCATAATGGTGACACACAACAAACAAGCAGTGAGAGAAGGAACCCAACGAGACAAAGAGGGAAGAAAAACGGAGAGGTTTGTCATCTTTTCAAAAAGTCACAATATTATTTAATATAAAACACCTTTAAATTGAACATAATGAGGAATTCGTCATCAGGAGTTCCACCAATCCACTACCACCTGAACACTGCGGTCCACCTCGACGGCAGCTGACTTCAATGGTACTTCCAAGTGCACACAGAAAAGGGTTGAAACATGCATTTACTACATTGTACAAAGTCAAAAGCGAAAAACAGGAGGTCTTTTTTTTTTTGCCGTTTGTGGCAGAGAGTCTCTGCTGCCTCGTGAGGGATCCCGAGGCAAAAGGGGGGACAGTCTTGATAGTTGGGCATGTACAGAGGTGTCCATTTGTTTCCTGGCACTTACGGATAAAGTGCCCTCCTCTCTTTTAGACTGTCAGCTGAAGGGAAAGCGGAAACTTGGTGTAAGGCAGGAAAATTACTCAACATACTTCAGATATCAAGATAACAGTTGTAGACTTGCTTAATTTTTTTGACAAACAGCAATGTCAGTGCGGCTCCTGTGCTGTGAAGTCCGCAGACAGTGTTTTGTAGGTCTTGGCAGTAACAGAGAGCTGTCTCTCTCTACTCACGCTCCCCCACCACGTTGCTGGTAACGATCAGTGAGTGAGGAAGCACAGTGTCCATTCTATGACAATCCCATAATGGTGCTGCGTTTTGAACGTCAGACACGTCAGAAATAGACTGAAGAGATTCCTCCCTTTTGTCCATTCTGATGACACTTTGATAAACACATTTCATTTCCAGCTTTGTCCCTCCCTCCCCCTCTCTCTCGCTCTCTCTCCTTCTACACACACACACACACACACACACACACACACACACACACACACACACACACACACGCACCCACATGCTCACACACACACACACACACACACACACACACGCTCACACTACAGATGCCACGGAGGTGACGGAGGTCACCTTATTGTCTTCTGCCCAGGGCTGCAGGTTCTGCAGGGCGTAGAGGGAGGAGTTGTGCAGGCAGAGCGGGTCCGGCTGCAATGGCTGGCTCAACGTCTTCTGGAAAGCTTCCTGCTGAAGCTGCAGCATCAGCCGGTTGGCCTGCTGCCTCTCGGCCTCTCTCTCCTCCGCAGTCTGTCTCCTGGGTGGATTTAAAAAATATTTTCAGAAAACATCACTTTCTGTTTGTGCAACCAGTAAAGAAAGTAACACCTTGCTTCTTTTTAAAAGAAACTGCATGTAAATATATATTTAGACTGTCGTGCTGTAGCTCCTCCAACCCAGTCGCCAGAATAAATGTCGGCAATGTGCATTTCTGCAAACCACGGATATGTTGAAACTCAAAAACCACTTAGGGTTAGGAAAATATCATATTTTATTGCCACTAACACAGCTGGTAAATGTCCCGACGTCTCAATAAAAATATCCTGTGGTTTCACGCTTACAAATACTGAAAGGGCAGCCAAACCTCACCCCAGCTCTAACGCCATCACCATCCTCTCGGCATCCTGACAAGAAAGTGAGCTCATATATAATCTGACTATGATATAACACGTACTAAAAAACTGGGTGACTAAGCTGAGCTCCTCTTAAAAATACCAAAATAATACCACTATCATAAAAGCTGCAACATAATACTTGTTGAAAATTAAATGTATCTAGAGGCAGAAAAGATACCAGCCTGTAGCACCATTTTCTGTGTCGCTCATGATATTTATATTTGTTCTCTTTGGCAGCTGCTCCTGGCTGGTCAGTCACAATGATAAAGAAATCAAGGAATTAAAGTAAGAAAGGGGTTCAAAAGAAAACCAGAACAGTTACACGTGTCTTCTAAATCTATTCATTTGCAAGTGGACTGCTTTCACTGTATGTTTAATCAACACCTGTGCCAGTAACTTCTAACAGCTTGAGGCCACCTGACAGCTGATCAGGATGAGTGACAGGTGTTAGAGAGGGAACGTGACTAACAGAGGGAGGAGGTACAGTACATTTCCAGCCTCAAGGTGAAACGTTACATCTGTTTTATTCTCCTGGTCAACACAGCACATGTTCACAGTAACATATATCCTGTATATTTTGTCCATAGATATTTTTATATAGATATTTGCTGTGTGTTTTCCTGAAAGACAGAAACAGGTTGTTTAAATGATACATACTTTTAATGGAAAAGTTGCAGTGTTAATGTTGGAACGTATCCATACTGAACACCAAATGATGTTTTAGTGATCATTAAGGACAAGTTGAGTCTGCAGGATTACAAAACCAGGAGTAAGTTTGTAAATGTATTAAGAATGGGCGACACCAGTCCCAAATTGTGCTCCCATTGTGAGATGTGGATGAAATCAGTTTTTTTCTTCTTTTGAAGGTTGAGGTTTCTTTCATATTCAAATCAATTATCCTGAGAGATGTTCACATTTAAATTAAGACTTCCCACCTCTGTGTGTTTGCTAATTTTAGCCAAAAATATCTCTAAAGGGTCATTTTTCAGCAACAAAGATGAATGAACTATTAAGAGTTTTCTGTGCTCTTTTGAAATCATGGAGGTGTCACGATTAACCCTAACCACAATAAACAACTGATGGCCGTCAAAATCAACAGCACGATGCAAACGGTGGAAATCACCGGCGGAAACACACCTCGAAAACACTCTTTCATGCACACCGACCTCCATCCATTAGCCACACATTATTGTTAACAGCATTATCATAATCTGATTCCCTGGCTGTTGATTCGATCATCCTCTTGTTACTAGTGTAGTCGTCACGCAAAGACATCCCTCATGCTCGCCCTATCAGGTGCACACTGCAGGGAAATGGCATAAATCTCAGCAAAAGTAGGAAATCAGGAAAATGAGTTAAGCCAATTCCCTTGTTACTCCTGACATGTCGTTCAGTCTTGGATTTGGTTTGGTGGTGTTTTATTTACACAAATTCATTTTTATTACGTCTTGTAGTGAAAAATGTGACTTGGCTTTCAGTTCTATAGGATGTGATTGTTGGATCTTTTTCAAATAAATGCACAAGTAGCGTGAGATCATGGGAGTTGATGTCTTCATTGTTAACAACGACCATCGCCAGTAAAAATCTGTCTACGTGATTCAGACAGAAATGTACACAGATGAGGTAATCTTTTATAGGAGGCATATTATGCTCATTTTCGGATTCATAATTTTATTTTGCGTTACGACCAGAATAGGTTTACATGCTTTAATGCTCAAGAACGCATCAGTTTTCTCATACTGTCCAGTGCTGCAGCTCTGTTTTAGCCCCTGTCTCTTTAAGGCCCCCCTCCTGAACACCCAGTCTGCTCTGATTGGTCAGCTCACACACGCCTGAGCCAGCACTGCTAACAACAACAAAGCAGCTGTGCAAATCAATTCTTGCATACCAAACTAGCTGCTAATCATAAATTATGTGTGGCACGGTGACGTAGTGTGATGTCATTAAAGGCGGGACATCTGACGGGGCGTTCCAGGAGCAGTGTTTTTCTGTGGGTGAGGAGCTCCTGTTGGTGCCGAAGAAAAAAGAAAACGGAAAAGGATAATAGGTCTCCATTCAAAGTGTATTCTTGTTATGTTTAGTCATGTTTGCTGACTTCCTTCCCCACTTGGACTCTCTTGGATATTCTGGTGACAAAATGAAACGCACCATTACCAAAAATAAAATTACAGATTTCTCTGGATTTGAAAATTATGAAATGCTTGAGATAATGTCAGTCCACAACTCAACAAAATATTTAACAAATGTCTAATTTTAACACAGAAATGTTACATATGACACATTCAAGACAAGGAAGCCAACAAGCTAAACTATAAATGTTAACCAGCCAAAAAACAGAAGTCTTAAGTGTTTTCTGTGTGTAGTAAATTCAAAACATACTCTAAAAAGCTTGAAGATCATTAAAACATTAAACCCTAAAAGGCAATTTAGCTGTTTGTAATATGCTTTTGAAATATGTGTCCTGTCCCTTTAACTACGGGCAGGGCTTCATAATTTGATTTCCTACTCATTTACCTCCAAATGGCTATAAACAACAGTTAGAATGAAGTGTGTGTGTGTGTGTGTGTGTGTGTGTGTGTGTGTGTGTGTGTGTGTGTATGTTTCTGTATGGACTTGGCAGTCAATTCCTCCTGTGAGTGTTTCAGTATTGCTTCGGACAGCAGGTTTCTAAAAGGCCTTTCAGGATGCTCAGGAGTAATTGTGCTTGGTCAAGTGAACTGGCTTCGACGGCAGCTAGGCAAAGCAAAAGAGGTGTTGTGTTGTACGACGCCTCGGACGCTTCGGCTGCGGGGCATTTTGCTTGTGTTTCAAAGCGAAACATCCATAAGCATTTTGAATCCAAGAGCAAAACACGGACACGTTTAGTGATGATGATTTATGGCGCTAGAAAAAATGGAAGGAGTGGCTGTTCAGAGCGAACATCCTGCCCTCATCAAGACAAACAGCTTCTGGAAAATCCACCACAGACTCTTTGTTTTGTTTAGAAAGATCATGAGGGAGAAGGAATGATCAAAATATGGCACATGGAAGGGAGAATTACAAGGCTTTAGCTTCGCTATTCTCTACTTTCACATCACTAAAGGACATTAAACTACATCAGATAACACATTAAAGGACGCTTCACCCCAAAAATATAATTCAGTCATTATCTACTCACCCCCATGCCCATGGAAAGTCAGAAGTTTTGTTGTCCACGAAACATTTCATGAGCAAAACGGCGTCACAGCATTCTCCTGAAGAACTGATGTAGATGGGGACTTGTTTTAAAACATAAAAATACAACAGAACAGAAACATGAAAGGACTCCATACATCTCATCCAGCATAACCCAATACTCTAGAAGACCTAATTGATTTGTAAGGATGTTATTTACACCCTTTTTTTAGCCAAAATCTTCACTGTAGCTGCTAAGCTAAAAGCGTTAGCGTGCATCCTGTCTGAAATGGGTGCACGCACATCAAGGGAGTAAATTACATCTTTTAAATCATTTTAGGATCTGGAGACTTCCTGAGACTTGGATTATGCCGGACGAGCTTCATGAGGCCATTTTTATCTTTTTCTTTGGTCTTTTTATTTACATTTTAAAACAAGTCCCCGTCTACTTCAGTTGTTTAGGAAAATGATACAACGCTGTTTTGCTGTGAGGCTCCAGAAATGTTTTGTGGATTGCAAAACTTCACCTGACATTTCCACTGTCATGGTGGTGAATAGATAATGGCTGAATTAAAATTTTTGTCTGAAGGTTCCTTTAAGTGAAGGAGCGCCCCGCTGTAATCTTACCGCCATTTTGTCCGTCTGTTCTGAAACCAGGTCTTGACTTGTGCGTCTGTCATCTTCAGGGCCTTTGCCAAGGTGGCACGCTCAGCTGACGCTAGGTACTTCTGCCGATGGAAACGTTTCTCCAGCTCGCAGATCTGCACCCGGCTGAAGGATGTGCGAGGCTTTTTCCTCTTGGGTGGCGTCCGGTTCTGATACGGGTGGCCGATACGACGGGTCACAGAGAAAGGTGAGAGGGCTGCTGGAAAAGAACAATACAAATATTATTTGTTTGACTTTGTTTGATAATTCTGAGGCATTTAATGTGGTGGATTTTAGCTTTGAACATCATGCAAGTGATTCTTGAAAAAAGTCCACGTTAGCATTAGCAATTAGGGTTGGACTTTAAGGGTTCATGTTAGTGTGAGCTGTTATTTCCAATTCTAGACTTGAAGGATCTGTGCTTCTGAAATTTAAACTTATTTCCCTTGAGGTTTTACTTGTGTACACTCATGTTATAAACACAATTTTGTTTTCCTGTCCTTGAGTAGATAAAATTATTGTCCATTTTGTCTAAACTCTGGAAAAGCCAGTGTGTTCAGGGAGTCCAAGAGAAGGCCCAGAAGCTGCCAATTGAAGAAGATAAATGCAATTACAACTAATATTCCCCTGCCAGATTCAGAAAACCAAACAGCACACTGGTTTGTGTAGAAAGGAGGTCCAAGGAAAAGTCAAAGACAGACATTTGGAGAGCATCAGCTCCAAAAACAATTCATGAAAAGATACTGCTTGCATCTGGTAGTAAAATGGCCTGTACAAATCAAGATTTAAACTTCTACTTGAACAACATTTTTACATTCTCACAAATAAAGCAGTTACACACATGTTGAAAGCATTTAAAAATCAGCTGTGACACAGATGGGTGAGGTAAGGGAGGTGGTTGTTGAAGGGGAATGGGTGACTCACCTGGGCAAGCCCCCTTTGGGAAAGGATAGTCTGCTAGAAGGCCATTGCCATCTCGCAGGTGAGCGAGCTCGGGGTAATAGCATTTAGCTAATGTCTCCACAGTGCTCCAGACGGGGACCCTGCCGATGTCTCCCTTGGGGAGAGGACAGAGGGACCCGGCGGGCCCCGGCCCCCCTGTGGCCTCTCCGACTCGGCTCTCCTCTGCCTGCTCCCCTAAAGGAAAGGGACACACAGTAAGGTCCCACATCTGGAGCACAGCAGCAGCAGCCGCTGTGCAGGCGCCGACGCACAGCAGCTAATCACATGAAGGAAGCCTGAATGATGAGCAGCGTCTACGTTAATGTCATTTACTGCTAGTTTCTTAAGTTAGCATTTGGGAAGATTTTGCTACAAAATGAGATAACTTCCATTTAGAAAAATAAGTGACAACCAGGAGATTTATGAAGATAAATCAGGCACATAGTGGTGAGCCAATCAGAATGAGATGATGCAAAGGTCACCACAAGTAATCTAAACACCATTCATAGAATTTCAACTCAGCTCAGAACACTTTGTGTAATTTGAAGGATTTTTTTGCCATCAGATGAATCAAATTAAAATATATTACAAACATTAAAGCATTTGTCACAATGTTATCAGAAGGTTGATCGTGCACAGGTGTACACCATTTTTGCAGAATCGACCACGTTTATGTTACAGATATTGATGTTAAATGGTAATGAGTTATTATGTGAAATAAATGATATAAACATGTAGTGACTGGACGGTTCTCAACTGCTTCTTCTTTAAAAATATGAATTGCACGCTACCACTGTGAGCCTACACTGTGGTTCACGTTCACATATCACTGTATCTGGGTATTAATAACAACTTATCTTCTGCATCATAAAATATCTATGAATCCTGTCTATTTTGTCAGCCATGGGTAAACAGAAGATCAATAAATGTAATGAGATCGTTTCTGGCCATAGATCCACTCCCCAGCCACATTCTCATTTTGAGGCAGAATGGAAATCAACAACAGGAGGAAAAGAAAAAAAAACAGTTTGTCTCTGTATGTTTGTGTCGTTCCTCCCCAGCAAGCTGTTTCGCCTCCTGTCTTACAGGGTGTTTATTTGTTTTTGTTTTGTCACCAGAAGCCAAAATGAATATGAAAACATCTGCAGAGGTTTCCCCCGAGGGGGCCACGTTCTGCTGCCGCTGCTGCTCGCACAGTTTCAGCGACCTGAAAATTCATTTGCCACGCAGACGATGACAATTTGGATGGAAAATGGAACATGAAGCTATTATGCGCTCGGCAGTCATTTCCAGGGAGCTGCCGACGTCCCCTGATGGTGCTGAACACGAGTGGCAAATTGAGGAGTACACGAGCAAATGATTTGTAAAATAAATATGAATAGCTGTGATGTGCTGTTACAGTAGGTCACATAAAGTTAACATTACCTGAGTGTAAATTAGCAATGCAAATTTAGTGCTCCAAATGAATGCTCACTACCTTTTTATTGTGTTTTGCACTGGATTTATTGTGACCATGTCTTCTTTTTCTTCCTCTAATTATTATTTTTAATCTCCTACGGTAATATTCCCATAATATTGTTATCAGGTTTCACATTATGTGTTGCTCTGGTGCTCAATAGTAGTATAAATGGTAATTGTATCCCTCTAATATTCCTTTTGGGACTCAGACAGGCATCTATGGTATTTAATCATGAGTTTATAGCGACAAATTTCCCATGATGTTTCTGATTTTTCTATATGGCGCTCACAGGAAGACTATAACACCTCTGAGGCTCTTAATAGTGAGTTTATAGTGACATTATTGCATTAATCATATGTTTTAAAATCGTATTCTTATCAGTCATCATTTCTAATATATATATATATATATATATATATATATATATATATATATATATATATATATATAAACATTGTAACTGGTCCTTTTGGTTGCCGTCTCGTTTCCCCAAAACTATGTGCAGCCCTGCGGGTCACATGCTGGGAGCGAGCAGGCCTGTTGTTGCTCCCAGCGGCGGGTCTGGCTAAATAATACTGCATTAGATGGCTATTTCAGGCCATCTGTGGGCTA